>NC_134354.1:454786306-455087215 GCF_048569485.1 Anomaloglossus baeobatrachus
GACAGCTATCGACAGACACTTGGGGACCATTTACACCAGCTGATAATCTTGAACAAGTGTTCCTAATTCCAATTGTCACCCTGTCTAAACAGGCCAATCAATCACCTGACAAATAAGTGAAACGTTCGTTGGCTGAAATGATAGTAGGCTTGAAAATGATTAATCTAATTCAGCCAATAGGCATTCCTTCTAACCCTACTCAAAAATATATTTTTAAATGTGTTTTCAATGGAGAAAAAATAAAGTAGCTGTCTGACACCTGTGGCAGCAGCTTATCTCCTTTTGAAATTGATGATCAGGCCTGCCAAAATCTCACATATTTAATCCTTCTTTTCCCCCCACTGGAGGAGAAGCAAGATATAGTACTATTATACACAATAGGTGGTCAGCTGCTTCCACTGAATAGGTTAAGCTATTGTTCAACTAATGTGTACGTTAAGCCCCCCCTCATAACATCGCTTACTGGTGCTGTTCTGGTTCCAGCCCTGCTTGAGCCCCCCCAAATGCCATATGTGCAATTACAGATCATTTAGACATCACTTTCCATTACAAGTTCTGTTTTGGTTTTTTTTTCCAAGGATTGAACTTTTTGAAAATGTATGTATTATATAATAATTTGAAGAGGTCATCAGTATGAATGGGGTCTGTTACGCACTAAAATGGCTGTGCAGAATACTGTATTTAAATTACATGAACGCATTTATTCTCTTTGAATTCATAAAATACTTACATTATGGAAGCCTGGTATAGTATCTGCTCCATATTCAGTCTGTATGATAGGTTTCTGGTATTTGTCATACCAGTTGTCAAATTGGTTATTTAGCTGGAGCTGAATTACTTCCAGGTGGCCAGGGTCATGATACCAGGAGAAATAGCTATTGACACATATCACATCCACATATGGGGCCTAGACATATACACGAACAAAAACATCTCGTTATTATGCCCTGTAGTCAAATGGCAGGCAGAAATGAATCATTCCAGCTTTTCATTTGACCATTATGATAAAATGTGAATAATTCATATACTTATTCATTTTACTGAAGGGCTGCTGGACACAACATAAACTCATAACATTTCAGACTACCCACTGTTTCAAATGTGCACTATATGGGCAAAGTAGTGAGATACTCTTCAATCATTGAATGCAGGTTTATCATTCAGTCCCATTGCTGCATGGGTATATAATCTTGCCCTCAGCCATGTAGTCTACCTTTACAGACATTTGTGAAAGCGAAGCTTGTTCTAAAGAGCTCACTAAATTCAAGTGTGGTACCGTAATATGATGCAAATGTTGTAATAAGTTAGTAGATGAAACGTCTTTCCTCCTAAATATTCCACAATTGTGAGTGGTATTATTGAAGTGTGAAAGCATTTAGGTACCACAGCAACACAACTTCGATGGGGCCGACTGTGTACACTGTAAAGTTATAGAGCAGGGCGACCAAGTGCTGAGGAGCATAGTGTATAAAAGTCACTGACTATGCAGACTCAAAATTCTGCAGTCACTCTGTGTGCGGTATCAGGATTTTCCGGTAGCTTCACCAGAAGTATGCAACATGCATAAATGTTGACATGTGTAGACTAGACGTGCGTTCCCTCGTTCAATACACGTGAATTGAGTGAGGTTGGATACATCTAGTCAGAATGTGGCCAAAAGTATGCAAATCCCATACTTACGGTCACATAACCGCCAGCACCTGGAGAATCCTGACTGCACACATACTGTGCACTCTGAGTGTTCACAAGTTTGCAGTCACAGAGTGATGGCAGAATTGTTTCCCCTCCGCTGGACACTCCCTTTAACTGCAAACTTCCAACCCTGGGATATCATAAAAGCTTTTGTGGATATGATACACTTTAATCCATACAATGTGGATATATCTTTTATTGTGTAATATCACATCTGTATAGTGCCATAAAGTAAAACAAACTCAACTTACACCTTGGTCGCTGTTAAAGTTTGCATTGCTGACATATGTTACCGGTCTAGTGCTATCCAGTTCTTTAGTGTGAGTGATGATTGTCCTGTGGTTGTGAAAAAGAAAGTATTTAGCAAAATATAACCTCATTGACATAAGCCAAGTTTTAAAATGAAGTTAACTGCAAGGAGCTTTTGGTTCTATTCTAGGGGTATTACTGTAGTTACAGCAAATGTTTAAGGTGTATTAAAAGGAGCTCTAGGAGCAAAGTCTAAAGTCACTATGTGATTGAAGACTGCCAATTTGGGACAGCATAGTATGAGCACACCACCTCCATTCTCCTATATAACCCGTGTTAATCAGCGGTCAATTGACTGCATGCAAGCAATTTGTTTACTTACGGTCACCTGCAGACTCGACTCCTGCACTTATCTCAAGTCAGTACATTACTGCACGTGTGCAAATCTCATGTGATCACAGCAGTCTTACAGGTGGAGACAACAGAAGGGCATTGTGATTTGTACATACCACATCAGCCTTGCAATAAACACAGGTACCACAATCACATTCTTATATACAGTAGTTGAGTCTCTGGTGTCAATTTCTCTAGTCCCTTCCACGACAGCATAGGAGGTGGTCTCTCCACGCCCTAATTGGGACAGGAACCACAAGAGGTTTAAAAAAGGACCCTCCCACCTCCCATAGCCAGTGTCTTTCCTGTCCCCATGGGGCATGGAGAGGTTTCTTTTTCTCCTATACTGTGGTGGCCGGCGAACTACAGTATAATTTTTTTTTTCTTCCCCTCTTACCTTAAGCCGGACAGTATCGGTCGGGCCTTCGCCGCTCCTCCCCTGCTGTTCCCTCACGCTGTGGGGGACCGCTGCTCCAGCCTTCCGGAACTCCTTCGGGGTGATGCAGGCTGTGGAGCTCCCCGGCCGGCGTCCTCCCTGAGCCGCCGGCCGCTTCCTGCATGCACGCTGCTGGAGCGATCCGGAAGTGCTACCGCGGGCGGGACTTCCGGTCTAGCGAACTTCCGGTTTGGGCACTTCCGGTCGCGGAGGCAGCGTGGAGGGCACGCCGACACTGACTCGGCCTGTCCGGGACCGGATGCAGGAGGCGGGGAACGTTAGCTGTCACTGAGGGGGGCAGGCCCTTCTGCATAAGGGCTGCCGTGAAGACGTCAGATTCATGGTAAGAGATTCGGCTGTGCTCCCTGTCATGTCTTCCCCTGCAGCTGCATCTGCAGAGCCCAGTGTTCCCCCTGCCACAGTAAGTACGGAGGGGGATGGTCCCTCATGCATAGGTCTCAGGCGGATATTTTATGGTTTTTTCTGGTCTGTGATTTCCAGGAGGACAAGGCCACTAAGAAACTTGACAAAAATGAAAAGTCAGAGAAGTCTGAGAAGTCAGAGAGGTCTGAGAAGTCCGATAAACCGGATAGACCTGACAGATATGAAAAGATTAAAAAATGTCCAGTCTGTATAAAGAATGCAGTCTGGGATAAGAAGCTTTGCCAACAGTGTACGGACCAGATTGTTAGGGCCGAACAACCGTCCCTGGTAGACGAGTTACGGTCCATGATGAAACAGGAGATTCAGGCCTCACTAGCCTCCCTCCCTGCTCCTGGCCCCTCTTCTCCAAAGAAAAGGAAACTCCAGTCAGCCCCTTCTGATCATGAGGACGCTGATTCCGCCTCAGAGGGTCCCGATGAAGGGTTTTCCTCTGGGAGGTCTGACCAGTCCTTTTTCCCTCAGAAGATTTGGGGGATCTTATTGGGGCGGTTCGGAGTACTATGGGGTTAGAGGAAGTACAGTCTCTTCCCTGTATTCAGGATGAAATGTTTGCTGGCCTGAAAACAGTCCTACAATTAGGGTTTCCGGTTCATGCCAATATTCTGGATATTGTCTCTCAGGAATGGGAATTTCCTGAGAGGGGGGTACGGAGTGACCCTAGACGCCGGTTTCCTCTAGAACCTTCGGGGTTACATTGGGAAGTCCCCAAAGTAGATGTATAGGTGGCTAGGGTAGCTAAACAAACGGCGCTTCCATTTGAAGATACTTCCTAACTTAAGGATCAGATGGATAGGAAGGTAGAAGGCCTAATGA
This sequence comes from Anomaloglossus baeobatrachus, assembly GCF_048569485.1. Lineage (NCBI taxonomy): Eukaryota > Metazoa > Chordata > Amphibia > Anura > Aromobatidae > Anomaloglossus > Anomaloglossus baeobatrachus. The sequence goes on from NC_134354.1 coordinate 454,790,334, forward strand.
AGCGATCCTGGGAGGCATCGTCTTCTTCCATTCAGGCTAACATTGCCTCCACTTGTGTATCCAGGTCCCTACTTAGGTGGTTAGACCAGTTGGAGGCTCATATTCCCATTGTACCCCTCGGGAAGAGTTGCTGGAATCCCTTCCCTTACTTAGGAAGGCTACCAGTTTTTTGGCAGATACCTCGGTGGAATCAGTCCGCCTGGCGGCCAGGACCTCGGTTCTATCTAACTCTGCCAGACGTGCACTCTGGCTTAAGGCCTGGAGTGGAGACTCCACCTCTAAAATGAGACTTTGCTCCCTTCTGTTTAAAGGGGATTTGGTGTTTGGGCCTGCCCTGGATGATATTCTGGACAAGGCGACTGATCGTAAGGCCTTACCTGATCCTAAACCCACCAGGAAGCGGTCCTTTCGTCCCTCACTGCCTCCGGCCTCCCAACCCAGAGGAAAAGGGAAGGCGGGCCGGTGGAGCTATCCTAAGGGTAGAGGGAGAAACATCCTCATCCCTCCACATCAACAACGTCCTCAGCAGGACAAACAGTGACTCAACCCGGGTGGGGGGCCGGCTCTCGGAGTTTCTTCCTCAGTGGCGGTCCATAACCTCCTGCCAATGGGTTTTGAAGATCGTCTCAGAGGGTCTCTTAATAGAATTCATCTCCCCCCTCTTCCGGGTCTCCGAGTCACAGCTCTGGCGTCGCAGGTTTCACAGGCTCTACTGTACGCAAAGATTCTGGAGCTAATGCACTCGGGGGTCGTTTCCCCAGTCCCGAGTCAGGAAGAAGGGATAAGACACTACTCCCGCCTCTTCCTTGTCAAGAAGCCGTCTGGCGACGTCCGGATTATCATCAATCTAAAGCGTCTCAAACGGCAGGTCAGGTACCGACGGTTCAAGATGGAGTCAGTAAAATCGGCTATCCCCCTGATAGGTCTGCACCACCAGATGGCCTCCATAGACTTGAAGGACGCCTACTTCCATGTGCCCGTCCATCCGGGTCACAGGCAATACCTCAGGTTTGCGGTCCTACACGGGGAGGAAGTGCTTCATTTCCAATTCAATGTACTTCCCTTCGGGATCTCCTCGGCTCCAAGGATCTTTTCAAAGATCATGGCAGAGGTGGTCGCCTTCATACGATTGCAGGGTATCTGTCTGGTTCCATATTTGGACGACTTTCTTCTCATGGCTCCCTCTGCTCCGACCCTCCGGAGCCATGTGGAAAAGTCTTTAGGAATCCTTCGGTCCCTGGGATGGATTCCCAATCTCAAAAAAAATCACAGTTGAACCCCTGCTCCACTCGTCAGTTTCTCGGAGTGCTGCTGGACTCCGACAGGCAGGCGTCCTTTCTCCCGAAGGGCCACAGGGTGGCTCTGTTAGCCAAAATATCAAAGCTTCGCAGTCAGGCTCGCCCGCTCAGGCCCATTCTCGGTGTCTCCAGGATCATATCCTGGCGCATTGGGACAGACTCCCGTCATCCCTAAACAGACGGTTTCGACTCTCGGGGACAGTCTCCTCATCCCTTCTCTGGTGGCTGCGGCCCAACAACCTGCAGGTGGGGGTTGCCTGGACTCAGACACCCCTGGTTACACTGACCACAGATGCCAGCCTGCGGGGATGGGGTGCTATGGTGGCAAACTCCCCATTTCAGGGGGTCTGGAGTCCTTTTGTCAGCTCCCAATCCTCCAACTACCGGGAGCTCAGGGCAGTCAGAGAAGCCCTCCTTGCGGCTCAGGATATCGTCCGGGACTCTCACGTCCTGGTCTACTCAGACAATGTCACAACAGTGGCTCATCTCCGCCATCAGGGCAGTACACGATCAGGCGCCCTGAAATCGGTGTCCTCCCGGATCTTCCAATGGGCGGAACAGTCCCTGCTATCCCTTTCTGCAGTCCATCTAAAGGGTTCACTAAATCTTCAGGCAGATTTCCTGAGTCGTCGGGATGTTCATCCGGGGGAATGGAGTCTGGATCAGGCAGTGTTCTGCTCTCTGGTGGCAAGGTGGGGTGCTCCAGAGGTGGACCTCTTTGCTTCAGCAGGAAATCGCAAGGTCGCAACATATTTCTCCCTGAACCCTCGGGACAGGGCGTTGGGGTTGGACGCCTTCTGCCACGATTGGTCCTTTTGCCTCGCCTACGCTTTCCCCCCCTCTTCCTCTTCTCGCACGGGCCCTGAGGAAGATCAGAGACGATGGGGTCACAACTATCCTGGTAGCCCCGCTGTGGCCTCGGAGGAGTTGGTACAGCCTGATCATGACTCTCGGGATAGATGGACCGGTCCTCTTGGGTTCAGACCCCAGTTTACTATCCCAGGGTCCGATTTTCCATCCGGATCCCCAGAAACTCAAATTGGCTGCCTGGCTTCTGAGGCCCGGGCACTAAAGGCCCAAGGACTATCTGACAAAGTTGTGGCTACCCTACAGAAGAACCGTAAACCAGTGACTAATAGTATTTACAACAAAATCTGGATGAGATTTTCCTCCTGGTGTGGGTCTCGGCCTCCTGGTGTGGGTCTCGGCCTCCTGACCCACTCCGGCCTAATGTTGCGCAGATTCTAGACTTCCTCCAGAGTGGATTGGACCTAGGCCTTCGGCCTAGCACCCTGAAGGTTCAGGTATCGGCACTCAGTGCAGTCTTTGACACGGCTCTGGCAGATCATCGCTGGATCCGCCGGTTCTTTGTGTCCGCTAGTAGGCTCTGTCTGCGTCAGAGGGTCCTGACGCCTCGCTGGGATCTCAATGTGGTCCTTACCGGACTTTCTCAGTCACCCTTTGAGCCACTGTCCTCCTGTAACATTCGTTCTCTTTCTCACAAGACTGCTTTTCTTGTGGCTATTACGTCTGCTCGAAGAGTAGGGGAACTTCAAGCATTGTCTATTCGGGAGCCTTACCTGACCGTCAGAGATGACAGCATTGTTTTTCAGCTGGACCCTTCCTTCCTTCCCAAGGTGGTTTCGGATTTTCACCGTTCTCAGTCCATCATCCTGCCTTCCTTCTGTCAGCATCCTAGGACTCCGGGTGAGGACGTGTTTCATTCTTTGGACGTTCGTCGGACAGTGTTGCACTACCTGGATGTTACTGCTTCTTGGCGTCTTGATCATAACCTATTTATCCAGCCCTTTGGTCGCAATAAGGGCAGGAAGGTGGCTAAGAGTACTGTCGCCAACTGGATTGTGCGGGCCATTAGAGATGCCTACCTCGCTCAGCATCTCTCTCCGCCTACCGGATTTACGGCGCACTCCACCAGGGCTACCTCTGTCTCCTGGGCTGAACGGGCAGGGGCTTCTCCTGAGCAGATCTGCAAGGCGGCTACGTGGTCTTCCCTCCATACTTTCACGAAGCATTATCGTTTGGATCTGGATTCCAACAGGGATTTGGCTTTTGGCAGGAAGATCCTGCAGGCTGTGGTCCCCCCCTAGGTATCAATTCTTTGGTATTCCTCCTATGCTGTCGTGGAAGGGACTAGAGAAATAAGAATTATTCTTACCGTTAATTCGGTTTCTAGGACCTTCCACGACAGCAGGTAATTCCCTCCCTTTTTATATCTATATATTCCTGGATAGGTTGTACTTCTCATATGCTATGGGTTCTTTGTAAGACACTGGCTATGGGAGGTGGGAGGGTCCTTTTAAACCTCTTGTGCTTCCTGTCCCAATTAGGGCGTGGAGAGACAACCTCCTATGCTGTCGTGGAAGGTCCTAGAAACCAAATTAACGGTAAGAATAATTCTTATTTTTTGTGTTACAATTTTTTTTATTTTGACTAATGGAGACTATGAGAAATTTCTCATCTACCTTGTGTCTAATCAGGCCTCAGTCTTTTTTTTTTTTTTTGCTTAATCCTACTAGAATCTGGACTTCAAAGACAATTGGTATCTTCAGCTCTGATGATGTTGTAAAGATATGTGGCTGTAACATACAGTAGCTGCAAGTGGCATTTCTATACATCATAAAATTGTATGTTTAGGAGGAAGTGATGCAGCTCACCCGCATAAAAATTCAGGCTCAGTGGCTAAAACTTTATGCCTTGATGATGACGTGTGAATGTGTTGGGTGTTCTTTTTACAATGTACCAGATGACTACTTTTAGAAAATGTACAGGGATAAAGATTTAATTTTTTTTCTTTCAATTTTTACCATTCAGGTTTTATTAGTCTACATGAAAGTGTAGTACCATTGACATCTATAGGGTTAAATCTGCATTGAAAAAGTTACTGCACAAGTGGGTGTAAAGAATATAATGACGTTTGAGTTGTTAACTCAGACAATAAAAGACAGAAGTACCTGTGCAGCAAAGGAAAGGACCAGGAATAGAAGTGATATTGAAGGGGTTATCCGGCCTTATGCGGGCGTCACACGGTACGATCTATCGTGCGATCGCACGAACGATCATACCCGCGCCTGTCGTTTGTGCGTCACGGGCAAATCGCTGCCCGTGTCGCACAAAGTCGTTAAACGCCTGTCACACGCACTTACCTGCAGAGCGACCTCGCTGTGGGCGGCGAACATCCACTTCCTGAAGGGGGAGGGACGTTCGGCGTCACAGCGACGTCACACAGCCACCGGCCAATAGAAGCGGAGGAACGGAGATGAGCGAGACGTAAACATCCCGCCCACCTTCTTCCTCCCGCATTGCCGGCGGGTGCCGGGGGACGCAGGTAAGCTGTGTTCATCGTTCCCGGGGTGTCACACGGAGCGATATGTGCTACCCCGGGTACGATGAACAACCGGCGCCATTAAAAATAAACAATTCTTTAAAAATAAGCGACGTGTACACAACGCACGATTTGTGACCGATTCTGTGTCGCTCGGAGGTGTCACACGAGACAACGTCGTGAACGATGCCGAATGTGCGTCACGAAAACACTGACACCCCCCCCCCCCCCCCCGACGATGCATCGCGCGATAGCTCGTTTAGTGTGACGCTCGCATTAGGCTACAAGTCTGCAGTCACTATGTGATTTGCAGACTTATGAATCCTCATGGTGCACACGCACACTGTGCAGTGCGGATTCGCCAATGTCGGGAGCTGGCGGTCATGTGATCATAAGTATGCAAACTGCATACTTCTGGCCACATTCCGACTAGACTGTATCCGGCCTTGCTCAATACACTTGTATTGCGCAAGACTGCACCCATCTAGTCGGCATATGATTGCATGAAAGGAAATCACATACTTGTGTTCCCCTGACCACCCACTCCTGGTGCCAGTACCAAAATTCTCAAAGCTTGAGATGAACAAACCCAAACTTAAGTTATGCTTGGCCAAGTGCGAGCAACTTGCAGTGTTTTAATGTCTCGTCCTAGGGGTAAAATCAGCGTTATCGAATGTAGTGTGTAAAATAAGATAAAAAAAGCCATCCCTTCCCCTCTGTGTGTGGCTGGCTGCATATGGGCGGAGACCCGAACTGCCGATCAGTGACTTCCAATGAGCTCACGGTCCAGAATAGAACTTTATAAATTATATATTAATGTAGCTTAAGGTCGGACAACCCCTTTAAGTAACAAACTTCCAATCACTGTAGACTGTAGGGAGCTGCGTACGAGAAAAATACTTTAATAGTCAGAATATTATCCTTTTGTACCAATATGGTAGTAATGAGAATATTAAGATGCTTTATGTTATATTCAACAAAGCTTCCCACTTACTTAAAATAATATCCTGCAGGGGGAAGCTGTGAGGCCGGCTCATTGGCGACTGACCACATCACCACTGAAGGGCGGTTTTTATCTCTCCGTACAAGTTCCTCCATGACAACTAAATGATGTTGCAAAGACTTGTTTCCAAAACTCTCACTATCCGGGAAGGAAAAAACAAGGTACAGATGAGACAAAACATTCATGCTAAATATATAGGTGTTTTCAGTGAAATATAATAAAATATCCCAGTTCACCATTACATCCTTTGACTCTTCTATTTATTCTATACTAGAATATTATGTTTGCAGAAAAATACAGTATATGTATTCATAAATTTTGGGCACCATGAATCTGTGACCAAAAGTGTCATGAACATTTTTAAAAGGGAACCTGTCACTAGAATTTTCGCTATGAAACTAAAAGAATCCCCTTCTGCAGCTCCTCGGCTGCATTCTAGAAAGGTTCATCTTGCTACTGGCCCCCCTTTCAGACCTAAATAAACACTTTATAAAAATCTTACCTTTTGGTATGCTAATGAGCTTTGCTGGCCATGGGGGTGGGCTGTATTGCGTCTGTTATTCCCCCTCCTGCCGCTGTTCGCTGTGCCCCACTGTTGATTGACATACATGAGGCCGCCACCCTCATGTTACTTAGTGCTCCTGAAGTCTCGCGCATGCCCAGTGGCACTATAGCGGGACTGAGCACTGTTCAAATCGCGAGCGTCGGTGATCTTATTGCGCAGGCGCGAGATTATGGGCGAGTACTTGGATGACACTAGTGATGACTGCAAGTCGCTGGATCCTCACTATAATGCACGCAAACGCATGTGAACGCATGTTGAAGCGAGTCCATTGCAAATGCATTGAAATTAAAACGCATTTGCACTGGATCCGTTTTTGCGTTAAAAAAAAAAAAAAAAAAAAGAACGTTCATGACGCATGTTAAAAAAAAAACGTAGTGTGAAAGCAGCCTAAGCTGTCTATATGAAAAGGCAGGTTATAGAAAGCAAAATAAAATGATACATTGATAGCTGCGATGTTTTATTTCAGAGAAATCCACATTTTCTTACATACCCTAGCTGTCCTAGGCTATGGGCCACAGATCTGCATTAGAATCTGCCTCCAGAGCTTATTTTAAATAGAAGGGGGCATATCCGGGCGGCACGGTGGCTCAGTGATTAGCACTGCAGCCTTGCAGTGCTGGGGTCCTGGGTTCAAATCCAAGGAGTTTGTATGTTCTCCCCATATTTGCATTGGTTTTCTCCGGGTACTCCAGTTTCTTCCCACACTCCAAAGATACAGATAGGAACTCTAGATTGTGAGCCCCAATGGGGACAGTGTTGCGTATGTATGTAAAGTGCTGTGGAATTAATAGAGCTATATAAAGTAATAAATATTATTATTATTATTATTATAGCCAGTGTGATGGCCGCTCTCATCTCCTGATCTCACTGCAGAGCTGTGCGTTATTATAACTGACACTTCTGCAGGTTCCTCTTAGCTTCAGCCTCCATCTCACATACAGACAGGGTTTCAATATTGTTGCAATACAGCAGAGCTGTGAGAGCTGCAGCAACTGTGTTAGGCTACTTTCACACATCTGATTTGAGCAGTGCGGCTCAATCCGGCTGTGAAACCTATGCAACGGATGCGGCGAAAACACCGCATCCTTTGCATAAGTTTTTACATGCGGCCCGTCCGTTTTTTTCCGGTTGCGGCATGCTACTGAGCATGTGCAGTGGAAGAAACCGTATGCGGCGGCCGGATGCGTTTTTTAACGCATCGCGCCGCATCCAGCGTCCATAGGCATGCATTGAAAAATGCGCCGCAGCGGCCGGATGCGGTTTTTTTTCCGGAGCAAAAAACGTTGCAGGCAACGTTCCATCCAGCCGCGGCATCGGTTAAATCTGCCGCATGCGGCAAAAACCGGACCGACCGCAAGCCCATGCGGCACTAATGTAAGTCTATGCAAAAAAAACCGCAACCGGTGGCAAAAAAAAACGGTTGCGGTTTTTCCCAGAGCGCCGTATTGTGCCGCAGAGCAAAAAACGGATGTGTGAAAGTAGCCTTAGAAGACAAAGTCCAATTTTACTGTTCTGTGTTAATAATTAGTGATGGGCAAACAGTAACTATTCGTGTTCGGATAATGCTTAACAAATACAGAGTACTATTCCAGCATTTATCACAACAAGAAAAATGCTTCAGTACCCTATTGCCTTGCATTAGGTTTGTTATTCATGATGAATACTGGAGTTGTACTTTGGGAGTTGTTTCAAAAAATCCGAACATGAATAGTTACTATTCACCCATCACTATTTAATTATATGTCTCACGCTGGTAAATCCGCCTTCTTTTTAAAATAAGCCCTAGTGGCAGATTCTCAGGAAGATCAGTGTCTGGCCCATAGCCTGGAACAGCTCATTTATATACAAGAAAAGAAAAAAAGGTGGCTAACTCTGAAATAAGACATTAGATTGCAGATATTTTATTCAGCTTCCTATGACCTGTAGACCCATAGAGATGGTTTAGGATGATTGATCCTACCGACAGATTCCCTTTATCTATTCTAAAAATAAGCCATCAATATTGTGGTCCTGGAAAACCACTAACAAATTCAGTGAAGAAAAGCATTGTGTTTGGCATCACGAAGCCTAAAGGGGGCTTTACACACTGCGACATCGCTAATGCGGAGTCGTTGGGGTCACGGAATTTGTGACGCACATCCGGCCGCATTAGCGATGCCGTTGCGTGTGACACCGATGAGCGATTTTGCATCGTTGCAAAAACGTGCAAAATCGCTCATCGGTGACATGGGGGTCCATTCTCGATTATCGTTACTGCAGCAGTAACGATGTAGTTCGTCGCTTCTGCGGCAGCACACATCGCTCCGTGTGACACCGCAGGAACGAGGAACCACTCCTTACCTGCCTCACGGCCGCTATGAGGAAGGAAGGAGGTGGGCGGGATGTTCCGGCCACTCATCTCCGCCCCTCCGCTTCTATTGGGCGGCCGCTCAGTGACGTCGCTGTGACGCCGCACGGACCGCCCCCTTAGAAAGGAGGCGGTTCGCCGGTCACAGCGACATCGCCAGGCAGGTAAGTATGTGTGACGGGTCTGTGCGATGTTGTGCGGCACGGACAGCGATTTGCCCCTGTCGCACAATAGATTGGGGCGGGTACCCACACTAGCGATATCAGGACCGATATCGCAGAGTGTAAAGTAGCCTTTAGGCTGACAATACGTATTACATGGCTGTCAGCCGAACAATACATAGACCAATCATTCAACCAACTGCCATCTTAGCCGAACACTCCTGTATTCTTTAAGAAAACTGTTGGCTGACATGTCAGCCACAGCTTATCTCAGGGAGCACAATGTAAATCGGCTGTCCGAAATTAGAATGGGATCGACATCTCTCCCGACCATCAGTCAGCCGGCGCCTCCATACATATTACACTGCCCGACGAACTGGTCGATCATGTTAAGATCTGTATCACCACGATAAAAGGAGAACGCTCTATAGAGATTTATGCAGACAAAAAAAAAAAAAACAGCAGATAAACAATTACAGGTAAATGTTCCTTACGGTTGTCTTATGCCCACTCCAGGACATTCATCAATGACCACAATACCATATTTATCACACAGGTCCATGATTTCTTCAGCATATGGGTAATGACTAGTGCGAAATGAGTTTGCACCCAGCCACTTTAACAGGTTAAAATCCTTCACGATTGTCGACCAATCCAGACCTTTTCCTCTAATCTTTGAAAGGAAACAAAAACAGCTAGTAATGTTTATTTAGAATGAATAAATCTATATTAAGCACTGAAGAAAATGAATAATATAGTGCATATAAACAAACTGCATCCCAAGGTTTATAGTACAGTCAGTAGCCATCACCCACAAAGAACTCCTAGGAGTGGTAAACTCAAATCCATATTGTATGCCCCTACATGCACAAAGCAGATGTTGATGATGTAGCATCGCAGCAGGACTTTGTGGCTAAGGTTTTATATCTATCTATATCTCTCTATCTTTTATTTCTCCCCTGGCTGCTTTCCTCCCCTTTACTTTAAAAATTTTGCACCGCAGTCAGTGCCATCATCCCTTTGATCAAGTCAAATCAATATTTTGTATGAGCACCTTTTGCCTCAAAACAGCATGAAAGCATCAGATCTTCCAGGTACACTTGCACAGTTATTGAATGAACTCCACTTGCAAACATGTTGGATAACTCCGCACAGATCTGCATTGGATGAAGCTTGCACAAAACCTTCAGTTTCTTCATGTGATCCCACACAGACTATGTTGAGGATCAGAGCTCTATGTAGGCCTTATTATCACTTCCAGGTCTTGTTCGTATTTACACTGAAGATAGCTCTTAATGACATTGAATGACTGTTTGGGGTCTTTCTCCTGCTGCAGAATAAAGCTGGATCCAGACGCCTCCCTGATAGTATCCAAAAGGTAAGAAAAACATGGGCACTCACCGCTTGCTGCTGTGTAGAAAAATGCTTTTATTCAAGCTTCAGAGTTACATGCTGTGCTGGGGGGGGGGAGGGAGCGGACAGCACGTTAGACGACGGCCGTTTCGCACACCTGCGGTGCTTCGACGGGTCTAACGGTCAGACCCGTCAAACCACCGCAGGTGTGTGAAACGGCCGTCGTCTAACGTGCTGTCCGCTCCCTCTCACTCACTCACCCAAAGCTTGAATAAAAGCATTTTTCTACACAGCAGCAAGCGGTGAGTGCCCATGTTTTTCTTACCTTTGGATGCTTGGATTATTGTGGACTTTATACAGGAGCACCACGCAGCTGTATAGTTCCTGGCAGTATATATAAAAAACCGGCAGTAATTTAAGTGGTGAAAACGCTTACTGTGAACCTTTCCCGACCCTTCAGAGTAGTGCCCTGCATTTCTTCCTTCTTCAAACTATGCCTCCCTGATAGTATTGCATGATGGACAAGTATCTACCTATATTCCTCAGCATTGAGAGCACCATTAAACCGAACCAAATCCCCAATTCCATTTGCTAAAACTCAGGGCCAACCTTGCAAGGAACCTTCATCGTGCTTCACTGTTGCCTGAAGATACTTATAATTGTAATACCGTATTTTTCAGACTATAAGACGCACCTGACCATAAGACGCACCCTGGTTTTAGAGGAGGAAAATAGGAAAATAAAATTTTAACCAAAAAATGTGGTCATGACACACTGTTATGGGGCGAGGATCTGCTGCTGACACCGTTATGGGGGTAATGTCCCCAAATTCTCTACTAAAGGTACCCCATCCTGGTAATGATCCTCCTGCCTTGTATATGATCCTGCTCACATACCCCCATCCATCCTGCTCATAAAATACCCCCATCCTGGTATATGGCCTGTATCCTATGGCACAGAAAAAAAAAAACCACAAAACACGTTTTATACTCACCCTTCCTCACTCCCTGCAGCACCAATCTTCCTCCTCTCTGACTCAGCTGCAGCGCCGCTGAGTAGAGCCGTCACCGTGTGAGGAGCCGTCTCCCTGCAGCTTCGCGATGTCTTCCTGTCTGTGCCGGTAAGCTGATCTGTGTGGACACTAGCGGCGCGCACAGGGATGACGTCATCGCTGTGCTCACCGCTCTCTACACAGATCAGCTGACCAGCACAGACAGGAACACATCGCGATGCTGCAGGGAGACGGCTCCTCACACGGTGACGGGTGAGTACTGATTCACTGCATCCCGCGCAGATGATTATGCACGGGGGGCAGTGAATACAGCTGCACATGATCACTCCAGGCTGTAGTTGCCAGGGGTGATCATGCGGGCCGGCTGTTAATTATGCGCGCACCTCCCGCCCATCACCCTGCCCACCTGTCAGGGCCAGCTTCAGCGCTGAGAGATGATTGGCGAGAGGATGGGAGTGCATATGTAATGAGCGGGCCCACGTGGTCACGGCAGGCGCTGCTGCAGCCTGCTCGTGCCCCCGATGACCCGCTCCACTGCAGCACCCTCATTCCCCGCAGCCACATTCAGACCATAAGACACACCCCCCACTTTCCCCCAACATTTGGGGGGGAAAAAAAAGTATGTCTTATGGTCCGAAAAATACGGTACTTTCAAGTCCTCTAGTGCAGGGTTCCCCAACTCCAGTCCTCAAGACCCACCAACAGTGCATGTTTTCAGGATTTCCTTAGCATTGCACTGCTGTTGGAACCAGCACCTGGGCAGGTAATTACATTAACACCTGTGCAATACTAAGGAAATCCCAAAAACCTGCACTGTTGGTGGGCCTTGAGGACTGGAGTTGGGGACCTCTGCTCTAGTGAACAAGCTGGATTACAACCACAAATTTCCATTCTGACACCTCATTCCAAGCACCTGCTGCCATTTTTCTGCATCACAGTTCCTGTATTTTCAAGCATACAGCTGTCTGAAAGGGTTTGCTGCCTTCCTGATTTCTTATTGTTTTGCATGTTTGTCCCACAAATGTTTCAGATCACCAAAAAATTTTACATATTAGACAAAAATAACACAAGTATGCAGAAAATGTAGTTTATAATGAAGATCCTTCTTAAGGAAAAAGAATTTCAAACCTACAAGGGCCTGTAGGGGGCAGTCTGGTCCGTAGGGTGTCACTGCTCTCGGTCCGGCACCTCCTTCATTTTGTGCAATCACCGTCCTCCTGCCTAGCCCCGTGTGGATGATGCATCCTACGTCATGCACACAGAGGCCTCCACTGCGCTTTTGCGCATGAGCACTTTGATATGCCTGGTTAAGGGCTGAGCAAAGTACTGTAATGTGCTGCTGCGAGGAAAGGTCAAAGACCTCCAGCCTTAGCAAGGCAGATGAAAGTGTGCATACGCGGGAGTACAATGGAGGCCTTTATGTGGATGACGTAGCACGTGTAATCCATACGGGGCTGGGCAGGAGGACGGCGATCACACAAGATAGGAGGAGATGCCAGACTGAGAGCAGCGACACCCATCGGACCGGACCACCCTCTAGGTCAGTATTATAAAGATTTTTTTACGTTCATTTGGACAACTACTGTGTTCCCATTTCTTGGTGCTTCTTTAAAAGAGCTTGAACAGCAGATCTTAAAACCCCAGTCTGCTGTGAGTTCTTTGCCTGGGAAAGACCTTGCTGATGCAGAATAACTACCTTGTGTCTTGATTCTGTACTCCGTTTTGCCATGATGTATGACCGGCAACAGAAAACAGTCTGCCATAACCTCACCTTTACAGCAGAGTTTGGTTGTTCTTCACCCACTTTTAAGCCTCCTACACAACTATTACAAAAAAGAATTTGTTTTTGCAGTGCTATATCCTGAATGTTGTAACTTTTTTTTCCCTCTTCCAAATGAGCCATTTTGGTCCTTGTTTTTTGCAGGACAGTTTTCCCCTTTTCATTTACAATTTATACCATTTATTTTTTTTTTATTTTAAAATTACGCGTGCATTTTTTTAAAATTTATTTTTGTTTCAACAGAAATGCTTTGGTTTTATTGGTGGAACAGGTTGCTTATTCAAGATTGCCATTTTAAAATCGCAAAGAGGGAGTAAGGCACTTTAGCACCCGCTGCTTTAATGTATATCGGCGGTCGTCAAAGGGTAAGAAAAGAAAAAAAAACAACCTGAATTTTCTATAGTAAGTATATATTTTTTTCTTTAATAGAGCCCTAACATAGTAAAGTACATTGTTCCAGTTATGAAAAAGCAGGCTGTTTAAGTCATAGTCGCTGACTTCTACTTACATCATAGTCTTCATGTTTGTTTACGCCATGGAAGTAGAAAGGTTTCTCATTGATTAGGAACTGCTGAGCTGACACACGGACTGTTCTTATCCCAACAGGTATAGTGTAGACATCCTCACATACACCACTGTCTGTATTTGCATTTATTTTCACCTGAAATGAACAATTTTGTTAAAATAGCCTTTATAGAAAGAAACATGACAACCTAGGATCTCTACAATTAACAGTTTTGGCTCACACACAACATGGCAGAAATATAGGTGTATTGTCTTTACTTAAGTTCAGATGTAAGAGAAATATATATAATTTGCCATGAATATTAGAGCACTATAAAAAATACGTACTGTATTTTTCATATTATAAGACGCACTTTTCCTCCCAAACATTTGGGAGGAAAATGAGGGGTGCGTCTTAAAATCCAAATATAGCTTACCAGGGGAGCTGTGTTTGCAGGTATGTGTGCGGGCGGCCAGGTGCGTGCGGGCGGCCAGGTGCGTATTGCTGAATGCGGGCGCTGGTGCCTGTCTGTTCTGGTGGCCGACTGCCTCTCTGTCCCGAATACCTCTCTGTGCGGGTGGGCGGTCTGCTGGCTGCCACTCTGTGCGAGCGGGCGGGCAAGCGGGTGGCTGTGCGTACTGCAATAGCTGTGTGGCGAGTGTCCCAGTCTGTCCGCGATCCCGGTTTCAAATGATGGCGCCAAGAGTCAATGCGTATGCAGATGGAGCTCTTGGATGAGAACTCCATCTGCGCACGCGCCGCTCCGGGCGCCATCATTTGAACCGGGGCTGCGGACAGACTGGGACACTCCCCGCCCCGGCTGCTCCGCCGCTGTCACTGACCCACCGCTGACACCACTGACCCGCTGCCGCCACCACGGACCTGCCACCACTACTAGAACAGCCTCTGCTTCCTGTGACCCCGCTCCAGCACTACTGCTGCCGCCGCCCTCCGGTAAGACAACACCGAAGTATAAGACGGACCCCATTTTTATTTTTTTTTACCATTTTTTATCTCTAAATTTGGAGTGAGTCTTATAATCCGGTGCGTCTTATAAAACGAAAAATACGGTACTTACTAAGGCGCACTTATGGCCTCATACACATTACATAATGGCCACACCTGCCAATATCAACAGGTTTAGCCATCATGCTGAGGTGTATAGGAATCCAGGATAAAATTATTGTCGGGGGAGATACTGATCCAACATGTTTAAATTTAGACTGCTGGCCCTTTTGTTTTCTTGGAGGTAACAGGCAGTGGCTCTCTTATAGAGAGCACAGGGATGCTAAGCCGAACAAGTACTCCTGTGTATGGGAAAAACGGCCAAGAAGACTGCCAACCGAATAATCGATTGGCTGAAGGATTATTCAGCCGACAGCTGTCTCATGTGTATAGTGTGCTTTATTGTGCTCCTGAAAGCCTTGTATGTAACTTTTACATATTCCATAAAAATTACTGGAAAATAGTGTAGTATGCTGTGCTATATTGTGTGAGAGAAGTATGGATGCCATAATTTCTCTGTAGACTGTAAGCCTGCTAAGGCAGTGCCCTCTCTATGTACCAGTCAGTCATTGTTTGTTAATTGTGATCTCACATAATATAAGAAAGAACCCCATGGGTAGAGGAACGCCCTATTGAAAATTAAAAGGGTTAAAAAAAAAAAATTGAAAAAAAAAAAAAGTACACATTTGGTATCGCCGAATTCAGAAATGCCAGATCTACCAAAATATAAAATAAAATTAAATTTGATTGGTAAGCGGCGTAGCAGCAAAAAAATTCACGCCGCCAAAATTATGGTTTTTGGTCGCTGCAAAATTAGATAATAGGCGAACAAAACATAGCATCTGCACAAGAATGATACCGTTAAAAATGTCAGCTCGAGACGCAGAAAATAAGCCATCACTGAGCCATAGAGCCCAAAAAATGGCGCAAAAAGTGCACCTTTTGCTTGGTATCTACGAATGCGTACCGACCTGAGGCATCACACCGACACACATTAGCTTTACCATAGAGAACACAGTGAATAAAAGATCTCAAAAACAATCATGCAATCGCACTTTTTTTGCACTTGGATTTTTTTTCCCATTTTCAAGTACACTATATAGTAAAACTTGAGGTTTCATTTAAAAGTACAACTTGTCCCGCAAAAATCAAGCCTTCATATGGCAAGATTGACAGAAAAATAAAGTTACGGCTCTTGGAAGAAGGGAGAACGAAAAAAATAAACAAACGGAAAATCGCCCGAGGGTGAAGGGGTTAAACAGAAGTGTTGTGGAATTAACTGATATTAGTGTTTCACATACTCTTTGCCAACATCAACAATGCTTGAAAAATATTACATAAATATGCAGGGGTCTACCTTACCTCAAGAGAATATAGATATCCAGGGTTTTCATCCATTAAATAAGGCCACCAAAGATTTGCATTAGCCACTTTCAGCTGCCCTATAGCCCCCTGTGCAGTGGCTACTACTTGATCCAATTTACAACGCAGGGTAACAGCTACTGAGTAATAATCTGAACCAACCACAGATACTTCATACCTTACAAATCCTAGCAGAAGAGAAAGAGAAAGTAAATACACAAACTGGCTAGAGGTTTTCTGAATAGTAGAACTGTACACAGATCAAACGATTTTTAAATTTGTGCCTTTTTTTTTTTTTTTCCTCATTCAAACAGTTTTTTATTTTCTATTCAAATGATTTTTATTAGGTTTTGTAGTTAACAAATCTTGAAATCATGCGTTACAAAATTTAAGGACATATAGATAGTAATAACAAGGTTAAGAAAATGCACATATTTTGACCCTCCAGTTTGTTAGTGTTGATACATCAAGCAGTATATTTTGTTGGTCAAATCAATTGCTTATGAATTAACTTTTTGCAAAACAACAAATAAAATTAACAACTTCCTGACATGGAGTCCGTAGACAGTCCAGCAAAATTGCGAGATCAGAAACATATAATTCTAGTGAGTTTTAGATTAGGGAAGTATTAAAAACTAGAGCTTCAAGCCTGGAATTATTAGTGAGCTTGTATTTATCGAATATAGTTAGTGTTTTCTTAACGTCAGTTGGGCTATATAGCCTGTCGGTGATCGGGCTCTGGCCATGGGTCCCATTTAGTGAAGTATTTTGTTTATTATTTTTTATGGCATAGTAGTACTCAAGTTTTATGTACAGTTAGTTTCTCCTTAGCTTCTTGAATATTAGGAGCTCTCTCACTTTTCCATTTGGATGCAATGAGATTAGTGGACACTAGTAGAATATGTATTACTATGGGCCTAAAATGTTTAGGTATCGCTTCAATGTTTAAGAGAAGAACTAATTCTGGAGTTAGAGCTACATCTAGCTGTGTAATGGACCTTATAAGTGATTGAATGTCTCTCCAGAATTTCTTAATTTTTGGACACGACCAAAATATGTGAGTTATGTTACCTGAATTTCCACAGTTTCTCCAGCATTTGTTTGAGGTATCTGGGTTAAATTAAATGCAATTAATGGGGTGTGTAATACCAGCAGGTTATTATCTTATAATTGGTTTCTAAGAGCAACGCAAGGTATATTTTTGTAGACTGTGGCCAATGATTTTTGAAATCTTTCTTTAAATTGATTTTCTGGGATTTTTAACTCGATTTTCCACTTTTCCAAGTGTTTTAAGTTAAGGAGATTTGTGTCTTCGTTATAAATTTAGATGAGAAACTGTGGAAGGAAAAGCGCAATAGGGTCTTACCCCAAAAAAGGGGAGGAAGATATGTAATAAAAACACACTCACCTATAATGGTTGTGCCAGTCACAACCACTATACAGGCCTATATAAGATCCAGGTCCAGGCAGCAGTCCCAAAGTTGGCTGATAACAGAGTGATAGAAGAAGGGTCTTAATTCCGCGCCAAGGACTCAAAGGATCCAGGAAGAGATTAATGCTTCTTTAATAACATGCACAAATCTACGCATTTCTGGAGACACAGCTCCCTTCATCAGGACATTGAGATTTGATGTTCTCTTGCCAATGTCCTAATGAAGGGAGCTGTGTCTCCAGAAACGCGTAGACTTGTGCATGTTATTAAAGAAGCATTAATCTCTTCCTGGATCCTTTGAGTCCTTGGTGCGGAATTAAGACCCTTCTTCTATCACTCTCTGTTATCATTCGTTATAAATTTGGTAGATATATTTGGTTTTCCAAGTGTTTTGATTATTTGGATTCTTTAAGACAGCTGTGATGTTACTTGGAAGGTGGAGGGTGGTGCTAGGTTTCATGAATATTTTTTCTATTAACTTCCAAGTTTTCTTGTTTGACTTTGTTAGTTTGAATTCTTTTGCTAAGTCTTGGTAGGGTTTCAGCTTATCGTTATCGAGTATGTGTGAGATTAAGCATATTCCCTTGGATTTCCAGTGGTTGAGCTTTAATCTTGGTGAGAATGCAGAAAGCGTTTCGATCTTCATCCAACCTATTGATTCGGTGCCGTGTATTTTTCTAGATTGGGCTCCAAATTTCCTCCATGTTATTATCGAGTTCCTGGTGATGACCTCCTTAGGTAGTCGCTTTTTAGAGTCGTATAGGTAGGCCACCACCAGGTATCCAACTTCTATATTTGCACAGTAAGAGACTCTTCAAGTCCCACCCATGCAGGTTTATCATCTCTGTTCCAATACTTCTGGCTGCTTTTAATAGTCGTTGCTTGATAGTAGGCCATTATGTTTGGCATCCCCAAGTCCCATTCATTCTGTTTTTGTTTAGGGTAGATTGTGCTACTCGAGGTTTCGTTTTACCCCATACAAAAGATGTTAGTTGAGTTTGGAGTTTTTGTATAAGCTTCTTCTTGATTGGTAATGGGATAGTTCTGAATATATAAAGAAGCTTGGGAAGTTCCAGCATTTTGTGTTTATTTTTCCTAACCAGGAAAGCTCTACGTACTTTGGATAGATGTTGTAGATCTTTTTGGATGGTATTATAAATGTCAGTAATATTCTGGTTAGCGCAGTCCTTTGTGTTTTTTGTTAGTTTGATTCCTAAATAAGACATGCTGTCCACATTCCACTGAAATTTGATTTCCGATTCTAGGACTTTTAATAGATCCTGATCCAGATTGAGGTGCATAGCCTGGGTTTTATCCATATTGACCCTATATAATGAGACCCTTGAGAATTCTTTAAAATCTTCCAAGGTCTGTTTGACCGAGTTCAGTGGATCCGTTAGAGAGAGTAGGATGTCATCTGCGAAAAGTGACACTTTGAAATGTCTGTTATTAGCAGGGACGCCTCTAATCCGGCTGTCCATCCTGATCTTCTCCGCCAAGGGCTAAATGAAAAGATCGAACAATGACAGGGAAAGAGGACACCCCTGCCATGTTCCATTCGAGAGGTTGCTTTTACCCGAGAGGAGACCATTTGTTAAAATTCTTGCAGATGGGTTTGAGTATAATGATTTTATAAGGTCTAATACCCTCCCATTGAAGCCAATTTTTTTTTTAAAGTTTGAAGTAAGTAGTTCCACTGAACCCGGTCAAATGCCTTCTCAGCATCAATTGTGATACAGACTGTGGGAGTCTTAGTTTCCCCTGAGTGAGTGAGTAGGTTTAGGATTCGTCTGGTAGCGTCTTCTGCTCCTCTGTTCGCAATGAACCCCACTTGATCTTTGTGTATAAGGTTCGGTACTATTTTTTGTAGTCTGGTGGCTAGGGTTTTTGCCAATATTTTCAGGTCAGAATTTAGGAGCGAAATGGGTCTATAGTTTCAAATGAGGTCTCTGTCTCCCTTTTCTTTATACAAAAAAGAGAATTTTGTTACTTACCGTAAATTCTTTTTCTTATAGTTCCGTCATGGGAGACCCAGACCATGGGTGTATAGCTACTGCCTCCGGAGGACACACAAAGTTACTACACTCAAAACGTGTAGCTCCTCCCTCCTAGCATATACACCCCCTGCTAGCCAGTCCTAGCCAGTTTAGTGCAAAAGCTGAAGGAGGACATCCACCCACAAGAAGAGACAGAGTAAAATCCGGAAGAACCGGAACGTCTGTCTACAACAATAACAGCCGGTGAAGACACACGGAACAAGAAACCTGCCAACAGGCAATAGGGAGGGTGCTGGGTCTCCCATGACGGAACTATAAGAAAAAGAATTTACGGTAAGTAACAAAATTCTCTTTTTCTTCATCGTTCCTATGGGAGACCCAGACTATGGGACGTCCTAAAGCAGTCCATGGGTGGGAATAAACAGACAACTGAGAAGCAGGCAAACCCAACTTCACAAATGGGCGACAGACGCCTGAAAGATGCGTCTGCCCAAGCCCGCGTCTGCCAAAGCAAGATAAGCCTTGGATAGAGCTTCGAAAAAGTATGCAGACTAATTCGAGCTGCAGTCTGACAGACCTACTGAGCCGTAGCCTGGCGTGAAAGCCCAAAAGGCACCGACAGGTCTGATCAAATGTGCTCTAATCCCCGGCGGGGAAGGCACTTGAGTACACTTGTAGGCCTCGGAAATGGCCGACCTAAGCCAACGAACCAGGGTCGGCTTAGATGCCGAGAGACCGCTACGCTGACTAGCAGTCAGTACTAGAGAGAGGTGCACCGCCTAATAACGGCGGTGCGAGACACAGATCCGGGGCGCCCGCACCAGATCCAGGATATGCAACGCTTCCTCAAAGCGATGAACAGGAGCCGGACAAAAGGAAGGCAGGAAAATTGCCCCGGATAAGGTGGAAGCTGTAACCACCTTAGGGAAAAAAGTCCGGAGTCGGACGGAGACCACCTTGTCTTGATGCAAAAGACCAAAACAAAAAGGGGGTGACTCAGAGAAAGTGCCGCCAGAACTCCCTGGCGGGAAATTATAGGCACTAGAAAGACTACTTTCTGTGAAATATGAAACAAAGAAACCTCCCTAAGAGGCGCAAAGGGGGGTTTCCGGGAACCGGGAGGACCGGATTAAGGTCCTAGGGCTCCATAGGCCGCCGGAAAGGCGGAATGATGTGAGATGCGCCCTTAAAGGAGCGCACCGGAGCCAGCCGGACGATACGCCGCTGGCACATACTGACAGAGCCGAGACCTGTCCCTTAATGAGGGATAGTCCTAGCTGTAGACCGGACTGTGGAAGGGACAGGAGGGTCGGCAAGGCTAAAAAGGTCCAAGGACACTTTGGAGCTCGAGTCATAGCGGAGATGACTTCAGGAAGGATACCAGAAGTCGCCAAGATCCAGGACTCAATAGCTACGCCGTCAATCTGAGAATCCAGAATTCTGACGGAAAAAAACTGACCTTTTGAGAAAAGGTCTGGACGGTCCGGAAGATGCCATGGCAACCTAACGGACAAAAGGAGCAGGTCAGGGTACCAAGCCTGCCTGGGTCAGTCTGGAGTAAGAGAATGACCCGACGGCCCCCTTTACCGATCTTGCGCAGGACTCTGGGCAAGAGGTAGAGACGAAGCTGGGATCAAACATGAGCCAGTGTGTCTACCGCAAAACCTGAGGATTGTGGACCACGGTTGGACAGCTGAAATAGTCTGCCTCGCAGTTTTGACATCTAGGATGTGGGCTGCGGATACGGTGGACTAGGAGTCCCTTGTCCACTGAAGAATGTTGAGGCGCCAAGATTGCCAGGCGGCTGAGTGTCCCGCCCTGGAAGTCGATGTAGGAAAACGCTGTCACGTTTTCCGACTGGACTCGAATGTGCCTAGCCGCCAACAGATGGTGAAGGCGTAGAGAGCTAGAAAAAGAGCTCTGATTTCCAGCCTATTGATCCAGAGGGCTGAGCGGACAGAGTCCAAGCGCCCTGCGCTCCACGGTGGAGATATACTGCTCCCAAGGCGGAAAGACCAGCACCCTGGTGAGGATCACCCGGGACGGGGCCAGGAAGGAGCGTCCCTGAGACAGAGTGGCCGAAACCACCACTGAAAACGAGCCCCTGGTCAGTGGCAAAGCCACCACCCCGTGGAAGGAGGGAGTTCGCGTGTACAGCGGAAAACATCCAGTCTCAGAGGACGCAGGAGAAACTGGGCAAGGAATCGCTTCCATTGACGCCACCGTCTGACCAGCACCAGTATTTGGTGTCTGATAGAACGACGTCGACCGCCAGCGGAGGGACTACTGATCGACTAAGAGCAGCTTCACAAGAGCCGACAGAGTCTCGAATTGCGTCCCTGAGAACCTCTGGTTCGAAGTCAGAGTGGACTTGAACAGAATGACAAGCCACCCGAATAGGTTAGAGTGGCGAGAGTAAGCGAAGTACTCTGCTAAGAGTCTGCACTGGATGAAGCCCCGAGAAGAAGGCCGTCCAGGGCAAACGATCACTGCCAATCCCTAGGGGTGCAGGACCTTAATCACAGCAGCCCCAATGAGAATACTCGAGGGGCCGTGGCTAACCGCAAGGGAAGAGCCACGAATTGGACCACTCCGATGGCAAAACGTAGTCAACGCTGGTGTGAAACTGCGATTGACCCCTGCCGAAAAGCATCTCTGATGCAGATGGCTGCTAGGGAATCTCCTTGGGTTCTTGATTGATCCGGTGAAAAAAAAAAAACACACGGAACAAGACCGAGGCTCCATGTGAAAATGCCACACCTGACCATGCTGAAAAAGCTAAAGATCTAGGTCGGAAGGCACCGCTCTCTTCGGGGACTAGAAATAGATTTGAACAAAAATCTCAGAACCGTTCCCAGTCGAGAACCGGTACAATTACTCCATTGGCCTGCAAGAAATGCCACGGCCTGTGAGAAGGCGGCGGCCTTGGAGCCGGGAGGTGACAGAAAAAAATCTGTTTGGCGGGTGGACAGAAATCCATCCTGTAGCCATGGGAGATATGATCCCGCCCCCACTGAACGGAGACGTGGTAGAACCATACGTCGCCAAGTGGAGAGAGCCTGCCACCGACCAAGGAGGTGGTTGGCGTGGCTAGATAGCTCGGAGGAAGCTGACTCCGTGGTAGCATCTCCTGCTGTCTTTTGAAGACGCAGCCTCAAGCTATTTGGTTCTATGAACCAAGGCCGAGCTAGAGGACGATCAGATGGAGGAACGCCACCAAAACCTCAACTGATTCCTGTCCTGGACAGGTTCCCTGGTTTAGGTTTGTGGCAAGGAAGAACTCTCCCCGCCAAGAGCTTCCTGAATTTCATCCAGTTGGTTCCGAAGAGACTGGTCCCACCAAAGGGGAGCCCAGCAAGGAACCCCTATAGAGGCATCTGCTTTCCATTACCGAAGCCACAGGAGCCTGCGGATAGCGAGGAAAGTAGCCAAGACCACCGCCGTGCGGTGTCCAGCATGGCAGACCTGGCATAGGATGAAAAGACTGAAGTCTGGAAGTTCAGGCAACCGTTTTGGGCATAGAGTCCCTGTGAGGGAATGCATCTCCTCCAGACAAGCAGAGAAGGTACAAAAGAACCGCACTGCCGTAAAGCTGAGGAGAACGAAGCTGCTGCCGCCCCAATACCGACTTGGCCCAAGGACAACCGGGCGGATCGCAAAACCTTAAGTGAGGAGCTATCAGCCACTGACATAACGGTCCGGGCTGAGCCACCTGAGGTGACTGAGCCCACTTCTTGACCACCATTGGTGGACAGGGGAAACACAGTCCTCAGAATCACGCTTCATGGGAAGCGACTGTCAGAGCGGACCCTGGGCTTGGTCACAGGGGCCTGAAAACTGGAGTGGTTAAGGAACACACTTTGTGTTCTCCTAGGTAAGGTAACTCCGGCGGATTGGGGTCCAGTACAAAATTAATGTACCGTGGGAGCCCTATAGAGGTGCCGTCAGCCACTGATACAACTATCCGGGCTGAAAGTCTGGACACTGGAGGGGCCACGTTTGGCGAATGAGTACACTCCTTGACCACCTCTGATGGGAGGGGGAAACAGGCCGCAGAACCCCGCTTTGGGGTCTGCAGGACAGGCTGTGAGCTTGGACGCAGCAGGCTGAAAACTGGAGTGGTTAAAGAACACACTCCTCGTCCTGTTAAAGGTATACTGATGCCTTTCTGCCAGCGGGGAATACTCCCCTGATACGGGCGGATGGAGGTCCAGTACAAGTATAATGGACACAATCCAATCATTTGGCTCTGCGTCACGTACGGATGGATCAATGTACATAAAGTAGCGTCCGAGCCCCTGGTAGAGACATCCTCCTCGTCCAGTGAGTCAGCTCGTAATCGGAGCTGCGGGACGGGGAAGGACAGGGGACCCTGCGTCTCCCTGTCAGGAGGACGGGGTCTGAGCCCAGAAGGAGAGTCCTTTGTGAGCTTTATTGAGCGAGCTGAAGCAGAAAACGCCCTGAGAGGGGAGCTGCATGCTCAGCAGATGCCAGGACAGCCGACCCCTGGAAATAGGATTCCCTCAGGGGTCAGCCACCGAAACCGGAGCAGATGGAGGGGCCACTAATTAGCAATCATTCGGCTCTGCCTCCAAGCTGAGGGGCCACCATGGTTATGAGCTCGGTACAGCCGTACGAGACTACCTGCAGTGCATAATAAAAACAACCTGCAGCCCTGCTCTGTGAGACATGCTGCAGAGGTGGGGGCTCTGTCAAGACTGGCCCCCAGCATATATAAACCGATAAAACAAGCAGCTGCACAACCGGAGGTTGTGGCTGCCAATCGTTTAAACAGACATGTCTGTGCCCCCTGGTCCCTCAGCCCAGGTCCCCACTTGTCACACTGTGGAATCTCTGTGCCCATGCAGGCACAGAGAACGCTGAGAACATGGCGACCGGAGCGAGGAGAGGGGGCGGGGCCTACTCTGAGAGCGGCAAAAGGATTCCCTCAGTGAGGTAGCCAGGGGAGGGAATCTTTCCTCAATGAGGAGTGTCCCTTCGCTTGTGCTGCACAGCCGCTGGGCGGAGCTACCCTGCCTCCCTGCATGACTGACATGCAGAGACAGTGGAAACCGAAACTAGGCCCCAGGCGAAGCCGGGGCCTAGAGTAAAACATGCGGCCGACGTGCAGGCACCATCGGCGCGGTTCTCCAGTGAAAACTGGAGAACCGGCCGGAAATGTTAACACCAAACATAAAACACATTCCCCCAATAAATAAACATAAAGGACCCTTGGAAAGACCACTTTCTGTGGTAATAACGTCTCATATACTTAGCTTGTGAGACGCAGGTTGCCAGGGTCCTGGGGGGTGATAGCTCCGTCCAGCAGGGTCCTGCAAAAGGGCTGCGGATGGAGACCGGTCTCCTGCAAAGCAGTGAGAACCGTGTTGGCTCCCACTTCAAGCCAGAGCCCCAGCATGGGATGGTGAAGGAGCGCGGCATGAAAGGGATACAGCCCTGAAATCAACCTTAACAGCAGCCCCGCAGTGGGGTGTGAAGGGACATGCCGGGGGTCCAGACTGGACCCGCTTTTCTTTGTCCAAAAGGAAAAATCAAAAATCAAAATCAGAGAATGCATGTGTGTGTGTGATCCTCCTGAAACACAAAGCATGAAACTGGCTAGGACTGGCTAGCAGGGGGTGTATATGCTAGGAGGGAGGAGCTACACGTTTTGAGTGTAGTAACTTTGTGTGTCCTCCGGAGGCAGTAGCTATACACCCATGGTCTGGGTCTCCCATAGGAACGATGAAGAAACTAATATAGTGGCTTCTTGCATCTCCTCAGGTAATTTTAAGCCTAGCGATAGTTCACCGATGAGGGTGGTTAAATATGAGGTTAAGATTGTAGCAAACTTTTTGTAGTACTCATTGGGAATTCCATCTGGTCCTGGTGCTTTATTTTGTTTTAGAGAGTTTATTGTAGCCATTATGTCACTGTTTTTGTATTTTTTCTTTTTTAAAGGGTGTTCATTGTATGTTTAGAATGACACCCGGAAGCAAGTTTCTCCAGGTCAGTATAATTACAGCGATACCAAATGTTTATAGTTATTTTTTTTTTATTTAAAAAGGGAGTCCGCACAGAATAACTGTTCAAACCAAGTACAGGCGCTAGGCGGTCCCATAGCGTAACCAATCATTTTAATCCTCCTTCCCACCTGCCTGTTTTTCAATCCATTTTCTCCCTCATCTGCCAGAGCGGTCCAAGAATAAAGGGTGTGAGGAGAGATAGGTGGAAGGTGCAGTGATATGTCTGGCCCCACCATGATGCACTGAGCGCCTGAACTTGGTTTGAAAAGTCATTCTGTACTGACAAAGTCCCTTTAAAGTTGTGGGGAAAAATTTGGAAAATTTCTAAATAAAAATACACATATAAAATTGTTTTTTGTTGTACTTTTCTGAAATCGGTAATGTTTTTATATTTTTGTCAATGGAACTGTGTGTAGGCTTTTTTTTTGCATGGCGAGCTGACGTTTTGACTGATACCACTTTGGTGTACGTACAATGTTTTGATTGCTTTTTGTTGCATTTCATTAGACTGGAATGGCAACTGAACAACTGCAACTGACATTTAAATTATTTTTTTTTTTCTTTTTATGGCACTAACTGTAAGGGGTTAATCATATGTTTTGATAGATCAGACTTTTAGAGACTTGGTGATAATAATAATAATAAAATATTTTTGGTATTATTCTAAGGGGGGGTGGGGAGTGGAGGGGACAATTAAAAAAAAAGTGTTATATTTTGGAAAACTGCTTTTAAAACATTTTTTCTTTTACTATTCTATTTAAAAGGGACTGGGACATGTGAATATTTGATCACTTATTGTATATACTGGGCATCACAGGAGCAGTAAAATGGTAGCCAAGATACCCCCGACTGCCATGACAACTCATTGGCACCCTGTAATCATGTCACGATGGCATAAGTGTGATCGTAGCCACTGCACCAGCGAGTGTACCATTTGTCATTGATCGGCAGTGGCATTTAAATAGTAAACAGCAGCAACAAGAACAAGCTCTGGTCGCTGCAGTCACAGGAAGATGAAAGCTGTGTAACCCCCCCAAGTACAACAAAGAATATACGTATATTGCTGTTTTGTCCCATTGAATACTTGCAATATGAAGCACAGGCGCTGGAAGTGCAGTATGGAGCCCCTTGATACTGCTGTTTGATTGGGATGTCAACAGTCAAATCTCTATCCTTCTAAGGCTTGGATTACACGAACGTGTAAAAAAAAAAAAAAAAAAAAAAAAAAAAAAAATTTAACCCATTCTCATCCAGAAAAGTCAGACGATTTTTCCTCTCACTTGTCATCTGTGTATAGTGCGTATACAAATCAGTTTTCTACTCCGCAGCTATTAATCTTTTACAGTTTCCCATCTTACAGAATTGTAATGTATGTATATTCATATGCCATACTGATGGTTCGTATGGCATCCAATTTTTTTTTAAAAATCACACTGTGCATGCTATGATTTGTTTCTCTTGCTAGTTACAGCTTAGAAAAGAAAAAAAAAAACGCAGATCTGCACAGCCTCATTGAATAACATTGGTCTGAATGCAATCCGTTTTTCTTATTGGATTGCACTTATATGATTTACACGCTTGTGTGAGAGAGTCCTAATATTGATGACCTTTCCTAAAGGGAGGCAATCTGGATAATCCTTTTAAAGGAACCCTTTCATCACATTCATGCGGCGAAAACTACAAACAGCATGAATCAGACCCTGGCTATGAGATTTCAGCCAGACTGGACTTAGTCTGAAACACTACGGCATTTCAGAGAAAACATTCACACATCCATGTCTCCGATATGTGTGACATCCGTTTTCACAAGTACCGGAGACACGGGCACACGTAGACCCATTAAAATCAATGGATCTGCGCACACATGTTTTTCCATGGACCGTGTGGAGCATACTTGTGGCCATGTGCTCCACACATAGACATGTCCCTTTTTCTTTGGCAGCACAGGTGTCACACAGACAGCACAGATGTGATCCGTGTGACACGTACCAGAGAAAACCACATTTCTGTGAAATAAAATGAATTTCTACAATGACTTTCTCCAGCGCTGCTGTCACTTGCTTCCAACCCCCGCTCAATATGCTCATTGCATATTCACTGCATCGGAAGCAACAGCAGCGTTGGACACAGCAGCACCATGGACAGGTAAGTATAAAAAGTCATGCTGTCAGTGTGCTATGCAGATGTCACACTGCTAGAACACTGACAGCACACGCTGAACACACACATGGACACACACACATTTCGCACCTATACCATGGACTGTGCAAAACGTGTGTTTTGCACGGACGTGTTAAAGAGGCCTAAGATACCGGCCGGGGAGTACAGGGAGAGATCTGACTAGTCTACCCCCCCCCTTCCACCCCCACTCCAGTTCATTGATAGCTCTCTATTTGTATACATAGTGAGAGACCTATCAAATCAACTGGAGTGGGGTGTGGTGGAACTGGAGGGTCTCACCAGACTAATCAGGTCTCTCTTATACTTCCCAGATGGCTTTTCCAACTGTGCTTACTCTAAAACATTGCAACATTTTAGAGCAAAACATTCCTATTGCAAGCATGCAGGCTCTGATTCATGCTCCCCGTGGTTTAGGAACCATGACTCTAATGACAAGGTCCCTTTAAAGAGGGTCTGTCACCAGCTCAAAAATGGACAGTTTTTGTTCTTGTTTTATTCTCGCTGGTCCCGTTTTTGTTTTTTTTTTTTAATCTACCATATTGTTCCAGAGATGTGGCCTTTCTATTCAGTGTCAATTTTTATGGCCTTTACAAGGGGGTGTGATTCACAGTGCAATAATACAGAATAGCCCGATCTCACCCATAGGGAATCCTGTAAGCCACATCTCCTTAGTAAAGATAATAAAAAGCAATAAATAAAAAGGCCCATGCCTCTAGAACCGTATCGTGGATTAAAACAAAAAAAAAAAAAAAACACCGGAAATAAAGAAAATTCAAGGGAACAGCAGGAAAAGTGCAAGATTAAAACTAGTCCCTTTTCATCTGGTGAAAGGGCCGTTTTAAGCACTAACTAATGACACCAAGAAAAAAAAAAAAACAAAAAAAAAACCAGGATTGTTTTTTCTTAATTTAAACCAACTAGTGATTCATATTATATTTTCTTATTTGTTTTCATTTTCGGATTGCACATTTTATTCTATTTTCAGCATACAATTATGCAGGCTACGGCCTTGCATAATCTGCTGTTCCGCACGGTGAAGAACAATTCACAGATTTGCTCTCCAGCAGCAACGAGGGCATAGGAAACTGAGAAAGAAGGGACATATTTAGGGTCATGCCACTGGATGACGTAACAATTCTTACCTGTGCTTTCCCAAATGTCAGTAATAATGGTGATGTCATCAATGTACACTGAGGGAGTTGTGTAAAGAACCACAGGGCGATGTATTCCGGCATAATTAAAGAAATCAAACTCTGTATTTTGAACAAAATATCCTTTAGGATATCTATGATGAAAAATAAAAAGATGCGAGTTATAAGTTTTACACCTAAGGGTATGTGCACACCTTAAGTATTTAATGTACACATTTCTGTACCAAAAATGTGTCTCTAGCAGGTAAAAACAGCATAAAATGTGGTTATTTTTTACATTTACCGTATTTTTTGCTTTATAAGACTCACTTTTGTTCCCCCAAATTTTGGGGGATAGTACGGGGTGCGACTTATAAACCGAATATACGGATTATATACTGCAGGGTCCAGGAGAGGTAAGGGCCGCTCTGGAGCGGTGCTGGGGGATGCTGGTGAAGGCTGGTGAAGCTGCTGTAGGGAGCCTTTGATCTCCTGCTCATATAATATGCACAGCCGCCGTCCATCACCGTGGTGCTGAAACCGCACCGTGGCGATGGGCTGGAGGAGCAGCGCATATTATATCTGACTGTGCCCCTTTGATGGCACATGCCCCCCCCAACCCCCGTTAACTATGGCCCCCCATGGTGCTGCCCATAGTAAAAATAAAAAAAAAAAATATTTTTTACTTACCTCCTCCTGCGTGTCTCCCCGGTCTCCCTCCTGCTGCTGTGATCATGCACGCAGAGATTTCACTCTGCTGTGCCGATCACATGACCGGGACCGTGAACCAGGAAATGCAGGCAGGAGGCCGGAGCTCAACCCCAAGGAGGGGGACACGAGGGAGCACAGTGCTGGAGAAGGTAAGGAAAGAGTTTATTTTACTAAAAGCAGCAGCATGGGGGCGATATCCAACACAGGGTGATGTGTGCCTGCCACAGGGGGCCGCGTGTGCCAGCCACAGGGGGCCGCGTGAAAAATACGGTATATGCATCGGAATGGGTGAAAAATGTTGCAAAATAGCTGAAAGAATGGACATGCTGTAGATGTGAAACTGAAAATCAGCATCGTGTGGCATGAGACATCAGGAAGCTTATTCACTTTGCCAGTCCTAGGAAATTCTTCAGTTTTTGTTGCAAAACTGAGCAGTAAGACGCAACAAATACTTAAAGGGACGGTGTCATAAAAAAAAATATAATTTCTAAGTGAAAAAATGAAAAGTATTAATGGTTTGTTTAAATAATATTTGTTTTTAATTGAGAAAAAAAAAAATGTTGATATTTTTCACTCTTAAACACTAGGGGAGCCCTCTTTCCGTGTTATAACAGCTCTGTGGGCATGATTGATAGGCTATGTGCCCACGTTGTGTAGTGTCCATGCACAAAATTCTGCAGCGATTTGACAGCACATGTGCGCTTCAAATCGCTGCAGAAACAATGCGTAATGGATGCAGTGTATCTGCAGAATAGATGCCAATTTCATGCGCTCTGCTGCCTCTCCCATAGACAGAGCGGGAGCAGCATCCAAAGCGCACGAAATAAGTGACATGTTGCTTTTTTTTGAGCGCAGCGATTTGGATCAAAATTTCAGCATGCAAATCGTGCGCTCTCAAACGCAACATGCGCATGCATTATGCACAATCCTCATAGATTGTGCTGGGGACGCAGGACGCATTCAGTTACGCTGCAATGCAATACGCAGCGTAACTGCACGCAAATACGCAACGTGTGCACATAGCCATAACATGATTTCTATGAGCCGACATCACCGCTAGCTTCAGAAAATCTTGTGCATATGCATTGCTTTGTTCACTCCATGGAATCTCTGGAGCCAGGTGTACACAAGCAAGGCACACTGCACATAATAGGAAGGACAGTTTCCGCACTTATGATCATACACAGTGTGCGACGTTGAAGCCAAGAACATGTACACCTGGCTTTGTGAGTGAACAAAGCTGTGCGTATGAGCGAGATTTCCAGAAGCTGGCGTTGGCACCACTGGGTAAACGTTACCTCCAGGTGGACATACCTGTGCATTTGTTGGAAAATATCCCCTTCAAAGGATTATGTTCTCACAATATGTAGAATACATTTCCTCCAAATGTGACATTAGAGAAGCTCTACCATCATACGTGCACCCGAAAGTCTACCTTCACACGTACTTACCTTCCAAACGACCTCACTGTGGGCGGCAAACATCAATTTCCTGGAGGGGGAGGGACGTTCGGCGTCACAGCGGCCGGACAATAGAAGCGGAGGGGTGGAGATGAGTGGGACGTAAACATCCCGCCCACCTCCTTCCTTCAGCATTGCCGGCGGCCGCAAGTAAGCTGCAGCTCATTGTTCCCGGGGTGTCACACGGAGCGATGTGTGCTGCCTCGGGAACAATGAACAACAGGATGTTCGATTTTTAGAAAATGAGCGACGTGTCAATGATGAACGAGAAGGTGAGTATTTCTGCTCGTTCATAGCTGTCACACGCTACGATATCATTAACGATTCCGGATGTGCGTCACTTATGATTTGACCCCGCCGACATCTCGTTAGATATATCGTAGCGTGTAAAGCCCGCTTTAGTCTGGCTCAATGTGGTCCTAAAATCAAGTAGTTTGCTCCCTTGTATTTATTATTTGCACTGTTTAATATTAGAAACGATTAGTACATCTGCCCCAGTGTTTTATACTGAAGAATGGGCAGAAAAGGCTGTAGGCCCTGTGTACATATTGCGTTTTCACTTGCTTTTTTTTGCGTTTTTACTGCAGAAATTTCTTGAGAATATGGTTGTAACCTTTCTGCAGACATTCCCCAGCAAAACCTATGGGAAAAATCCTTTTTCTAGTGCGCACAGGGCCGTAGTACAGGTATGATACTTACCGTGTGGGGTCGTTCATGAACTGGATGGATCCTGGAGGTAAGGTGTTTAGGGTGAGGGTATTATTCACAGCAATGGTGATGCGACAGGGACATCCTAGACTATCTTTGAGAATATTGGATATGTCAACTTCAAATGGCAGGTGTCCTCCTTCATGCTGCGTCACCTGAGCACCATTAACCCACTGCAAGTAAGACACCACAACACTTAAAGATCAAAGAAATCTCCAATTACAAAACAGAAAAGATACATTGGAAAGGTCCTTTACTCCCACCACTTTGCACAATACTTGCTTTCTTTATTTCTTTGAGTATTTGGAGAGTTTTTTACCTCAGTATTTGCAAAACCACGTCACATGGTGAGTTTTTTACCTCAGTATTTGTAAGGCCACATGCACACGTTGAGTATTTGGGGAGTTTTTTACCTCAGTATGCGTAAGGGATGGAACAATCGGAGAAAAAGTATAATAGAAACAGGCACCAATCTTGCATTTATAGCACTTGGCCTTACAAATACTGAGGTAAAAACCTCACCAAGTACACAACGTGAGCACGTGGTCTAATGTAATGCTTCATGGACAACGTGAGTTACGTCATAAATTCTATTTAAAATCATAAGACAATGTTCCCAGACAGTTGCAGAGACTATGAATGTAGGCGGCATGTTCTCTGCTGCCCCATTGTAATCCTCTTTTACCTGTGCACATGACATGGGGCTAGACGTATCAAGAAGAGACGCTTACCGCACACTGATATACGTTAAATAATAAATTGACAGTACACACTATGGCCCAGTAAAAAAAAGTTACCGCAGAAGTTTGGACCTGAGAAGAAAAAAGCATGGGTTTCCTTTTAACCTCTTCACTCCTGGGCAATTTTTCTTTTTTGCGCTTTTATTATGCCCTCCCCCTTCTTCCAAAAGCTATATCTTTAATTTTTTGGCAAAATAGCTGTAGGAGAGCTTGTGTTTTTGTGGGATGAGTTGTAGCTTACTATGAATCTATTAGTTTTACTGTACAATGTGCTGAATAATGGGCAAAAAAAACTCCAAGTGGGGTGAAATTATGAAAAAAATACAATCCTGCCATTGTTTTTACAGTGTCCTCCAGGTCAATATCATCACAGCGATACTAAGCGTCTATGCTTTTGTTTTAAGTGGTAAAAAAAATAAAAAAAAAAAAAATCTGTGTCTATCGCCATTTTCCAGACTCATAATATATAATAACATTTTTACTTTCCAATCTCAATGGAATTGTTTAAAGAAGCGTGTTTTTGTTTTTAACATTTTCATTAATACCATATAGGGGTCCCCCAAAATATATTTGCTTTTTATTGTATTTTTTTTTTTCATTTTGGCATTTACCAGTTGGGTTAAATAGTTTCATATTTTAAGAGCTCGATATTTTACAGAAGCATCAACACCAGATGTTTGGTTTTTTTTGTTTTTAAATTATTTAATGGGGGATAAGTGGGTGATTCGCTTTTTTAAAAACTTTTTTTTGTATCTCCTGCAATTGTTTGATTACTTATACTATATATATTGCAGAAGCATATTATTGCAGCATATACTGCAAATCACGGTCTACTTTGAAACTCAGCATTTGGCATATGTGACATAATATAAATTCCACTGTCAGAGATTGACAGCGGCATTTAAATGGTTAAAAAAAAAAATGCAGGCAGAGCAGAGCCCTGGTTATGTAAAATGATGACTATGTAATTTGGCTGGCTTCCTTCCCAACATGGTCACCCCAGAGTAGGGTGTACAGTTATGTTCATAGGTGCAAAAGGGTTAAAGGGAATCTGGGGATGCTTGGTCTGAACAATCATTTGTGCTAACAAACAGTTCAAGGGTTGTCTAGGCTTGGCGTGCAAGTCTGCACTCACTCCATATGACTGCAGACTTGTGAATCCTCACAGCAAGCAGTGTGCACGCTGTCAGGATTCTCTGGTGCTGGGAGCAAGCGGTCATGTGAAAGCATGTATGCAATTTGGATACTTACTGCCACATTGCAACTAGATGTGTTCACTTACATTGAACAAGACTGCGCACGTCTAATCAGCACATGTCCGCACAATGCTCACTGTGAGGATTCACAAGTCTGTAGTCACACAGAGTGACTGCAACTTGCACCCCAAACCTGGAGAACTCCTTTAAGTGCCCATTCCTGCCCATTTGTTTTTCATGTAGCTCATACTCCTCCTCTTACATGATAGACAGCTCTTGTGTTACAGGAGCCAGAAAAGTACAAAAACCCATGGAAAATAAGGTGAACTGTTTAGCCACACCAAATGGTGCATGAAACACCTGTGCTTGGTTTGAACAGTCATTTTTTGCTTACAGACTCCCTTTAAAACAACCTGAACTACCTCCTTCATCGTCGTGATCAATGGTGATTGCCTACCAAAGACAACTTTAAAGTGGCTTTCCTGGACTTTTCAAAAGTTGGAAAAGAATCATGAATGTTATAAATTAAAGAAATAACCATTACACTTTGAATCGCCTGCCTCTCCAGCAATATTGATGCCCCATCCATCATTTCCAAGATTACTGCTGTCAATCACTGGCCTCAGAGATGATGTTTGCACATAGCGCTTGTACAACCCATCCATTATTCTCCTGACCCCGAAGTGACTGACTGGCTTCAGGACCATGTGAATAATGGCTGAGATTTAAGTGCTGCAACCTACAGGGGACCAAAGAAGTGGCAATACTGGAGTTTTGGGGGATAGAAGGGGTAAGTAATAAGTTGTTGCCATTTTGTTTTGCTTTTTTAATATTATATCCTTTTAGAAAAACAACAAAAAAAAAAAAAACAAAAAAAAAAAACACAACAAACCTTTACTGTATAATGATAAGTGGCAGTCTTAAGCTGGGTTCACACATAGCGACAACGACGTCGCTGTTACGTCACCATTTTCTGTGACGCAACAGTGACCTTGTAAGTCGTTGTTATGATCGCTGCTTAGCTGTCAAACACAGCAGAAGCAGATCATAACGACACACGTCGCTGTGCTACATGTGCAGGGAGCCGCGCACACTGCTTAGCGCTGGCTCCCTGCTCTCCTAGCTACAGTACACATCGGGTTAATTACCCGATGTGTACTGCAGCTACATGTCACAGTGCAGAGAGCAGGGAGCCGCGCACACTGCTTAGCGCTGGCTCCCTGCTCTCCTAGCTACAGTACACATCGGGTTAATTACCCGATGTGTCCTGCAGCTACATGTGCAGAGAGCAGAGAGCCGGCCCTGGCAGCGAGGGTGGCGGATGCTGGTAACGAAGGTAAATATCGGGTAACCAGGGAAAGGTCTTCCCTTGGTTACCCGATGTTTACCCTGGTTACAGCTTACCGCAGCTGCCAGACGCCGGCTCCTGCTCCCTGCTCGCTTCATTTCGTCGCTCTCTCGCTGTCACATACAGCGATGTGTGCGTCACAGCCGGAGGGCGACGACCAAAAAATGAAGCTGGACATTCAGCAACGACCGGCGACCTCACAGCAGGGGCCAGGTCATTGCTGGATGTCACACAAAGCGACAGCGACGGGATGTCGCTGCAACGTCACAGAAAATGGTGACGTAGCAGCGACGTCGTTGTCGTCGCCGCTGTGTGTGACACCACCTTACCTAATTAGATAAAATATAGACATAAGTGGTACATAAAGTGCCCTCTCCAGCTAACTGCTTGCGAATGAGACTCCCGTCCTCAGGCTCTATTCCTTTACAAGCCGTAATTGTGTCTGTTTATAGATATTTTTAAGTAATATTGGACTCACCACTATAGAGAAATAATGGGCACTGCCGACCCGCAGCACAATTCTGTTAGAGGCCAAGTTTTCCAACCAGCGACTGGGGACCCAGACTTCTTTATCATACCAGACCCATCCAATGAAATTTCTTAAACCAATGTCCTGAGTGATATCATTGTAGCTGGCAGGTACTGGCATGTCTAGGACAGGGCCGGTCTATGGGGTGGAACATTGCAGAGATTATTAATATTACTGCATAATAATGTGTGCAAGGAAATTGATAATCAGATCACTTATCATACGTGTGAATATAGCAATTAATAACTGTCTGGAAATGAGTTATTGGCTGCTCGCAACCCTGCTCTTCTGCGTGGTAGAGCGCCCCTGCTCCAGGCCTCGTGTGTGGCAGAGCACCCATGTGTTTCAGAGCGCCCCTGCTCCAGGCCTCGTGTGTGGCAGAGCACCCATGTGTTTCAGAGTGCCCCTGCTCCAGGCCTCGTGTGTGGCAGAGCACCCATGTGTTTCAGAGCGCCCCTGCTCCAGGCCTCGTGTGTGGCAGAGCACCCATGTGTTTCAGAGCGCCCCTGCTCCAGGCCTCGTGTGTGGCAGAGCACCCATGTGTTTCAGAGCGCCCCTGCTCCAGGCCTCGTGTGTGGCAGAGCACCCATGTGTGTCACGAGCGCCCCTGCTCCAGACCTCGTGTGTGGCAGATCACATGTGTGTCAGAGCGCCCCTGCTCCAGCCCCCCTGCTTTGCAGAGTACCAGTGCTCTGGAACAAGGGAACTGACACTAGTGGGAAGGGTGCTCCACTACACAAAAATACAGCATTGTTGAGGGTACTTTACTATACACAAGAACTGGCACGTGTTGGGGAGCAAGTTTTGCCACACACAAGATATTACACAAGGCTGGAGTCACACTTGCGTATAACTCGCGCGAGTGCAATATCAGAAAATCTCGCATTGGCCTTGAACCAATATTAATCGATGAGACAGCTCCGAACTCTGATATTTTCCTCAGCCCTAAACGGACTGAGAAGAAAAAAAAAAAATTCTCAGCATGCTGCAATTGTCTGTGAGAGCCATGTCACTCACACCCATACAAGTCTATGGGTGCGAGAAAAACATCAGACTGCACTCATGTCATTCAAGTGCAGTGCGATATACGCACAGGCTGACAATGGAGGAGATGGGGGGGATTAACTCCTCCCTCTCCTCCGCAGGTGTGACCCGAACGCAAGATCAGATCACAGTCGCATGACACTCAGCGAACGGTTGCAGCAGAGCCTGAGCCGG
Organism: Anomaloglossus baeobatrachus; assembly: GCF_048569485.1. Classification (NCBI taxonomy): domain Eukaryota; kingdom Metazoa; phylum Chordata; class Amphibia; order Anura; family Aromobatidae; genus Anomaloglossus; species Anomaloglossus baeobatrachus. The sequence goes on from NC_134354.1 coordinate 454,826,744, forward strand.
GGGTCATTAGCATATCGCATCAGAAGTGATACGCAAGTGTGACCCACAGCTGAATATGGTGGCTTGTCTCACAGCTGACAGGGAGATGCTTTACATACATGCTTTGTTACAAATAGAGCATGCACTGATGGTGGTCACAGATAAGAGAAAGCACCAGTGGGGGGGGGGAGGGGAGGACACCAGTGCTAAACACACGAGATGCCAACAGAGAGAAGGGTGCTCTGCTATGCAAAGACACGAGCACTGTGAAGGAGGTGCTTTCTGTGTGAAGGAGGAACACTGTTGACAATTGGGCTCTGCCAAAACCACACAGGAGCAGGGTGAGGTGCTCGTAGAATCCTGCTATTCCCGAGAAGCAGCCATGTCTTCTGCAGCATTCCCTGGCCTGACGTGTGCAGAGCAGTGCCAGCTGCAGGCTGTGCGTGTGCAGACGGCACCAGGGCTGCGCACACGCCGGGCACTTACCTGTCTCAGCCACTTCGCGTACCACTGCAGCCGGAAGCCCTCATCCCTCTCGGGGGAGTTATCAGCCCGGAAACTCCAGATGCCACCCAGCTCCTTCAGCTCCCTGGTGGGGGTCTCTCTGGGGTGTAGCATCCCCCCGCTCAGGCCGTGACTGAGGCCTGTGACCAGGAGCAGGAGCGTCCAGCAGCGCCATAGTCCACTCATCTCAGCCGCCACTGCTCAGCCTGTGTGACAACTGAGGCCGGTCACATGATCTGATCCTTCACGTGATGGGGAAAAGCGTTACGGGCTTCCAGGAGTGAGAGTGGGGTGTGTCCATAGTGACAGGGTAATGGTGGGTTGTGGCTAAAAGGACGTTGGGCGTGACCGACTAGAATAGTGGGCGTGGTGATGCGTCCTGCCGCTATAATAATTGATGCTTTCTTGCTATTTTGAAGGCAGAGTGGTCACAGTGACTATAGAGCACGGTTCCGCTTGTGCATAGCTTCCTATGCTAATGACCCACTGCTGTGTGTGACTTGCGATCGCATCACAGGTGCGGAGAAGATGGAGGGAGCACTTTCTCTCCATCTCCTCTGCTGTCTATCTATGGTATATCACACTGCACTCGGAATGCATGCAGTGTGATGTTTCACACGCTCGCATAGACTTGTATGGGGATGTGTGAGCAGCATGCCGCTATGGCATGAGAAATCAATTGCAGATGGACACTGCCCCATAGGTTTTCACTAGAGTGAGAGCAATCCGATGTTTTATCCGATTGCATTAGTCCGTGCAAAACGCAGGTGGAACAGTACTGTTCGTTTAAGGCTAGGTTCACATTTCCGTTGTTTTAAATCCGTCAGGTCCGTCAGCGACGGATCAGTCGTTTTTTAGGCTAGGTTCACATTTCCATTGTTTTGCATCAGTCACATGCGTTGCTTGACGCTTGTGACTGATGCATTGTACAACGGATGACAAGAATTGAATTCATTGTCGGACTCCGTTGTAAAAGACAGAACGATCAGCTGATCATTCACAATAGCCGGCCAGCTTTTGAGAGCGATCAGATGATCTCCCGGCGGCCGACTCCTGTGAGCGATCAGCCGCCAAGAATGTGTGGGGGGGCGGAGTGCGGGGTGGGTGGAGCCGAGTGGGGCCATGGCGCTGAGGACGTCAGTGCCGGTGACTATATATATATATATATATATATATATATATATGTGTGTACATGCGGAGTGCGGGAGGGGGCGAGGCCGAGCGGGGAAGTGTCGGGCTCCCTGCACATGTAGCCAGGGTAAATATCGGGTAACTAAGCAAAGCACTTTGCTTGGTTACCCGATATTTACCTTGGTTACGTGTGCAGGGAGCCAGAGAGAGCATGCGCAGCTAAATCCTACGGATTGCGCTGCTCAAAAAACGTTACAAGCTGCGTTCCTGCCACCCGGCGGTCAGTCGTTCCACGACTGATCAGTCGGGCGGAGGATGCAGCGCAGCATCATCAGTCACAATCCGCCGCTCATACAAGTCTATGGGAACAACGGAATCTGCCAAACAGATTCCGTTGTTTACCAGAGCAGCGGATTGTGACTGATAGAAATTGACAGAAATGTGAACCTAGCCTTAGGCGGGCTTTGCACACTACGACATCGCAGGTGCGATGTCGGTGGGGTCAAATCGAAAGTGACGCACATCCGGCGTCACTTGCGATGTCGTAGTGTGTAAATCCTAGATGATACGATGAACGAGCGCAAAAGCGTCGTCATCGTATCATCGCTGCAGCCTCCGACATTTCCATAATGCCGGGGGAGCGACAGGTACGATGTTGTTCCTCGTTCCTGCGGCCGCACACATCGCTGTGTGTGAAGCCGCAGGAGCGAGGAACTTCACCTTACCTGCCTCCCGGCTGCAATGAGAAGGACGGAGGTGGGCGGGATGTTTACATCCTGCTCATCTCCGCCCCTCCACTTCAATTGGCCGCCTGCCGTGTGACGTCACTGTGACGCCGCACGACCCGCCCCCTAAGGAAGGAGGCGGGTCGCCGGCCAGAGGGACGTCGCACGGCAGGTATGAGCGTGTAAAGCTGCCGTAGCGATAATAATCGCTACGGCAGCTTTCACTATATATCGAACGTGCGACGGGGGCGGGACTATCGCTGCAGCATCGGTAACACATTGTTACCGATGTTGCAACGTGCAAAGCCCGCCTTAGGCTAAGTTCACACTTCCGTTGTTTTCAATCCGTCAGCAACGGATCAGTTGTTTTTTAGATGTCAACTGATGCAACTGATGTGTTTTTCACAGGATTCCTTTCACAGGAATCCTGTGAAAAAACTGATCAGTTGTGTCCGTTACATCCGCTGTGCATCCGTTTTTTGACGGATCAGTCATGATCCGTTTGTGTTTGGGACAGCCCAGTGGGCATGCCAAACATGCTGGGCATGCTCAGTAGAGCATGGCGGAATCCAGCGCTGGATTCCGTCGTAAGACGGATTACGACGGAATCCAGCACCATAGACATACATTGCAAGTGTGGCAGATGGCGACGGATTCCTGCGCGGTGAGTTGTTTTCGACGGCCTGAAAAACGTTACATTCTGCGTTGCTCCCCGCCCGGCGGTCAGTCAAAAAACGACGGACCGCGATGCAGCGGACGCAACGCAGGGTCATCAGTCGCAATCCGCCACTAATGCAAGTCTATGGGACACAACGGAATCCGCTAAACGGATTCCGTTGTTTACCATAGCAGCGGATTTCGACTGATACATTTTAGGCTAGTTTCACACTTGCGTTGAACGGTATCCGTTGCATTGCGTTGTGTAACGGATGCAACGGATGTGTTGCATATAGTGGCACAACGGATGCAACGGATGTTGCAAAACAACGCAATTCGTTTTGATTTTTTTTTTTTTTACAGTTTTACCAGCGGCAGACTATTGTGAACGATCAGCTGATTGCTCCCAGTAGCCGGCCGCCGGGTGATCAGCTGATCGCTCCCTGCAGCCGGCCGCCGGGTGATCAGCTGATCGCTCCCTGCAGCCGGCCGCCGGGTGATCAGCTGATCGCTCCCTGCAGCCGGCCGCCGGGTGATCAGCTGATCGCTCCCTGCAGCCGGCCGCCGGGTGATCAGCTGATCGCTCCCAGTAGCCGGCCGCCGGGTGATCAGCTGATCGCTCCCTGCAGCCGGCCGCCGGGTGATCAGCTGAGCGCTGTCACTTGCCGGCGCCCGGGCATGCCGGCGGGCGGGCGCTCAGCTGAGCGTTGTCACTTGCCGGCGCCCGGGCATGCCGGCGGGCGGGCGGGCACTCATCTGAGCGCTGTGACTTGCCGGCGGCCGGGCATGCTGGCGGCCGGTCGCTCAGCTGAGCGCTGTCGCTTGCCGACGGCCGGACGCTCAGCTGAACGTTCGGCCACCGCGAGCCAAAATAAAGTTTGATTTAAAAAAAACCAAAAAAAGAGCATGTGCAGTGAAATCCAGAGGATTCCGCTGCTCAAAATAACGTTACATGCTGCGTTCCTCCCGCTGGGCGGAAGCAACGGAGCGTCGCCCAGCGGAAGCAACGCAGGTCCTTTTGGTACAATCCGTCACCCATACAAGTCTATGGGAAACAGCGGAATCCGTTAACGGATTCCCGCTGTTTTCCAAAAGGGCGGATTGTAACGGAAGGAAATAAACGCAAGTGTGAAAGTACCCTTAGCGGAAATGTGAACTTAGCCTTAGATGTCAACTGACGCAATGGATGTGTTTTTTACAGGATTTCGTTCACAGGAATCCTGTGAAAAAACTGATCTGTTGCGTCCGTTACATCCGCTGTGCATCCATTTTTTGACGGATCAGTCATGATCCGTTTGTGTTTGGGACAGCCCAGTGGGTGTGCCAAACATGCTGGGCATGCTCAGTAGAGCATGACGGAATCCAGCGCTGGATTCCGTCGTAAGATGGATTACGACGGAATCCAGCACCATTGACAAATATTACAAGCTTGACGGATTGCGACGGATACCTGCGCTGTGCGTTAATTTTGACGGCCAGAAAAACGTTACATTCTGCGTTGTTTCCGCCCGGCGGTCAGTCCAAAAACGACTGACCGCGGTGCAGCGGATGCAACGCAAGGTCATCAGTCGCAATCCGCCACTAATACAAGTCTATGGGACACAACAGAATCCGCTAAACAGATTCCGCTATTTACCAGAGCAGCGGATTGTGACTGATACAATTTAACGGAAATGTGAACCTAGCCTTAGTTGCATTGCTAATTTAAAGTATCTGGTTTTAAACAAATTGTCAAAGAGGCCATTCCTACCACCTGTCTGGCTAATAATGTGTCAGGAAGGGGTTGTCATAAACAATTCTCTGCTCATGTTTTTATGGTAACAATAACTTATAATCCTTCCTTGAGTTTCCCTGAAGTGTGGGGGCAGGTTATTCTCCATATCCAGGATACACCGTTTCCTGCAGGGATGGCGGTGCAATTGTTTCCTGCTGGATAAGGTGCCAAGGAACATCTATTTAGCTTGTATTCTAGGCTGGAGCTCCACACAGGCTTTTCCCGAGTGTCAGATTTAATGATATCATTGATATGTTATGTTTGACACAGGAGTCAAGTGCATTGGCTGTGAATGGGTCTTGCAAGTTCTGTCTCATACGACTAATTGTGCCACCCTAAGCCATTTCACATTATACAGTGCTTTGCCACATCTTACCCTTCAGTCAGATAAGAGGTGGGGTCCCAGGAGTGTCCCCTGCACCGATTTCATATAGATAACGTACTAAAAATAGAAATCAGGACAGTGCCCTGACCAGCTAGAACAACAGGACTGTCACCTTAAACCATACCACTGGATACGGGACAGTTGGGAGTTATGCATTAGCTATTTATCCAGGCCCGGCATTAGGGGTTGGCAGACTTGGCAGCTGCCCAGGGCCCTCACCCCCTGAGGGGCCCACACTGTTTCAATCACAAACTACAGTGATAGTACAAAACTTGTACTATCCCTGCAGTTTCTGTGGTTGCACAAAGACCTTTGGTGACATTAAAGTCATGTGACTCACCAAAGGTCCTTCACCAAGGTCTTTCTGCACTGCGGGAGTCCAGGTCTGCACAATATGTGGTGCACAGGATCTGGAAATTGTGCCTATTATACTCAAAAGTATGCGCGTCTGAAAGATGCGCATACATTTCAACATTGCTCTGAACTAACATAAAGAACCCGCCATCACTCTGCTGCCGGTGCTGCAGAGATGAAGAGGATGTGACAGGCACAGGTAAGCGCTGCAGGAGGAGCTGAAGATACAATGTAGAATAATTTTAGATGAGGAGGCCATGGTGGGGGAACATTGGTGTGATTTTACAAGGGACATTACGGGGCAATTGGAAACTTTGTGGGGCAATGAGGGACACTATGGAGCAATGGTGGACTTTATGGAGCAAATTGGAAGATTATGGGGCAATAGAGGAGATTATGAAGCAATTTGGAACATTAGGTTTCCCCATAATTTTCCAAGTTGCTCCATAAAGTCCCCCATTGCCCCATAATCTCACAATGTGCTTCATCGTGGCCTAATAAAATTACCCATTACCTCATAAAGTCCCAATTTGCTCCATAATATCCCTCATTGCCTATAAAGTCCCCCATTATTTTACAGTGGGAGACTTTATGGAGCAACTTGTGATATTATGGAGCAATGGAGGATATTATGGAGCAAATTGGGACAATATGGGGCAATGGGGGACATTATGCGGCAATGTGGGACATTATGGAGCAAATTGGGACATTATGGGGCAATAGGGGACTTTATGGAATAACTTGGGACATTATGGGGCAACATAATGTCCCAATTTGCTCCATAATGTCCTCTATTGCCCCATAATCTTCCAATTTTGCAATTTGTCCCTCATTGCCCATAAAGTTCCCCATTATTTTACAGTGGGGGACTTTATGGAGCAATTTGTGATATTATGAGACAATGGGGGACATTCTGGAGCAATGGGGGACATTATGGGGCAATGAGGGACTTTATGCGCCAAGGAGGGACATTGTGGACCAAATTAGAACATTATGAGTCAATGAGGAACTTTATGGAGAAACTTGGCATGTTATGGGCCAATGGGGGACATTTTGGAGCAAATTGGGACACCATGGGGCAATTGGGGACTTTATGGGGCAATGAGAGACATTATGGAGCAAATTGGGATATTTTGGTGGAATGAGGGACATTATGGAGCAACTTTGGACATTATGAGGGACATTATGGATCAAATTAGGACATTATGAGGCCATTAGGGAAGGCATTGTGAAAGGGGGCATAGTATAATGAGGAGCAGGGATGGGACTTGCAGAGATGTAGTATGGGGGAGATAGTATAGAAAGGGGAGGTTTTGGGGGGGACATTCTGGATAGGGGAAGTTTGTGGGACTATTTTGGAGAAGAGCAGTGTGTGTGGGTGGATATTTTGTGCATGAAGCACTGTGAGGGGCAATTCAGGGTTGCAGTATGGGATAATTTTATATTTCAGGGGCAGTATAATGATGCTTTTTTTTATTCTTAAGGGCACCGTGTCAGGAAGTGCTGCTGAAGACGGAGAAGATGGAAATCTGGAGAAAAAAAGCTGTGGGAGTGAAATCTCATCATGGCTTCTGTACAACATGGAGATAAAAGGAACTGGTACAACTTAAATCAGGGAAGAGGTCATCTATAAGGTACCTGGATGTAAATGCCTATTTGTGATACTGGCTAATTCTCATCAAAACTGTGGTTCCTGTATGGCCGCAGTCTCCCAGTATCTCTGTACCATTTTTAAGAATGTATTAGCAATTGTAGTTTTAATTAACAACCTTTTCTTATTCCACTTGTTTCCTCCAGTTAAAATAAACGTCCCTGTACTCACCTCCCATGCTGGCACGGTTCCAGCGCTGTCAGTAATGTCACAATGTCCGAACTTCAACTCCTGACAACACTGTAACTGCACCAGCATGAGGAGAGTACAGGGTCTTTTATTTTAACTGAGGGAAACAAGTGGAATCAGAAGAGGGCATCCTAGTAGTAGGCAACCCCATAAATGAAGCCACTACAGTGATATTCACCCAGTTCATACTCATTAAAAGGCGTTCACCGCTTAATGAAGGAATCTTACAAGTCCCATGCACCTCCAGAACAAATGTATATACACATATACACACATGTTTTTATATATCTAATATATAAAGCTGTGTGTATGTGTGTGTATATATGTATGTATATATGTATGTATGTGTATGTCCGCTAAAGGAATCCGCAACGTTGCATGTACAATCACAATATTTTGCACAGACACCCCATGTGACTCAGGGAACGTCATAGAACAGTCATGGCGAACCTTTTACAGGCCGAGTGCCCAAACTGTAGCCCTAAATCCATTTTTTTTCCCGAAGTGCCAACCAATCCTATTATGTAAATGATTGATTATAACCTTACCTTTGCCGTCTTCTCTTCTCTTCTCTTCAGTAGGGGGCATCACGCTCATGCATGCTTACCACACATTGAAGCTGAGCCCCTGCCCTTTCCAGACACAGCAGTTGGATTGATCTTTCTGGAAATAATTGCAGCATATTAGACAGAGATTTTAGCCTGGAATGCAATCAGATGTCACCCTGTAATCCACATCTACATTTCACAGTCTGAACATCTTGAAATCCCATAAAGACGTGCGAGTTGCTCCCCTCCCCCTTCATTGTGTGGTTATGTCCCCCTTCCTGGGCCACTTCCTGGCAAACATATCCCCCATCCTGATATATATTTCCTACATTCTGGTATATTTGTCCACATCATCCACATGTACCCCATCCTGGTAAATGTACCCCATAATTGTAAATGTACCCCATCATTGTAAATGTATCCCATCATTGTAAATGTATCCCATCCTGGCATGTTCCCCCATGGTGTCAAATGACCCCATCCTGGTAAATGTACCTCATCCAGGCATGTTCCCTTATACTGGTAAATGTCACCCTTCCTGCTAAATGTTCCTGATCCTGGCATGTTCATGTTCCCCCTATCCTGGCATGTTTTCCCCCATCCTTTCATGTTTCCCCCCATTCTGGTAAATGTATCCCCCATACTGGTAAATGTACCCCTTCCTGGCATGTTCCCCTTCTTGCTAAATGTACCCCATCCTTGCATGTTTCCCCATCCTTGCATGTTTCCCCCATCCTTGCATGTTTCCCCCATCCTTGCAGTCATGTGTCCCCCCCCATCCTTGCAGTCATGTTTCCCCCCATCCTTGCAGTCATGTTTCCCCCCATCCTTGCAGTCATGTTTCCCCCCATCCTTGCAGTCTTGTTTCCCCCATCCTTGCAGTCATGTTTCCCCCCATCCTTGCAGTCATGTTTCCCCCATCCTTGCAGACATGTTTCTCCCATCTTTGCACGTTTCCCCCATCCTTGCAGATATGTTTGCCCCGTGCTCTCCATGTTTGCCCCGTGCTCTCCATGTTTGCCCCGTGCTCTCCATGTTTGCCCCGTGCTCTCCATGTTTGCCCCGTGCACTCCATGTTTGCCCCGTGCACTGTATGCCCCGTGCTCTGTTTATATGCCCCGTGCTCTCCTTGTTTGCCCTGTGCTCTGTATGCCCCGTGCTCTGTTTATATGCCCCGTGCTCTGTTTATATGCCCTGTGCTCTGTATGCCCCGTGCTCTGTTTATATGCCCCGTGCTCTGTTTATATGCCCCGTGCTCTGTTTATATGCCCCGTGCTCTCCATGTTTGCCCCGTGCTCTGTTTATATGCCCCGTGCTCTGTTTATATGCCCCGTGCTCTGTTTATATGCCCCGTGCTCTGTATGCCCCGTGCTCTGTTTATATGCCCCGTGCTCTGTATGCCCCGTGCTCTGTTTATATGCCCCGTGCTCTGTTTATATGCCCCGTGCTCCCATGTTTCCCCCGTGCTCTCCATGCCCCGTGCTCTGTTTATATACGCCGTGCTCTCCATGCCCCGTGCTCTCTATATATACCCCGTGCTCTCCATATATGCCCCGTGCTCTCCATGCCCCGTGCTCTCCATATATACCCCGTGCTCTCCATATATGCTCCATGCTCTCCATATATGCCCCGTGCTCTCCATGCCCCGTGCTCTTCATATATACCCCGTGCTCGCCATATATACCCCGTGCTCGCCATATATACCCCGTGCTCTCCATATATACCCCGTGCTCTCCATATATACCCCGTGCTCTCCATGCCCTGTGCTCTCCATATATACCCCGTGCGCTCCATGCCCCGTGCTCTCCATGCCCTGTGCTCTCCATATATACCCAGTGCACTCCATGCCCCGTGCTCTCCATATATACCCCGTGCTCTCCATATATACCCCGTGCTCTCCATATATACCCCGTGCTCTCCATATATACCCCGTGCTCTCCATATATACCCCGTGCTCTCCATGCCCCGTGCTCTCCATGCCCCGTGCTCTCCATGCCCCGTGCTCTCCATGCTCTGTGCTCTCCATGCTCCCTGCTCTCCATGCCCCGTGCTCTCCATGCTCTGTGCTCTCCATGCCCCGTGCTCCCCATGTTTCCCCCGTGCTAGCACTGTCCCCACACAGCTTAAAAAAAAAACCAAAACAACTCACCTTCTAGCAGCAGCTCCACCGCGCGGCCACAAGACACCAGCACCGCCTACTGAGTGACGCTCCTCCGTCTCCTAGGCAACAAGCCTGCGGCCCAGGAGAGGAGGCGTGTCAGAGGGAGGAGAGATGTCTCCTCTGTTAAACACCACATTGATCTGCCGGTGCGATCATATCGGCAGTTCAATGTGGCTCAGTGTGGCAACAGCGCACGTGCCAACACAAAGGGCTCTGCGTGCCCAGTGTGGCACGCGTGCCATAGGTTCGCCATCACTGTCACAGACTATGTTTTGACAAGAAAATTTAACCCCGCGCTTTACAGTTACTCTCCAAAAAACATGCTTCCTTTAAAGTGAATGGAGCTGCGAGCTACATGCTATTAATAGGAGCTATGATTGGTTGCTATAGGAACAAAGGACATTCATAGTATAAGAAGCTTATGAGTGAAGTAATATGATGTCAGTGGAGAGACAGACACAGACAGACACAGATTGAGAGACAGACAGACAGACAGACAGGCACAGACAGATAAAGAGGCACAAAGGGAAAGAGACAGCGACAAACAGAGACACACACACAGACAGATAGGAAAAAAAATCCAGACAGAGACAGAAAGAAAGAAACATGGGGAAAGAGACAGACAGAAGCAGACAGGGAAAGAGACAGAGAGAGACAAACAAGGAAAGAGACAGAGAGACAAAGACAGATGGGGAAAGAGACAATCGGTGAAAGAAACAGACCTGGTAAGAGACAGACCTGGAAAGAGACAGACGGGGAAAGAGACAGACGGGGAAAGAGACAGACGGGGAAAGAGACAGACGGGGAAAGAGACAGACGGGGAAAGAGACAGACGGGGAAAGAGACAGACGGGGAAAGAGACAAAGACAGACAGGGAAAGAGATGGGCAAAGAGACAGACAGGGAAAGAGATAGAGAAAGACAAGGAAAGAAACAGATAAAGACAGACGGGGAAAGAGACAGATGGGGAAAGAGACAGATGGGGAAAGAGACAGACGGGGAAAGAGACAGACGGGGAAAGAGACAGACGGGGAAAGAGACAGACGGGGAAAGACAGCAAAAGAGACAGACAGAGAGACAGACAAATAGGAATAACGTTTGGAACACCATTCTAAGTCCGAACTGGGTGCAAAAACCTAAAAAAAATCACTACGGGGAGATAAGGTATGCACACCAGTGACTATGTAAGGGGAATACATGAAATAGCAGAAACTGCTGTGTGAATACTGACTTGAAAAATCCAATAGCTATATGTAAGAGTGAAAATGTGAAAAATGGAATCTGCATTACTGCCATGAACATATGAATCAAGAGAAATTTAGCTACTGAATTGATCAATGCAATAGAGCCCCAACACTACGCCAAAGTATTTTTTTCGTTTGTGAACCCTCCCCAACCACACCTATTGCCAATCCATATCATACACATAAATAGCCTGGGTCTCAGCTTCCCATACACGGTAGGTTTTTTAACTGCATGAGAGGACACACACAAGCTAGGGACCCCAACGTAGAGAAATACTTTGGCGTAGTGTTGGGGCTCTATTGCATTGATCAATTCAGTAGCTAAATTTCTCTTGATTCATATGTTCATGGCAGTAATGCAGATTCCATTTTTCACATTTTCACTCTTGCATATAGCTATTGGATTTTTCAAGTCAGTATTCACACAGCAGTTTCTGCTATTTCATGTATTCCCCTTACATAGTCACTGGTGTGCATACCTTATCTCCCCGTAGTGATGTTTTTTTAGGTTTTTGCACCCAGTTCGGACTTAGAATGGTGTTCCAAACGTTATTCCTATTTGTTAGTGTTTTTTTCGTTTGTGAACCCTCCCCAACCACACCTATTGCCAATCCATATCATACGCATAAATAGCCTGGGTCTCAGCTTCCCATACACGGTAGGTTTTTTAACTGCATGAGAGGACACACACAAGCTAGGGACCCCAACGTAGAGAAATACTTTGGCGTAGTGTTGGGGCTCTATTGCATTGATCAATTCAGTAGCTAAATTTCTCTTGATTCATATGTTCATGGCAGTAATGCAGATTCCATTTTTCACATATTCACTCTTGCATATAGCTATTGGATTTTTCAAGTCAGTATTCACACAGCAGTTTCTGCTATTTCATGTATTCCCCTTACATAGTCACTGGTGTGCATACCTTATCTCCCCGTAGTGATGTTTTTTTAGGTTTTTGCACCCAGTTCGGACTTAGAATGGTGTTCCAAACGTTATTCCTATTTGTTAGTATTTTTTTCGTTTGTGAACCCTCCCCAACCACACCTATTGCCAATCCATATCATACGCATAAATAGCCTGGGTCTCAGCTTCCCATACACGGTAGGTTTTTTAACTGCATGAGAGGACACACACAAGCTAGGGACCCCAACGTAGAGAAATACTTTGGCGTAGTGTTGGGGCTCTATTGCATTGATCAATTCAGTAGCTAAATTTCTCTTGATTCATATGTTCATGGCAGTAATGCAGATTCCATTTTTCACATATTCACTCTTGCATATAGCTATTGGATTTTTCAAGTCAGTATTCACACAGCAGTTTCTGCTATTTCATGTATTCCCCTTACATAGTCACTGGTGTGCATACCTTATCTCCCCGTAGTGATGTTTTTTTAGGTTTTTGCACCCAGTTCGGACTTAGAATGGTGTTCCAAACGTTATTCCTATTTGTTAGTATTTTTTTCGTTTGTGAACCCTCCCCAACCACACCTATTGCCAATCCATATCATACGCATAAATAGCCTGGGTCTCAGCTTCCCATACACGGTAGGTTTTTTAACTGCATGAGAGGACACACACAAGCTAGAGACCCCAACGTAGAGAAATACTTTGGCGTAGTGTTGGGGCTCTATTGCATTGATCAATTCAGTAGCTAAATTTCTCTTGATTCATATGTTCATGGCAGTAATGCAGATTCCATTTTTCACATTTCACTCTTGCATATAGCTATTGGATTTTTCAAGTCAGTATTCACACAGCAGTTTCTGCTATTTCATGTATTCCCCTTACATAGTCACTGGTGTGCATACCTTATCTCCCCGTAGAGAGACAGACAAAGACAGACAGAGAAAGATGGGGAAAGAGACAGAAGGGGAAAGAGACAGAAGGGGAAAGAGACAGACAGGGAAAGAGATGGGGAAAGAGACAGGGAAAGAGACAGACAGGGAAAGAGACATGCCTGGAAAGAGACAGACCGGGGAAAGAGACAGACCGGGGAAAGAGACGGACAGACATAGAGAGGGAGAGAGACAGACACAGAGATAGAGAGAGACAGACATAGAGAGAGACAGACAGACACAGAGAGACAAAGATATATATATATATATATATATATATATACATACATACAGTACAGACCAAAAGTTTGGACACACCTTCTTATTCAAAGAGTTTTCTTTATTTTCATGACTCTGAAAATTGTAGATTCACATTGAAGGCATCAAAACTATGAATTAACACATGTGGAATGAAATACTTAATAAAATAGTGTAAAACAGCAAAAAATATGTCTTACATTCTAGGTTCTTCAAAGTAGCCAGCTTTTGCTTTGATTACTGCTTTGCACACTCTTGGCATTCTCTTGATCAGCTTCAAGAGGTAGTCACCGGAAATGTTTTTCACTTCACAGGTGTGCCCTATCAGGGTTAACAAGTGGGATTTCTTGCCTTATAAATGGGGTTGGGACCATCAGTTGTGTTGTGCAGAAGTCTGGTGGATACACAGCTGATAGTCCTACTGAATAGACTGTTAGAATTTGTATTTTGGCAAGAAAAAAAACAGCTAAGTAAAGAAAAATGAGTGGCCATCATTACTTTAACAAATGAAGGTCAGTGAGTCCGAAAAATTGGGAAAACTTTGAAAGTGTCCCCAAGTGCAGTGGCAAAAACCATCAAACTCTACAAAGAAACTGGCTCACATGAGGACCACCCCAGGAAAGGAAGACCAAGTGTCACCTCTGCTGCGGAGGACAAGTTTATCCGAGACACCAGCCTCAGAAATCATAGGTTAACAGCAGCTCAGATTAGAGACCAGGTCAATGCCACACAGAGTTCTAGCAGCAGACACATCTCTAGAATAACTGTTAAGAGACTTTGTGCAGCAGGCTTTCATGGTAAAATAGCTGCTAGGAAACCACTGCTAAGGGCAGGCAACAAGCAGAAGAGACTTGTTTGGGCTAAAGAACACAAGGAATGAACAATAGACCAGTGAAAATCTGTGCTTTGGTCTGATGAGTCCAAATTTGAGATCTTTGGATCCAACCACAGTGTCTTTGTGCAACGCAGAAAAGGTGAACGGATGAACTCTACATGCCTGGTTCCCACCGTGAAGCATGGAGGAGGAGGTGTTATGGTGTGGGGGTGCTTTTCTAGTGACACTGTTGGGGATTTATTCAAAATTGAAGGCATACTGAACCAGCATGGCTACCACAGCATCTTGCAGCGGCATGCTATTCCATCTGGTTTGCGTTTAGTTGGACCATCATTTATTTTTCAATAGGACAATGACCCCAAACACACCTCCAGGTTGTGTAAGGGTTATTTGACTAAGAAGGAGAGTGATGGGGTGCTACACCAGATGATCTAGCCTACACAGTCACCAGACCTGAACCCAATCGAGATGGTTTGGGGTGAGCTGGACCGCAGAGTGAAGGCAAAAGGGCCAACAAGTGCTAAGCATCTCTGGGAACCCCTTCAAGACTGTTGGAACACCATTTCTGGTGACTACCTCTTGAAGCTCATCAAGAGAATGCCAAGAGTATGCAAAGCAGTAATCAAAGCAAAAGGTGGCTACTTTGAAGAACCTAGAATATAAGACATATTTACAGTTGTTTCACACTTTTTTGTTAAGTATTTCATTCCACATGTGTTAAATCGTAGTTTTGATGCCTTCAATATGAATCTACAATTTTCAGAGTCATGAAAATACAGAAAACTCTTTGAATGAGAAGGTGTGTCCAAACCTTTGGTCTGTACTGTGTATGTGTGTATATATGCTGTTAATTTGATGAGGTAATCTGGAGATATATCACCCCATGCTTCCAGAAGCCCCTCCCACAAGTTGGATTGGCTTGATAGGTACTTTTTGCTTAACATACGGTCAAGCTGCTTCCAAAACAGCTCAACAGGATTGAGATCTGGTGTCTGGGCAGGCCACTCCATTGCAGATAGAATACCAGCTGCCTGCTTCTTCCCTAAATAGTTCATGCATAATTTGGAGGTGTGCTTTGGGTCATTGTCCTGTTGTAGGATGAAATTGGCTCCAATCAAGCGCTGTCCACAGGGAATGACATGGCGTTGCAAAATGGAGTGATAGCCTTCCTTATTCAAAATCCCTTTTACCTTGTACAAATCTCCCACTTTACCAGCACCAAAGCAACCTCCACCATGCTTGACAGGCGGCGTCAGTTACTCTTCCAGCATCTTTTCAGTTGTTCTGCATCTCACAAATGTTCTTCTGTGTGATCTAAACACCTCAAACTTCAATGCGTGTGTCCATAACACTTTTTTCCAATCTTCCTCTGTCCAATGTCGGTGTTCTTTTGCCCATATTAATCTTTTCCTTTTATTAGCCAGTCTCAGATTTGGCTTTTTCTTTGCCACTCTGTCCTGAATGCCAGCATCCCGGAGTCGCCTCTTCACTGTAGACGTTGACACTGGCGTTGTGCGGGTACTATTTAATGAAGCTGCCAGTTGAGGACCTGTGAGGCATCGATTTATCAAACTAGAGACTCTAAAGCCCGCTTTACACGCTGCAATGTATCTTACAATGTGTCGGCGGGGTCACGTCGTAAGTGACGCACATCCGGCATTGTAAGGTACATTGCAGTGTGTGACAGGTACGTGCGATTGCGATTGAACGGTAAAACGTTCATCGCACGCACATCGTTCATTTCTTTAGAATTGAACGTGAGGTTGTTCAATGTTCCCGAGGCAGCACACATCGCAGTGTGTGACACCCCGGGAACATTGAACAGATCTTACCTTCGTCCTGTGGCTCCCGGCCGGTAATGCGGAAGGAAAGAGGTGGGCCGGATGTTTACGTCCCGCTCAGCTCCGCCCCTCCGCTTCTATTGGCAGGCTGCCGCGTGACGTCGATGTGACGCCGAATGTCCCTCCCACTCCAGGAAGTGGACGTTCACTGCCCACAGCGAGGTCGTATGGATGGGTAAGTACGTGTGACGGGGGTTAATCGTTTGTGCGGCACATTCAACAAATTGAACGTGCAGCACATACGATTGGGGCGGTTACGATCGCATACGATATCGTATGCTGGATCGTAAGGTCTAAAGCAGGCTTAATGTACTTGTCTTGTTGCTCAGTTGTACAGCGGGGCCTCCCACTTCTATTTCTACTTTGGTTAGAGCCTGTTTGTGCTCTCCTCTGAAGGGAGTAGTACACACCATTGTAGGAAATCCTCAGTTTCATTGCAATTTCTCACATGGAATATCCTTCATTTTTAAGAACAAGAATAGACTGTCGAGTTTCACATGAAAGTTCTCTTTTTCTGGCCATTTTGAGAGTTTAATGCAACCAACAAATGTAATGCTCCAGATTTTCAACTAGTTCAAAGGAAGGTCAGTTTTATAGCTTCTCTAATTAGTAAAACTGTTTTCAGCTGTGCTAACATACTTGCACAAGGATTTTCAAGGGATTTCTAAACATCCATTAGCCTTCCAACACAGTTAGCAAACACAATGTGCCATTAGAACACTGGAGTGGTGGTTGTTGGAAATGGGCCTCTATACACCTATGTAGATATTGCATTCAAAACCAGATATTTGAAGCTAGAATAGTCATTTACCACATAAACAATGTATAGAGTTTATTTCTGTTTAATTTAATGTTAGTTTCATTGAAAAAAAAAGTGCTTTTCTTTCAAAAATAAGGAAATATCGAAGTGAACCTAAACTTTTGAACTGTAGTGTAACTATTTAGTTTAAGTGACTAATGGTTAATTTTACATTTTGACTCATCAGTTGAGATCACCTGCTGCCATTGATCTGCACCCCAGTTCATATGTTTTCATGCATAGTTATGTCTCTTGGCCTTGTTTCTTTGGCATGCTGAACATCTTTTAATGATCACGTTGGCGATTTCAGTGTGACAGTGGCCATTTAAGTTGCGCTGTCACATTTTGATAGTGCGATCTATGTGGCAACAGGCACGGGTGGATCGTGAATCCACCTGCGCATGTTAGCCCCACATGTCTGCTGTTCAAATCAGCAAACGTCTAGGAATCACCGCCGGCTCACCGCAGCATCTGGTGGTGATTACCGTGATATAACCAAGGATGTACAGTTACGTCCTTGGTGATAAAGGGGTTAAATGCTTAGATTTTCTCTGGATGTTTTCTGGTGATGTT
Organism: Anomaloglossus baeobatrachus; assembly: GCF_048569485.1. Classification (NCBI taxonomy): domain Eukaryota; kingdom Metazoa; phylum Chordata; class Amphibia; order Anura; family Aromobatidae; genus Anomaloglossus; species Anomaloglossus baeobatrachus. The sequence goes on from NC_134354.1 coordinate 454,844,185, forward strand.
TTCTGGTGATAGAGTTATAATCCTATACAGGCCTTGGATGCAAGCAGTTGGCTTGCAATCATCTGAAGAAACATTGTCGTTTGTTGCTGTTTCTCTTCCTGAGTCTTCTTGGAGATAAGTTATTCATTCACTTCCCCTGTTTGTGCTCCCTGTATCTTCTTTAGAGTTTAGTGGTGTTGACTAAGCACTTATCACATCCTTTTCTTACTTAGGGCCCAGTTTGGGGTCAGCCAGGGCCAGGTATCCTGTTCGGCGCATAGGTTCTGAATCTATCTAGTGTGACGCCCTGGGCAAGCTAGGGGTCACAGGTCATAACACCACACACACCCCACATTCCCTGCAGGAACACCAAGGTCAGACCAGAAACCCTTGTTGCCTTCCTCCAGGGGCTGATGTCCACACCAGGGGGTGGAGCCAGGCGGTTGGTCTCCACCCACCGAGGAGTTCACAGCCCTGGAGGCGGGAAAACCAGGCAGTTTAGCTCAGGCAGAGCTTGAGTGAGGAGTAAACAGTTGCAGATGAGTTTTAGAGTTGAAAGTGTGAGGAGTAAACAGTGGAGTTGTAGTGAGAAAAGGAAGAAGGAGAAAGAGAAAAGTGACAGCAAGAAGCCTGAAGTTGGTCCGGGTGTGTGCCCCGGACTGAGACAGCAAGGTTGACAGACGGCGGTGACCGTCTGCAGGAGAGGCTGCTCGGAGGTTGCCGAAAGGACCGTGGACTGGTGGTGACCCGGCGGTACCGGAGCGGTATACAAAGAACAGTCAGCACCATTGGCAGGGGCCTTTCGGATCCCGTCAAGGCTAGGAGTCGCCGAATTTGCCAAATCCGTCAGTGAAGGGGACCTTCGGGTCTCCCAGCAGCAAAGTCCCGATTGAAGGCAACCGTCCGACCGTGAAGGGGAGACACCGCCACCGCCAAGGCACCAGTTTCCCAGGGCCAGCGCCTGCGGGCAAGAGTGGGGCTCCTCCGGCCCATATCCAAGCTGGGGAGCGGGTTACCGGTGGGAATCCATCGCTACCAAAGAACCGTACTTAGGTGCAGGGAAGTGACCGTCACCGCTAACTGCAGGGAACATCAGCACCGTAGCCGTCCGAGGGACCCGTCCAACCAGCCGTTTGTTTACCGTGAACTGTGTCATCATTCTTGGGCTGAGTGAGTACCTCTGCGCCGTGCGGCACAGCGCTACCCCTGCGTCCCTGCACCTCCACAGGCCCCATAACCCGCCTGTCCACCATACCATCCCCCATCACTGGATCCCGGGACCACCAAACCCCCCTACCCACGGAGGGGCCAATCAACAACTAGCTGCTCCATACCACCACTCCCGGGATCCCCAGACAGAGCAGCGGTGGTGTCCACACAATCACCACAACTGTGGGTGGCGTCACAGACAATAAACTATCCCCACAACCAAACCCCTTTCACTCACGGGCGAGGAGCGCCGCTCGAGTCCCCGGGATCCGGCCCATCGCTCGAGCCACCGAGCAGCAGCAGGCCGCAGCAGCAGCGGCAGCCGGACCCGAGCAGTGGGAGAGCGCAGCGTTGACACCCTCCTCCCCGCCCGCAACACTAGCATGATCAGGGGAGCCAGGGGCCAGCGGAAGGCTTGGTCAGGGGTCATCATCTCCCCTTCCCTGGACACATGATCTTTCTTCCCTTCCTTTCCCTGTCACCGTACGCATGGTACTTCCCCATTCCTAGCGTGACAAGTATGATAACCATACAGGCAAAATGTTTCTCCATCTATTGTTAAAGTTTGACAAAAGATCTATGAGACTTTAAAACTAAGGTATTATGTTGTTGTTTTCTTTTTAAAGTGTGCCTGCTATTGTACAACAAAACCAATATAGGGCAGACGTGTATCACTATAATAATTCTTAATTGCCAAATTTGCTCTGAAAAACAGCAAGGACCAGCCGTGGACTTTACAATCTAGTTTTCATCCAGCATATGACAACAATGTAGACAACTATACCAACTGCCAATAATATGAGTGATTTAGAAAACCAGTTATTGTACTATAATTTTCTATCTAACTGATGGATACCCTTTACTAATCCAATCTTACAAAAAAAGGAACATCTACAGAATAGTTTTAGCTTTAAACCATTTTACAGTTTATTGTTAAGTAACAGATACGTTCTTGAGTAATGTGTGTAAACTTGGTTATCATGTTCTGATTATCTGTTACATCACATCCTTGTCTATTACTTTTCAGATTTCCTCACCTATACCATGACTCTGCACTATAGATAAATATGTGAATTCAGCTGAAAAAATCCTGTTGTTGAAAAATTATTTTATTATCCAACATTTAAAGCACAAATATAAATTGCAAGCATATTTCAGACAGTCTTTAGTTATTGAATATGACAATTGCTATTCACTTACTCATAATTGTATATAATATCTTATTTAATATTCATACCTAAAGGCAATCTGGTTTTCAAAATATAAATCCACCACATTTCCCAGTCAAGTAACTTTCCTATGATCTCCCCCTCTTAGGCTCCCTTCACACGTCAGTGATTCTGGTACGTATGTGCTTTTTTTTATACGTACCAGAATCACTGACATACGCAGACACATTCTAATCAATGGGTCTGCTCACACATCAGTGATTTTTCACTGAACGTGTCTCCGTGCAGCGTACACCCGTGGCCCTGAGACAAGTCAGTTTTTTTCTGGCATCACTGACGACCCACGGATCACACTATGGTGTGATCCGTGTGTGATCAGTGAAACATGTACCAGAAAATCACGGACATATTAAATATTAAATAATTTCAACTTACCTTGCCTGCGATTCGCTCTGGGCCTCCGCTCTCGGCAGTTTCTGCCTGGCTCATGAATACTCATGAGAGCAGGAAAACCCAACCAGGAAGTAGCTGCTGAGAGCGGTGGGCGGACGCTGCAGAGCCGAGGAGTTCAGCACCATGGACAGCAGTAGTGAAGGCAGGTGAGTAATGTCCATATGCAATCACGGATCACCGATCACGGATTGCACATGGACAACCCACGTGTGCCGTGAATCACGGAACACGGAGGGACGTGTGCGTGTTTTACGCGTCAGTGAAGAATGTCAGTGTTTTTCACTGACGTGTGAAACGGGCCTTACTGTTGTTTTTTTTTTTGTCACACCGCTCTAATTCCTGGAGGCTTTAACATCTAAGGCTATTATGCTTTCTTGAAAAACGAAAAAATCTCCTGATGAGCTCCGTTGTGTATCTATATGGAGTAAAACGCGTTGAGATGAGATATGATGAGATCCTGAAAAGATGAAATGAAATCACATGGACTCTGTAAAAAGAATTTGATGGACGAGATGAGATATGATGAGATCCTGAAAAGATGAAATGAAATCACATGGACTCTGTAAAAAGAATTTGATGGACGTTCTCTAGGCACACATGATACAGACTTGCAGATAAGTGGAAAAGCCCAATCCTTGAATAATAGTACTTTTCCTGAGATTTATAAGCTTATTTTGAGTCAGAAAATTATTGTAAATTTTCTTTGAACACTAACAGTACTTGAATAAGAACTGCTATTATATTTATATTTCAGGAGTATAGCGTTTTCCTAGGGCAAGCCGCCGAGGAATGGGGGCACCGTAAAAATAAGGGTGTACTCCATTGTCAGGCAGGCGATAGACTATTGAGGGATAACCCGTTTCTTTGAAATACTGCTTGTCTGTATAAATCAAATTATTGTATTTTTTAAGGGCCAGAGGTATTGGTGGTCTTTACCACATTTAGAGATGCTCTTATATTTTCTGAGAGGGATAGAGAAGGGACCTCTAAGGGTGAGCCGCCGAGGAATGGGGGCATCGTTCAATTAAGGATGTTCTCCATTGACAGGCAGGGACACTTTTTGCGAGGGGAAGACTAAGGATAGAATACTTTCCTACCCACTTCTTTGAATATTGATGGTATCCCGGGTGGAAGTACTGTAAAGCCCACTTTACACGTTGCAATTAGTTGTACAATCGCATTTGCGATGTGACACGCCCAGGTTGCATACGGGATCTATGAGATTTCACGTTGGTCGTTCATTTGCTGTCACACGAGCGTTAGTAGTCTATGTTAAATTGATCAATGTTATGTGCGATCCTTTAGATCATGTGATCTGTGACGTATGCATTGGGCACCTTTCTTTTTTTTTTATTTATTGACTTGCCAAGCGTGTGTAATGTGTAGGGATGTGTTTTTACTATGTCATCTGCCATTCAGCTCTGCTACATGGCCGCTAACAGCAGACACAGACAGCCATGTAGCAGAGCTGAATGGCAGATGACAGCAGACACAGAAAGAGCCGCACTGTCAGAATGAACTCGGGTGAACTTCACCCGACTTCATGGTCATGCTGCGGCTCTGTCTGTGTCGCGTCCTGATTAGCGGTCACCAGTGAAGGACTCACCGGTGACCGCTAATCTCCTAAATTACTGAAGTTAGCAGCCCTCTCTCATACTCACCAATCCCCGGTGCTGCACGGCATTCACACTGCTCCGGCGGCTTTTACTGTTTTGAAAAAGCCGGCCGCCCATTAAACAATTTTGTATTCCCTGCTTTCCCCGCCCACCGGCGCCTATGATTGGTTACAGTGAGACACGCCCCCACGCTGAGTGACAGGTGTCACACTGCACCCAATCACAGCAGCCGGTGGGCGTGTCTATACTGTGTAGTGAAATAAATAATTAAATAATTAAAAAAAACGGCGTGCGGTTCCCCCCAATTTTAAAACCAGCCAGATAAAGCCATACGGCTGAAGGCTGGTATTCTCAGGATGGGGAGCTCCACGTTATGGGGAGCCCCCCACCCTAACAATATCAGTCAACAGCCGCCCAGAATTGCCGCATACATTATATGCGACAGTTCTGGGACTGTACCCGGCTCTTCCCGATTTGCCCTGGTGCGTTGGCAAATCGGGGTAATAAGGAGTTATTGGCAGCCCATAGCTGCCAATAAGTCCTAGATTAATCATGTCAGGCGTCTATGAGACACCCTCCATGATTAATCTGTAAATTACAGTAAATAAACACACACATGCCAGAAAAAATCCTTTATTAGAAATAAAAACACAAACATATACCCTGGTTCACCACTTTAATCAGCCCCAAAAAGCCCTCCTTGTCCGGCGTAATCCAGGATGCTCCAGCGTCGCTTCCAGCGCTGCTGCATGGAGGTGACCGGAGCTGCAGCAGACACAGCCGCTCCGGTCACCTCCACGCAGGTAATGAAGACAGCCGCGCGATCAGCTGCTGTCACTGAGGTTACCCGCTGTCACTGGATACAGCGGTGGCCGCGGGTAACCTCAGTGACAGCAGCTGATCGCGCGGCTGTCTTCATTACCTGCGTGGAGGTGACCGGAGCGGCTGTGTCTGCTGCAGCTCCGGTGACCTCCATGCAGCAGCGCTGGAAGCGACGCTGGAGCATCCTGGATTACGCCGGACAAGGAGGGCTTTTTGGGGCTGATTAAAGTGGTGAACCAGGGTATATGTTTGTGTTTTTATTTCTAATAAAGGATTTTTTCGGGTGTGTGTGTTTATTTACTGTAATTTACAGATTAATCATGGAGGGTGTCTCATAGACGCCTGACATGATTAATCTAGGACTTATTGGCAGTTATGGGCTGCCAATAACTCCTTATTACCCCGATTTGCCAACGCACCAGGGTAAATCGGGAAGAGCCGGGTACAGTCCCAGAACTGTCGCATATAATGTATGCGGCAATTCTGGGCGGCTGTTGACTGATATTGTTAGGGTGGGGGGCTCCCCATAACGTGGAGCTCCCATCCTGAGAATACCAGCCTTCAGCCGTATGGCTTTATCTGGCTGGTTTTAAAATTGGGGGGAACCGCACGCCGTTTTTTTTAATTATTTAATTATTTATTTCACTACACAGTATAGACACGCCCACCGGCTGCTGTGATTGGGTGCAGTGTGACACCTGTCACTCAGCGTGGGGGCGTGTCTCATTGTAACCAATCATAGGCGCCGGTGGGCGGGGAAAGCAGGGAATACGAAATTGTTTAATGGGCGGCCGGCTTTTTCAAAACAGTAAAAGCCGCCGGAGCAGTGTGAACGCCGTGCAGCGCCGGGGATCGGGGATCGGTGAGTATATGAGAGAGGGGGATAGACTGACATGGACAGAGAGTGAGGGACAGAGATAGTGACCGACTGACAGAGATTAGTGACTGACAGACATTGTGAAGCGCTTCAGAACGCAGCTTTTCAGCTGCGCTCTGAAGCGGACCTTTTTTAAGCTGCGGTGCAGAGCGCACACCTGCGCACATAGCCTCAGACACCAAAATCGTATGAGGGATGTCACACGTTACAATTGACTAGGTTCGTGCAACAAAACGCTCAATTCTAGAGAATGATACGATGTGTTTGCGATCAACGGTTTTGCGTTCAATCCTGATCGCAAGTAGATGTCACACGCAGATACCTCACAAACGATGCCGGATGTGCGTCACTTACAACTTGACCCCAACGACAGATTGTGAGATATATTGAAGCGTGTGTAGCGGGCTTTAGTCTTCCACTCTATACCTCTCTAGTTGTCTCCAACAAAGTGGTTGAGACTACTTTTGGTCATTCACTATATGTGTTATTGCTAACTTTATGTGTTGGTGTTATGTTTGTCTTGGTCTAAAAAACTCCCTTTTAATATATTCGAATAAAGATGAAAAGTTTTTAAAACTTTTGTCACTTAAAGTGAATAGGTATTTTTGACATAATGCTGATTTGAGATGCCTCCTAAAAACTTAGTTTCTGAGATTTTCTAAAGCATGTAGATGCCCACAGGGTGATGAGACGCCCATGGGGCTAGAGACCCTGTAATTTACATAGGGAATATGTAAGTAATAAAACGTTATTTTATTACTTTCATATTACACAATATAACAACACAGGGATGGGTAGGAAGGGGTTAGCAGCTCACACATGCTTCTGCTTGTAGGTCAGAACGCTTTTTTGGCCTGACAGGTTCCCTTTAAGGGTTAGGACAATGAGTTTGAGAATGATAAACTGGCCACATCATAGAATAGTGGCTGCAGAGATGAATACAATTACATTTTTATATTTTAATTTCTTTGCTTCACAGATATTACCTTATAAACTTTAGGCCATTGTAGAGGACCTGTCATCAAATTTGTCATCTTAAACTGGACACACTATGTAGTAGTGGCTGCAGCGCCAAATAGCATGGGTTTTATTCTGTTTGTTTGCTTTTATTCCACCTTTCTGCCGCAAAGATATTAGCAATCAAAGTATTTTGGCTCCAATGAACTAACTCTTGTTAAGTTTCAGTGTGTGTTATCAGTTTTCACTGGTTGGTGTGTACTTCTACCTGTATGTTGCTGATCAATCATAAACAGGCAGAAAAAAGAATATGCCCATGCCGTAGTGCCATGTTTCTCAGTGTCTGAGATTAATAACATATAGCTCTGGTCTCTTGGTCTAACCTCCTGCATGATTAGAAAGCACAGATGATTAACACCTTTCAGATAAGGATCCTGTGGAGGAGAGGCACAAAGCTAAAGGTACTGTCACACATAACGAGATCGCTAGCGAAATCGCTGCTGAGTCACGGTTTCTGTGACGCAGTAGCGATCCCGTTAGCGATCTCGTTGTGTGACATCTACCAGCGATCAGGCCCCTGCTGTGAGATCTCTAGTCGTTGCAGAATGGTCCAGGCCATTTTCTTCAAAGGCGATGTCCTGCTGGGCAGGACACATCGCTGTGTTTGACACTGTGTGACAGGGTCACAGTGACTACTGAGATCGTTATACAGGTCGCTACTGCGACCTGTATTGTTCCTGCATCGCTGGTAAGATCTGACTGTGTGACATCTCACCTGCGACCTCCCAGCGACTTACCTGCGATCCCTATCAGGTCGCATCATTTTCGGGATCGCTGGTAAGTCGTTGTGTGTGACTGGGCCTTAAGCTTAACTGTGTCACATTACAAACCTTCTATCAGCTGACCTTTCATAGCACTGTCATTTGTGCTGTACTGCCCCTCCCCTCACACTTCCTGTTCAGAGATGTGTCAGTAATCACACTTATATCTGTTGTGCTTAACTTGTAATTGTTCTGCAGTGAACATCTCACACAGGAGTAGCCAAGAAAAGACTGCTCCTGTGTGAGACATAATGACAGCCCTGTTGTTACTGCACAGTGATTACAAGATGCTTGAGCGCAACAGACATATGTGTGATTACATCTCACACATTAAGAAACTTGCACTAAGCTATGCTGGTGGTGAGGGGGTTCTTTATCAAATGCGTTGCTGCCTGCTTATGATTGGTCAGCATCAAACAGGGAAACGTAAAGTGAAATCTATCTGATAATACCCACTTGATCTTAACAAAAGTTAACTCATTAGGTGGCAAATGCTATCATTGCAAATATTATCATTACGGAGAGGCAAAATAAAAAAATGTATTTCACTCTGCAGTTGCAGATCGACACAAACAAAAGGTGAAAGGTCTTCTTTAAGTCCAAGGGGCATTAGCAGAGATTTTTTTATTGAGTGCACTTACTTCTTCCTCTGCATGACATTTGCCAATCATAAACAAGCAGCAATATACAGACAAAAAAAAACAACTTACCCACACAATAGCTTAGAACATGTTTTTTCCTGAGTGAGACATGTAATGATAGACAGTTTGATAAAACGATTACAAGTGCTAGGAGTAGAGCAGAGTGGAGGATGATTACTAATACATCATCTTCTTAACATTTTATTTCACAGCAGTTAGCGTGGTTGAAGAGGCAGTACAGTGTATGGGTATTGCCCTATGAACGGTTGAAAGTATTTTGCCTTTAAGAGACAGTGCTCCCCTGTATCCTGTGTGTTTTGGACTGGCCGGTTCAGCCAGCGTCTCACCTCTGAACTGTGAGTTTTGGACTAACCTGGCCCGAAAAGTGCAGGACAGGAAGAAAGAGCAGGAGAAGAGTTTAGGAGGGAACTTGAGCAGTCGGGTTGCCACAGAGAGGAGACGTTCCAGTGTTCTGTTTGAGAGTGGTTGTTTAGGAGAAGGTATGGTCCTGGCTGCGAGCCAGACCATGAGAGTACCCTGAAGACTGACTAATGAGCAACGGACATTCCTGAGGATGGCAATACCGAGGAAGGAGAAGTGTTCCCCCTGCCCTACGAGGAGAAGTGTGCCCCGATGAGGACGTGAGCATAGAACTCCCGGGAGTGAACATGTGTCGTATTGACCAGATCATGCGTTTGTTCGGTTCTGTGCAATTTGTAGGGCGTAGAGTAGGCATCAGCTAGGGTGCGATGGCCGCACAGCCCCAGTAATGGAGGCCAGCTAGGTTGTAGCGTGGCACGGTTAAATGTATATTTTGCCTTTCTGTTGATATTTTAATGCTGTTTGTGATAGTTGAAGCAATGACTGTGGTACGCTCCAGCTATGAACTGCAGCTGTTAAAGATTCCACTGTCACCATTTTTGCATACCCCTGTTTGTTCGCATATATGCTTTATTCCGGATTGTAAATATAACACCCTTGTTTTTGTAACCTCGTTTTGTGCCGTAATCAAGCACTGCACTGCGGTGGTCCCCCAGCCATCTCCTCAACAACACAGAACAGCACATAATTTTGTTTCATTACCAATACATCTTCGTTTATCCTGCTTTATCATCCTTCCCCCACACTGATTGCTGTGAGATGAAAGTAGAAAGGTGTTTGTAAACCACTACTCTGTGAGTTGATGTTTTTATTGATACCATTTTGGGATGAGATACTATGTTTTTATCCTTTCCTATTACATATTTGCGGTGTGACAGCGTCCCCCCCCCAAAAAAAAAATTTCTGGTGGATTGTTTTTTTTTCCTCATGTTGGTGTCAACTAGTTGGGTTATTTAATTTTATATTTTATGGATCAGACTTTCACAGTTGTGGAAATTTAAAATTTCTAAATACTTTTTATTTTATACTATATTTTGTATTCACATCGACATGTGATGTACCAGTCTGTCATATCTTAGCAAGAGGTTAGCATTGTTGCTCTGCAGCACTGATGTCCTGGGTTCAAACCCCAACAAGGACCTCATCTGCAAGGTGTTTGTATGTTCTCCTCATGTGTTACGGTGATTGGGGAGAAATCACGGGACAGGGGCTTCTAGACTGGCCCTCAGGCTAGGGGACCCTAACTATCCTTGATCTCAGAGTTACCTCCGATGTCTGAGCTGCCTTTCTTGCCCAGCTCCTAACCAGCCCTGATCTTATACCCGCCAACCATTAGGGAGGGCCAGGGCAGGAGTGATAACACCAACAGAAATAGACAAACAGGGGAAACCAAAACTCCATCTCTCGGTACACACACATAAATGTATAAGACAATAAGAGCTTAGGAGGAAAATAAGATCAGGGAGGAAACAACAACTCCATGCACAAAGCAATGCAATAACCAGCAGGACTGGGACACAACAACACACAGACCAACACAGCAATAAAAATTATAGTCGGCTTGGGAGGACAGATTCCACCATCTTAAATAGGATAGGAACCAATGTGATAGGTTTCCAACATGTGTTCCTTGAAGTAACAAACAGGTTAGCAGAGGTTGTGCACCTAGATTGAGTTTTTGTATCCTGAATTTTATCAATTTATTTGTTCATTAAAGTCTGCGATTTTATTCATATAAGGAGCTGGATTTTTTTTTCTTTGAATCTGCTTACTACACTATACATGGTATTATCTGAGCTCTGGATATGGGACACCTTTATACATGTGGCCTGTCTTTGCCTTGCTACCTGGTTTTTCTGTCCATGGAAAATGCATAAATTTATAAAATATTTTTAAAGATTGAAACATTTCAGTGTCCCTATTACTGTTGCTTAACAGTATGGATGAGGCTTTAACAGACAAATTAAAGCAGTCCAGGTTTTTTTCATATTCCTCTGATACTTCACATGTTCACAGTGATTTAATCCATGATATGAGGACCTTTGAAAAACTTTCAATCCAGGAAAGTGGCTCACACCCCCCTCTCAAACTATGTTCAAAAGGAAATGATCTCTAGAGGTCTAAGGTTGAAGAACATTCCCACCACTATTTTTTTCACAACATTTTGTATCAGAGTGGAATCTATTGCTATCTTCTTGCTTCATCTTCTGATGCATTTTCTCATAAGTGAACTTGTCATGTGAAAGTGAACCTGTCAAGTCCAGGGGTGTGCTAACATGCAATACAATGACGAGCATCATCAGCGGTGACGTGTGTACTTGTGTCCGTGGTCACCGCCTTATACGCCGGGTTTAGGTTCATTGTGCATGGTCTGAAGTCCCGGCACTTCCGGTCAAGTGCACTAAACTAGACCTCTCTGAAGCCGGAACACATACATACAGCTTTATAGTGTACTGTTTGTACTGAGGAAATTAGCCAGCTCTTCTTTAAAAGTTGTTATAGTGTCTGCCATAGTTACAAGGTTGGCGCTTGAAAAATACAAGCCTGACTTGGAAAATGATTCTGAATTAAAAAAAAAATCCCGGAATCAGTGTCTGAAATGGAGGAGGAACTGATGAGTCGCAAGAGACATGTTTCAATGTGACTTAAATGATTATAATGTTGGACAAGTATATGAATTGGGGAGATGGTCCACTTCGCCGCATACCCCCAGATCGATACTTAAAGAAGTGTAATCCTTCTCGCTCACCTTTACATTGCAGAGTCAGTTTCAGCTCCTCAGAAGCTGAGCAATGACATACTAATCTGGATATTTCGGACTACGGACAAGCGAGTGAATTTTACTATCGCAAATCCAAAAATCAACGGATGTCAAGAAAGCAGAAGACGTGTGGACTGCAAAAACAGGCATGATCACCCAACAAAGGAAAAGACTTTAACAGATTTCAGGAATGTTTTAAATTTATCTTCCACTAGTCTTTCATGATCAAATGTAAGAATTGTCTTATGGCTTAAATTTTGCACTTGATTCTAAGTTTGATCTGTTTTCCACTCTCATGGGTATAAATAAAGTTATTCAGAAATTGACCGTCAGGCATTTTTTCAGTTTGGACAATATGGACAATAGTTCCTTTTCCACTAAATCCATAAATAATGAATTAAAATCCATGGACTTTGTCGAACAGCAATCTCTATACTCCTTAAAAGATCTCCAGAAGGAGGGGAATCATCTTTTGAATGAAAATCAAAATACCGCTGATATGATGACCAAAACTCCCTTTTTTATCCAATCAATTCTCGCAAGGATAGGTTTCAACTACAAGTGCTTCTCATTTTGTAGAAAAAAAGGGGGTATTCAGCTCACCCATGTAAAGTCCTCCAGTCTACGGTGGATGCACGTGGTCCCTCGGACAGGCAGGTCCGTATTCCAGGATAGGTAGCAGCGAAAAGTAAGTGGGACTCAGCACCAATACGAATAGATAAAAATCTTCATGCTTTATTTGGATAAATTAAAAATAGAGAAAGGGTCACAGATCATCCAAAACCGCCAATGCTTCTCATTTTGTGCATGGTATACTCATATTTCTGAAGACTATTACAGGTACTGGGTACCTAAGGCACTCTCTCACTAGGGGAGGTGCCTAATCAACGCCTTGAGTTCAGTTATTTAGTTGTGTTCTGTTTAGTTAGATAGTTCTCAAGTCCCCGTGTCTGCCCTGTCCGTACTGTCCTGTTGGTACCCATTACCAGCTCGTCCTGTCTTGTTGTTTTCTGCTACCTATTTGTCCTGCCCTGTTGGTGCTAGTGACTCTGCCTGTCCGTCCCGGCTGTGCTAGCTGCCTTGCTAGTGACTCTGCGTGTCCGTTCTGCCCTGTTGGTGCTAGAGACTCTGGCTGTCCGTGCCATCTGCCTCAGCCATCCTAGAGGTCCCAGCCTTGCTAGTGAGTCTGCATGTCTGTCCGGGCTATGCAATCTGCCTTGCTAGTGACTCTGCATGTCTGTCCTGGCCGTGCCATCTGCTTCAGCCATTCCGGAGGTCCCAGCCTTGCTATTGACTCTGCCTGTCCGTCCTGGCAGCGCCATCTACCTTGCTAGTGACTCTACCTGTCCGTCCTGACCATGCCATCTACCTCTGCCACTCCGGTGACCCCAGCATTGCTAGTGACTCTGCCTGTCCGACCTGTCTGTGCTGTTGCCTCAAGATACCCTGGTGTTCCTTGTCTATACTTGAGACTCAGCCTGTCTGCTTCTGTTTTCATTCCTGTCCTGGGGGTCTGCTGCCTCAGTCTTGGTGTCTACTAAAGGATATGCCCGGGGTTCCCTTGTGGTCCAGTGGGTCCACGTTTGCTCACCACAATACCACCTCCGGTGGCAAGCGTTACACACTTAACTTGTTAACAGCCGTTGGTGGATCTTGGATTCACCCATTGCTGTTAGAGGTTATTGATAGAGTGAGCCCGCGTCAAAGGCAGGGACATTGCCAATAGGGTAAATATACATCATCAGTCATGAAGGGATTAATACACCGTACAAAAGCTTTTGTTGGTGATGTATGGAGAAACTAGTCGCATGCATTACTCAGATGTGATTTTGTACCATTCTTCCACACAAACAATCTTCAAATCCTAAAGCATCAGTGAGCTCCTTCTATGAACTCTGAGCTTTAGTTCCTTCATAAATGTTCTATCGGATTCAGGTGAGGTGATTGGCTGGGTCATTCTTGCAGCTTTCATTCTAGCCAATTAAGAGTTTCCTTGGCTGTGTGTTTGGCATCACTCAAAGTAGAGGAGCTGAAAGAAACAATTGCGCAATAGTGCCTTATTCAAGTAACAAAGCTGTCAAGTTACAGGGAATTGCCCACCTTGTGAAACATAAATTACACTTGATATGGCTACTGCAAACCCATGATGCTGTCAACGAATAAAAGGTTGGCAAAAAGGGGTTTTAATCTGTGCTGCCAAGCATATCATTGGGAATCCCAGAGACCAGAATGTAAGAATGCGGTTAATTTGTCTACGCATTTCAAAGTATAGCAAAACTTTTTCCTGGGACAAACCACAAGTGATGTGGTTTGTCATAAGGATGAACTTTTGTTAGACTTTGAAACACGTTCACAAATTACTGCATTCTTAGATTCTGGTCTTTGGGATTCCCATCAATATGCTTGGCAGTGTAGTTTAAAACCTCTTTTTTTCCCCAGAGTTTTTTAATATGGGGTCATTGTCTTGCTGAAATGTCCACCCTGGTTTCATCTTCATCATCCTGGTAGATGGCAGCAGATTGATATCAAGAATGTCTCGGTATATTTGTCTATTCATCCTTCCTTCCATTATGTAAAGTTTGCTAGTGCCCTATGCTGAAAAACAGCCCCATACCATGATGTTTCCACCTCCAAACTTCACTGTCGGTATCAGGTCAAATGCTGGGGCCCTGGGCTGCCGGGGTGACCCACTTGCGGTGGCAGGAGTGGCGTACCGCTACTCAGGGGGGCCCAGTGACCGCGCTGTCACAGGCCTCCCCCCGCCTGTATACCACATGAGGATGCCTAATGCTATCTGGGTCTGCATTGTGCTATATGCGGTCTGTATACTACATGAGGGTACCTAATGCTTTCTGGGTCTGCATTGTGCTATATGCGGGCTGTATACTACATAAGGGTGCATAATGCTATATGGCTCTGTATTGTGCTATATGGGGGCTGCTTAATGTTATATGGGGGTTGCATAGTGCCGTATGGGGGCTGCATAGTCCCATATGGGGGCTGCTTAGTCCCATATGGGGGCTGCATAATGCCATATGGGAGCTGCATAGTGCAAAATGGGGGCTACATATTGCAATATGGGGGCTACATAATACTATATGGAGGACTATGGGGGCTGCATACTACTATATCCCACAGAGTTGTATGTCCCCTCCACCCCAGTGCTGTATACCCCCAGAGCTGCATGTCACCCCGCACCTCAGAGCGGTTTGTCCCACTCTAGAGCTGTATGCCCCCCATTGCTGTATACCCCTTTCCTCAGTAATATGTATGCCCCCCAGTAATGTGTATGTCCCCAGCCTCTCTTGTGATGTATATACAGCAGTGTTAGTGTGCTCTATGTGCGGCCATGTCTGTTAGTGACTGCCACCAATCAGCATGGCACAGACACATGCCCAGGAGGAGCTGGATGGAGACAAATGGGGAGGTGAATGAGGCTGTTGCCTGCTTCCCAATATTAAAAATATATATAAATATATAAAAATATAAAAATGTGTTTGTATGCATGTATGATGTGTATCTATGTAAGTCAGTGTATATGACCGTGTCTAGATTTATGTCTATTTATATGTGTTTTTGTGAATTTCTCTTTAAATATATGTGTATGTATGCTTGTATGTGTATGTATCTGTGCATGTTTATGTGTGGATGGGGCCCACTGAGACTCTTTCACCCAGGGCCTACAAAAACCTGGAGACGGCCCTGGTCGGTAAGGTGTTTTGGGGTAATATGAGGTGCCTTTTTGCCTCAAAATATGGTGTGTATTATGAGATAAATTCTGGTCTCATCTCACCAGACTATTTTTGCCCAGTATTTAACACGTTTGTCTAAATGTTGTTGCACAAACTTTAAACATGCTTTTTTAGCAATAGATTCTTGCGTGGTGAGCATGCATACAGGCCATGGAGGTTGAGTGCATTACTTTTTGTTTTCTTTGAACAATTGTACCTGCTGTTTCAATATCTTTCTGTACCTTTCTACAGGTGGTCTTTGGCTCTTGGACAACAACACTTCAGATTCTTGCCACTCCTCTGTCTGAAATCGTGTGGTAAGCACTTGGTTGTGGCCAGTTTATGTTGAAATGATGATCTTTCTACTTCCAGATTAAGGCCCCAACAATGCTGACTGGACCCTTCAGTAGTTTAAAAATTATTTTGTAACCAATGCCATCAGTGTATGATTTGCAACAATAAGGTTGTGAAGATCTTGAGACAGCTCATTGGTTTAACCAACATGCGATATTTTTTGTGTATGCCAACTTGCTAATGAGACACATTCATAGCTAATCAGTTGAACCAATTATTACCCGGTTTCCCCCCCAAAATAAGACCTACCCTGAAAATAAGCCCTAGGGTGATTTTTCAGGATGCTCAAAATATAAGCCTTAGTCCAAAAATAAGCCCTAGTTACAATTCCTAAAAAAAGTTAATTGAAATAATGTCCAGGCAGCTATACATGTAAACATTACAATCAATTGGCAATAGAATACATACGCCCTTCAATAAAGGAAAGCAGACACCCCAAAAAAATGGTACTCAAAAGACCCCATGAGACTCAGCAATAAAAGCTGGCAAATGCCAGGCTCTCACACAACCCTTATTGATTTGGGTCTTTTGAGTGTGATTCTTTTGGGGGTGTCTTCTTTTCTTGGTGAAGGGACTGTCCACCATATACTACATACAGTACAGTACCGTATCAAAACAGATGAGCAAGAAATATACCGCACTAGTATACTGACCCCCAGAAAACATGAGGGCAAACAGAAGGAGCTATTCCTTCGAGTACAAAAAAGGGATCATGGAGGACTTTCAGGGCAAAAATCTTACTGCTTTCTGCATGTTATGCTTGCCAGGCAAGCAAGGATTTTAGTAAACCCAGTGGGACACAACACACAGAAACCTAGAGGGGCTTAACTACAGACTTTAGCCTGTTTTTTTCCAGAGCCCCTAATGGTGGAGGTGTTAAGCTGCAGGAATCGGTCCTAGTGCTACTCGGGAGACTGGTGTTGCATCAGCAGGCCCCAGGCTATGGGAGCAACAGTTACTGGCTATAGATCACAATGGCAGCATTTATAGAGATTCTGTCCGGGATGGATGGATGGATGGGAGGCAGCAGCTGGTGACAATACTGAAGCAGCAGGTATCGTGAAGGCGGCCGAGGTGGCAGCTCATAGCAGCAGCAATAATATCGGCAGCAGCTTTCTGTAATACAAACAAATATGAGGAACAGCACTATCACAAAAATACAGCAGCAACACAGTGCTAGGGAACCTGACTACAGCAATGAGTCTAAGTTTAACTCATTGCCCAGGCAACTTCATAAATGCCAGAGTTGCCTTATATACTTATGGCCTCCCAGCTGACCTGGGAGATACTTTCGGGTTAAGAAGACACTGGCCCTTTAAGAAGTGGGTGTAGCCACGGGTCTGCCCTATGGGCAGGAGTAGAAAGCCTGCTAGGAGTACAGACGCTCCATAGAGCTGCAGCATGGGACGGAGAAAGGATGACAGCAGCAGGGCACCTAGACCGGTGAGGGAAGCATCGCCCTCGCTGTGGGATGGGAGCAGGGGAATGCGAGGACATCGGCATAGGCGTTACACTGCAAAGAGAAAATGTTGGATATCCAAATGGTCCAAAAATGGCGAACAGAGTACGATAACCTCAGTCAACAGGTTACAAGAGATGCTAAGAAGTGCAATTGTAGATCAAGTCGACAATATCCTGAGCTGGAAGACAGGATTTGACAGGAGTGCAAAGGCTTTGGTCATGACTATATTTGAATAAATGTTGATTTTTTTTTAAAGACTAAATGTAGATTGTTCTTCATGAAAAAAATAAGACATCTCCAGAAAATAAGCCCTAACACATCTTTTGGAGAAGAACAATAATATCAGACCCTGTCTTATTTTTGGAGAAACACAGTATTTTTCACTAAGTGGCAAGATTTCTTTTTAACTCCAGATAGATTTCAGCTGGTGTCTTGATTTTCCATGACTTTTTGCGCCTCTGTTTCTTCATGTGTCCAATACTTTTTTCGTGTGTCATTTGTCATTATTTCACATCACTAAATTTATGGACCTCTGTGATATGATAGCTTTGCCTGTGTGGATTGGATGGATTGTTACCAACATCTGGTGAAAAATTTGTGTCAATTGCACCTTTAGTTTCATATATATAATGTAAATATGAACTCAGGTAATAGTTGTAATATTACTTGTATAGAGTTGGGGATGAGCCGGCGTATGGCTGTGCATGCCCTTCAAATTCATTACTAGTGGCGGTGTTAGTTACTCCACTTCCTAAATGGAATAACATTTCTGGAGAGGCATGCCATTCTTAATAAATTCAGCACATCTTATTAATGCATATAAAAAACCTCGGTTACTTACCGGTAGCCGGTTTTTCCAGAACCCATGACAGCACCACGTGATTATATGGGTGCTGTCATGGGTAAGGGGAAAACACCTCGGTTACTTACCGGTAGCCGGTTTTTCCAGAACCCATGACAGCACCCATATAATCACGTGGTGCTGTCATGGGTGAGGGGAAAAAATGTTGTACAAAATGCCAATCTTAATGAGATCTATATTTTTTTTATTCACATTATAAGGCTTTAAAAGGAATCTTCATACTGATGACTGAATAACATATAGAACACAATACATTTGTTTGGAAATATTTATTTTACATTGATAAATCCAGTTCACCATTTAGAATGTAAGCAAATTCTACATAAAGGTTTGCATATACAATGCGGAATAGAATATAAAAAAGCAAAAAAGAAAATATCATTACTTACAGCAAGATGGAATTGCAGCTGTATATTGCTCAGGCCAAAAGACTACTACTACTCCAGCAGGATACAGCTAAACCCCCACTAGGTGGAGGCAACACAGGTGCAGGTGGAGCCATTCACACTCCGTTCCAAATATGGAGGAGGTGATGGCTGGATGGTAAAACTGCACACTGGTGGCTTGCATAGAGCACTGTTCACACTAGCAGTATACAATGCGGAATAGAGCACATATCAGACGTAGTGTATCATAGTTATTTTCTAGTTTAGTGTTATTGAAAACAGTGCAATATTGGCTGTTGCTTACATGTACATTCAGTGGTGTGAACAAGTGTTTGCCCCTTGCTGATTTCTTATTCTTTTGCATGTTTGTCACACTTCAATGTTTCAGATCACCAAACAAATGTAAATATTAGACAAAGATAACATAAGTAAACACAACATGCAGTTTATAAATAAAGGTCTTTATTATTAAGGGAAAAAGAAATCCAAACCTACAGGGCCCTGTGTGAAAACGTTATTGCCCCCCCCACCTTAAACATAAATGAACTGTGGTTTATCACATCTTTGGGAAGTGGAGTTCAATTTCCCTAGCTACGCCCAGGCCTGATTACTACCACACCTGTTCTCAATCAAGAAATCACTTAAATAGGACCTGCCTGACAAAGTGAAGCAGACCAAAAGATCCTCAAAAGCTAAACATCATGCCACGATCCAAAGACATTCAGGAACAAATGAAAAAAAAAAAGTAATTGATATCTATCAATCTGGAGATGGTTATACAGCCATTTCTAAAGCTTTGGGACTCTAGCGAACCACAGTGAGAGCCATTATCCAAAAACATGGAAAAGTGGTGAACCTTCCCAGGAGTGGCCGGCAGACCAAAATTACCCCAAGAGCACAGGGACGACTCATAAAAGGGGTCACAAAAGATCCCACAACAAGATCCAAAGATCTGCAGGCCTCACTTGCCTCAATTAAGGTCCGTGTTCATGACTTCATCATAAGAAAGTGACTGGGCAAAAATGGCCTGCATGGCAAAGTTCCAAGACGAAAACCACTTGTGAGCAAAAAGAATATAAAAGCTTGTTTCAGTTTTGCCAGAAAACATCTTGATGATCCCCTAGACTTTTGACAGAATACTCTGTGGACCGACAAGGCAATATTTGAACTTTTTGAAAGGTGTATGTCCCAATACATCTTGCATAGAAGTAACACAGCATTTCAGAGAAGGAACATCATACAAACAGTAAAATATGGTGGTGGTAGTGTGATGGTCTGGGGCTGTTTTGGAATACTTGCTGTGGTAAATGGAACCATGAATTCTGCTGTCTACCAAAAAATCCTCAAGGACAATTTCCAGCCATCTGTTTGTGACCTCAAGCTCAAGCGCACTTGGGTTAGGCAGCAGGGCAATGATACAAAACACACCAGAAAGTCCACCTCTGAATGGCTTAAGAAAACAAAATTAAGACTTTGGAGTGGCTTATGCGGGCTTTGCACGTTGCGAGATCACAAGCCGATGCTGCGATGTCGCACGCGATAGTCCCCGCCCCTGTCGCAGGTGCGATATCTTGTGATAGCTGGCGTAGCGATAATTATCGCTACGCCAGCTTCACATGCACTCACCTGCCCTGCGACCGTCGCTCTGGCCGGCGACCCGCCTCCTTATTAAGTTGGCAGGTCGTGCGGCGTCACTGCGACGTCACACGGCAGACGGCCAATAGGAGCGGAGGGGCGGAGATGAGCAGGATGTAAACATCCCACCCACCTCCTTCCTTCCGCATATCCTACGGAAGCCGCGGTGATGCCGGTAGGAGATGTTCCTCGCTCCTGCGACTTCACACACAGCGATGTTTGCTGCTGCTGGAGCGAGGAACAACATCGGACCGTCGCGTCAGCGTAATTATGGATTATGCCGACGCTGCACCGATGATACGATTACGACGCTTTTGCGCTCGTTAATCGTATCATCGAACCTTTACACACTACGATGTCGCATGCGATGCCGGAAGTACGTCATTTTCAATTTGACCCCACCGACATCGCACCTGCGATGTCGTAGTGTGCAAAGCCCGACTTAGTCTAAGTCCTGACCTTCACCAAATTGAGCTGATGTGGCATGACCTTAAAAAGGCGGTTCATGCTCAGAATCCCTCCAATGTGACTGAATTACAATTCTGCAAAGATGAGTGGGCCAAAATTCCTCAAGAGCGTTGTAAAAGACTCATTGCCAGTTATCTGAAACGCTTGATTGCAATTGTTGCTGCTAAGGGTGGCCCAATAAAATATTAGGTTTAAGGGACAATCACTTTTTCACACAGGGCCCTGTAGGTTTGGATTTCTTTTTCCAGTAAGAATAAAGACCTCCATTTATAAACTGCATTTGGTGTTTTCTTGTGTTACCTTTGTCTAATATTCACATTTGTTTGGTGATCTGAAAAATTTAAGTGTTACAAACATGCAAAACAATAAAAAATCAGGAAGGTGGCAAACACTTTTTAACACCATTATATAAGCTTTCAATGCTCTCCAAGCATGATCTACTTATGGTTCCACTTCTCTTGAGAACATTTTTGACATATAAAGTTATATTATGTAATTACTTTGTAAAATTAATAACCTGAGAGTATAGACTATCTTCTTCAGATAAGTCACATGTGAATGCAGACAATTCATGGTACTAATGGTCCTTTTGACTTTTCATCCAGTTTCTGATCTGTTCAACCTGTGCAACTACACAGCTCTTTGCCGTCCCCCCTGCTGCTGTGTACTGTTCCACACTGTTAGTATAGTTCCACAATTTGGACACGTCACTGGCAAACAGTGGACTGTATAAAGTAAAGGCAGAACATAAAAATAAAGTTATACTGTGATATAAGAAATACAGAAGATAGTCAAAGCTGTAAATATTATAATAAACTACTGCACTACCACATAGGATCCTGATGATGCAAAGTATTAAGTGTTATACACAATGTTGTACAATTATGCAAAATGTTGCACACATATAACAGAAAATTTGTCTCCCAAATATTAAAAAAAAATTAAAAGGATATCTTGCCCATAATCTCTAAACAATGCTAGGCCATAGCTTCATGTGCGCATAATGCAGTCAAACCATGTTCTTAGAGTAAAGGCCCCGTCACACACAACGACGGAACTAAGGATATATCGCTGGGGTCACAGATTCCGTGACACACATCCGGCATTGTTAGCGACGTCGTTGCGTGTGACACGCATGAACGACCGTTAACGGTGGAAAATACTCACCAAATCGTCCATCGTTGACACGTAGTTCCTTTTTAAAATATCGTTGATTGTTGAGCACGCAGGTTGTTCATTGTTCCCGAGGCAGCACACATCGCTACGTGTGACACCTCGGGAACAACGAACTGCACCTTACCTGCGGCCGCCGGCAATGCGGAATGAAGGAGATGGGCGGGATGTTACGTCCCGCTCATCTCCGCCCCTTCACTTCTATTGGGCGGCCGCTTAGTGACGCCGCTGTGACGCCGCTCGAACCACTCCCTTAGAAAGGGGGCGGTTTGCCGGCAACAGGCAGTTCGACGTCCCTAGGCAGGTAAGTACGTGTGACGGATCCAAACGATTTTGTGCACCACGGGCAGCGATTTGCCCGTGACGCACAAACGACGGGGGCGGGTGCTTTCACCAGCGATATCGCTAGCGATATCGCTGCGTGTAACACCCCCTTTACACTTACTTCAAGTTTGCGACTTCAATAAATCCGTACAGACTTGCCTGAATGGGGTGGACCTGTTGTGAGTCCATTGCAGAAGTATCTTCTGATAGAACCTAATTGCTGTGTTGTGGTGGTACGCAGAAGAATATAGCGTGCCCCGACCAGATTTGTTTCTGGATTCCACAATGCACGCACTTAAGAGGTGTGTGACGTCCCTTGTTACTGGCTACGGAGTCCCGCTGTGGCCAAAAATCAATACATTTTGAAGGACCATGGTCCTACTTTCCCAGGATATACAAAGTGCAGAAAAGGAGCTGTGTGCTAAAGTGAACCTGTCAGGTGCAATATGCACCCAGAACCACAGGCAGTTCTGGGTGCATACTGCCAATCCCTGCCTAACTGTCCTTGTATACACTAGCATAGATAAAGGGATCGTTGGAAAAATTATTTCTAAAGATCGTATATTATATGCTAATGAATGTGGGGACTAGTCTCGTGGGCGTTTCTCCCCTTAGCTAGTAGGCCCACATTGCATGCTAGCACACCCCTGTGGACATAATAACATGCTAATGAATGTGCAGCGACGCCACACATACCTCACTGTTCATGGCAGCCGCTGGAAGATGGATGCGCTCTGCGCATGAACCGGAGTCCTCAGCACTTCCGGTCATGCGCACTGTACCTCAATGAAGCCGGGAAGCTTACACCTGCCATCAGTTTAGTGCGCATCCGAAGTCCCGGGTACTCCGGATCATGCGCAAAGCGCATCCATCCTCTGCCAGCTGCTATGAACAGTGAGGTACGTGCGCGTCGCTGCACATTCATTAGCATGTTAGTACACCCACAGGGGTGTGCTAGCATGCTATGTGGGTCGACTAGCTAAGGGGACAAACGCCATCGGGACTAATCCCTGCGCTCATTTGCATATAATATACGATCTTTAGAAATACTTTTTCTAAAGATCTCTTTATCTATGCTAGTGTATACAGGGACGGTTAGGGAGGGATTAGTGATATGCATCCAGAACTGCTCGTGGTTCATATTGCACATGACAGGTTCACTTTAACCCCTTCACGACCATGGACGGATCTTTCCGTCATGGATCGTGTCCCGGTAATCCCCGCCCCCTGCCGCGGGCAGGCGGCGTGGATCGGCACACATATCAGCTGTTTTCAACAGCTGACATGTGTGCCTACATGTTCCGAGTGGAATCGCATTCCACCCGGAACATTAACCCCTTAGATCTCGCTGCCAAAGTCTGGCAGCGAGATCTATATGCGCGCGGCCATCTTTTTTTCTTACCGCCGCCCCCTCCGGACGTCACGTGAGTGATCACGTGACGTTCGGGGGTTGCCATCGTAGCACAGGGTCATGTGATGACGCCTGGTGCTACGAAGTTTCACTTTCATTCTTCCTCGGCACGGAGCAGAGGAAGAAAGAAAGTGACTGAATCTGCTGATTACAGCGGTATAGCTGTGATCAGCAGATAGCGATCAGCAATCGGATTGCTGATCGCTATAGCCCCCTAGGGGGACTAGTAAAATAAAATAAAAAAAGTAAAAAAAAAGTTTTAAAAAATTAAAAAAAAAACAAAAAACCTAAAAGTTCAAATCACCCCCCTTTCCCCCCATTGAAAATTAAAGGGTTAAAAAATAAATAAATATACACATATTTGGTATCGCCGCGTTCAGAAATGCCCGATCTATCAAAATATAAAATCAATTAATCTGATTGGTAAACGGCGTAGTGGCAAAAAAATTCCAAACGCCAAAATTACGTTTTTTGGTCGCCGCAAGTTTTACGCAAAATGCAATAACAGGCGATCAAAACGTAGCATCTGCGCAAAAATGCTACCATTAGAAACATCAGCTCGAGACGCAAAAAATAAGCCGTCACTGAGCCATAGATCCCAAAAAATAAGAACGCTACGTGTTTTGGAAAATGGCGCAAAACGTGCGCCACTTTTATTGGACAAACTTGTGAATTTTTTTTAACCCCTTAGATACAAGTAAACCTATACATGTTTGGTGTCTACAAACTCGCACCGACCTCAGGTATCATACCCACACATCAGTTTTACCATATAGTGAACACCGTGAATAAAACATCCCAAAAACTATTGTGCCATCACACTTTTTTTGCAATTTTTCCACACTTGGAATTTTTTTGCTGCTTTCCAGTACACCATATGGTAAAACTTATGGTTTCATTTAAAAGTACAACTTGTCCCGCAAAAAACAAGCCCTCATATGGCAAGATTGACGGAAAAATAAAAAAGTTACGGCTCTCGGAAGAAGGGGAGCAAAAAACAAAAACGCAAAAACGGAAAGTGCCCCGGGGCTGAAGGGGTTAAATAGCCTGGTTGATAGAATTCCCCTTATGCTATGTGCGCACTAGAAAAGTGATTTTTCTCAAGAAAATTTCTTGAGAAACTTCTGGGAGTTGAAGATTACCGCACCTGCGGTAAAAAAATGCACCAAAACCGCAGGAAAAACGCATGCGTTTTTGCCGCAGGTTGGTCCCTGCGTTTTTTTTATGCTGAACTGCAATAAATAATATAGATAATAGATAGATAATCGATAGATAGACAGATAATGGATAGAGGGAAAGATGGATAGATGAATAGATAGATGAGAAAGACCTATATAATGTCCCACACCCCTGCATATTCTAAGCTGGCACCCTTTAGTGACTTTCATGTGGCACTAAAGGGTGCCTAGCCTTGTATTTAGCCAAAAAATAAATAAATAATTAAAAAAAAAAATGACGTGAGGTCCCCCCATCTTTTGTAGCCAGCTTGCAGACCCACAGCTGGCAGCTTCACCTTGACTGGTAATCCAAAACTGAGGGCACCCCACGCTGTTATTTTACATTAAATAAATAATTTAAAACAAAAAACGTGGGGTCCCCCCCAAATTGGACCACCAGCCAAGGTAAAGCGGACAGCTGGGGTCTGATAGTCTCAGACTAGGGAGGTCCACTGTTATTGGACACTCCACAACCTAAAAATAGCAGGCTGCAGCCGCCCCAGAAGTGGCGCATCCATTAGACGTGCCAATCCTGGTGCTTCGCCCCAACTCATCCCGCTGCCCTGGTGCGGTGGCAAACGGGGAAATATTTGGGGTTGATGCCAGATGTGTAATGTCACCTGGCATCAGGCCGTGGGGTTAGTGATGTCACGCGTCTATCAGATACCCGACATCATCAACCCAGTCAGTAAGAAAAAATAGACAACAAAAAAAGTTTTATTTGCATTCCCTCTTTCACCAATTTATTGACAAGAACAATCAAATCCTGGTCCGGCGTAATCCAATAAGGGGGTCCCACGACATCCATACCATAGTCACTGTCCCAGTCAATGAAGAACAGAATGTTCCCCATTGGCTGGGAGAGTAATGCAGCGACTTGAGCTAACATCAATAGGTCAGCCCAGGTCACTGCAGGGCATGACAAGTGCTGCTGTCAGGAGGTTAGATGAGATCATTACCTGCTGTGATGATCACCTGCTGTGATGATCTTCTGCAGTCCTGCCATCAGCGCTGTCACTGCCTTCTATGCCCGCCGCGTTCTCAGCAGTATCGCAAGAGCCCGTGAAGTCACCGCTAGTGACAGTCTTGTGCTGCGGGCATAGACGGCAGTGACAGCGGTGACGTCAGGAGGCAGGAGATCGTCACCGCAGGTAATGATCTCATCTCACCTCCTGACAGCAGCGCTCGGCATCCCCGCGGCTGCACGCACTGCAGGATGACAAGCTGCTGACACTGCGGGCAGACACTGACACTACTGTGCTGGCAGCCGCGGGGCTGCAGCAGGACACAGACTGCACGGGCACCTGGAGGTCACACGGAAGTGCTTCTGTGCGGCGTCCAGGGAGTGTGATCTGTGTGTTTACTCTGCTCCGCTTCCTCTTCTATCAAAATGACATCACTTCCTGCAAAACTGCAGGCAGCGATGAACATTACCGCAGGTAAATCGCGGCTATACCGGGGATATACCGCACATTATTTGCTACCTGCGGTATACCCCCGGTATTTCGCGATTACATTACAGTGAATGGAGTGAAATACCGCAGGTACCTGCGGAAAAGAAGTGACATGCACATTTTCTCAAGACATTTTCTCAAGAAATTCTGCAGAAAGAATTTTCTTGAGAAAAAAACGCAGTGTGTGCACTGCTATTTTTTTTTCCCATAGGTTTTGCTGGGAAATGTCTGCAGGAAGATTACAAACATTTCTCAAGAAATTTCTGCAGCAAAGCCGCAGGTAAAACCGCGGGTAAAAACGCCTAGTGCGCACAGGGCCTTAAAGAAGTTTCCAGAACTTCTTTTTCTCAACTTGTCCATACATGTTTAGAGGAAATGGTTGCAATTGATTGATGGAGTTCGAGAATGGGTCCAGGCTTGTCATGACTGGTTTCTTTGGGATCTTCATTAAGGGGAATTCTACCAATATACACTAGGCTATTTAATACAGTTCCTTTCCTGCACTGTCTATACCCTGAAGAAGAAGGTTCCTTCAAAATACGTTGTTTCTTGCCCACAGCAGGATTCTGTAGCCAGGAGCAAGTGACATCACACACCTCTTCAAGTACAGTATAGACCAAAAGTTTGGACACCCCTTCCCATCTCTAGAACAACTGTTAAGAGGAGACTTTGTGCAGCAGGCTTTCATGGTAAAATAGCTGCTAGGAAACCACTGCTAAGGACAGGCAACAAGCAGAAGAGACTTGTTTGGGCTAAAGAACACAAGAACACAAGGAATGGACATTAGACCAGTGGAAATCGGTGCTTTGGTCTGAGGAGTCCAAATTTGAGATCTTTGTATCCTACCACCATGTCTTTGTAGAAAACGGTGAACGGATGGAATCTACATGGCTGGTTCCCACCGTGAAGCATGGAGGAGGAGGTGTGATAGTGTGGGGGTGCTTTGCTGGTGTTCAATTGCGTACCACCCCAACACAGCAATTAGGTTCTACCAGGAGGCTCTCCCGCAACAGACTCACAACAGGTTCACCACAGTCAGGCAAGTCTCTTTGGACTTCATGAAAGCCCAAACTTGCAGAAAGTGCTACTCTCAGGACATAATTTTACTGTAATTGACATTATACACACAAATCACCAATCTAGCATTGTTTAGAGACTGCGAGCAAGAGATCCTTGCATTTTTTGTCACCAGTCACATACTTGATACTCTTCAAATCCTCCAGTGACAGTTTGTTGATTGTGATGCCCTTGGTTTCTGCTAGGTGAACAACCTTTCCAGAGATTCCATGTGCTTGTCTGAAAGGCATCTGTAATCAAAAACATCCAATCATAGAAAATCATCACTACTTTCCCATTATGAGCTTTTGGTGAGTTTTTGATGCTACAGAATTTCTGCAGCATTTCTGCACTTAAAGGGAACCTGTCAGGTGCAATATGCACCCACAACCAAAAGCAGTTATAGGTGCATATTTCTAATCCCTGCCTAGCAGTCCCAGCCTATAGTAGCATAGATAAAGGGATCTTTAGAAAATGTAGTTATAAAAATCCTTTATGACATGGTAATGAGGCCAGGGACTAGTCACAAGGGCATTATTTCCCTTGGATAGTTGGCCCCTTAGCATGTAAGCACGCCCCTGTGGGCGTGCTAACATGCTAATGAATGCGCAGTGTCAGAGGTATGGTTGCACTCACCTCTTTGCTGCCACCGCTGGTTTTCAGCTCAGTGCACATGGATCAGAAGTCATGCGCACTACAGCAGTTTGAAGCTGAGACACGTACATCCAGCTTCATAGTGCCAGAAGTCTGGGGACTTCTGATCAAGCGCACTGAGCCGAAGACCAGCGTCGGGCATGGTGGTAGCAGAGAGGTAGGTAAGAGCGTCCATGCCTCTGACGCTGTTTATTCATTAGCATGTTAGTACGCCCACAGGGGCGGGCGTGCTTACATGCTAAGGGGGCCGACTAGCTAAGGGAAATAATGCCCTTGCGACTAGTCCCTGGCCTTATTAGCATATGATAAAAGATCTTTAGAAATACATTTTCTAAAGATCTCTTTATCTCTGCTACTATATACAGGGACTGTTAGGCAGGGATTAGCAATATGTTCCCAGAACTGCTCGTGATTCTGGATGCATATTGCACAGGACAGCTTCCCTGTAAGTAAATTACGTTACTTTGTTTTTTCATTGAGGTCTTGAGTGCATTTTTACATGCATTTTTATAACTTTTTTTGACGCTGTAGTTTTTGTCTTTTCTTGGTGTAGCATTTTAAATACTGATGCTTTGTTTTTGATATTTGACAAAATTTTATTGATAGAGTCTTGTGTGGATTACATGCGTTTTTTGTAAGTTTACGCAATGTAAATGCATTCAAAATGTAAATGCATTTTTTTACCTACAGATTTTAAACTCCTAATGCAAGTCTACAGGAAAAAAACTGCACATAAAACTCAGCATATCCACAAGAGAAATTGTTGAAACTGTTGCAGATTTGAAACATGCACCACAGGTCAGTTTACACAATGTAAAAAAGAAGCACAGTGGACAAGAGATTTCTATAAATCCCATCCACTTTGCTGGAACTGTAAAACACTGTGGTTTTGATGCAGCAAAAATATGCATTGCTAAAAACTCATCACGGGCGCACAGCTAATGATTTTCTCCATTTACTACAGCATCCTATTCATTTTTTTGCTGGTAAATTTCACTTTGTATTACATTACAACACAGCTATTTCTCATAAGGTCATTCTTCTTAGTTCAGAATACTACTGCTGTACATCTACAGCATTTCTATAGCCATATTTACAGAAGATTGTTGTCATGATGTGACTGTACGATAGCGAGGGACAGGTGGCTCCTATGCTGTCCCTCACGCTAGGGAACCCTAGGGTATCCCTAACCTCCGGATTAACCCTGATGGTGGCGATGCTGGAGTCCTATACCTTGCTATTCTCCATACCAGAACTAAACGGACAGACACAGAAAAAACAAAACTCAAACACGCTGCAAACTCACAGGAAACAATTGTAAGAGACTAAGGAGAAAAAGAAGAGAAGGCAGCAACAAAAGGACAACAAGGGTTAACAACACAACCGCTCATAGCAATTAAGTATTATAACCACTTGAAAGCCTGGATCACACCACCTCCCAGACCAGTATAGACTAGCTATAGCTAGCATTAATGGAATTGTCCAGCCAGCATATATAGAAGGGGAGCGAATGTGACTGGTTACCACACAACATATGATCAAGCAACCCAGCAGAGATTACCTCTTGCTAGTCTGCCTATGAACTACAAGTCTGTGGGTCGACGCCCCAGTCTGTCTGCGCTGATCACAGAACTCAGAGAAGTTAGCAGGCAGAGTGCCAAAATCTGTAGTCTTCAGAGATCTTGACGCCACCATGACAGTTGGCGATGTTTGTAAAAACCTCCTTGTGACAATTGTGTTGCGGATTCACCAAGGTTCTCAACCCTGGACACAGTCTGCTATATCTTGATGACATTTTCAAAAGTTATTTAGATGTATTGTACTGCCCTTTGTAGTCAGTAATGTAAATCCACTACATCGATCATGTGCAAGTTTACCGTTATCAGTCTTTACTATCACTCCTGGGATTGGTTATATACAGCATGTAAAATACTCAATTCTTATGTAGATCAAATACCACTTACCCCTTTCCTGACCAAATAATAAGCAATGTCCGTGGCCAACATATCTGGACTCAGCGCTTTCTCCATTGCCTCTTTGTTTATCTAGAGTAAAAAATTCCAACACCACAACTCAATGTGTCATTCCAAACAGCCAGTAATTTCCTGCAGAGATCTACATACAAAGCTTTATCAGATAATTCAGCTATGATGTGTGTTATGTGCAGTCCAGAACAAATATGAAAAAGTCCCAATAAGCTCATGCATGTGTGAATAAGTGTATATATGCTTCATAAATCTGGAGTTCAGCCTATCTCGTAGAGAAGATCTTTAACTGAGGTTCCAGCAGATGGCACCTATTTATGAACACACAGTGAGGAAAATAAGTATTTGATACACTGCTGAATTTTCAAGTTTTCCCACCTACAAAGAATGGAGAGAGCTGTAATTTTTATCATAAGTACACTTCAACTGTGACAGACAAAATAAAAAAATATCCAGAAAATCACATTGTATGATTTTTAAATAATTAACTTGTATTTTATTGCATGAAATAAGTACTATAGTATTATTATAATTATTATTATAGTCATGGTGTTTATAGTATTATTATTACAGCGTTGGTGTATTGTGGTTTCATCAGTAATACACATTATCATGTAGTCTAAATCGGTCCATTACACAAAGCCTCAAGGAAATTGTGAATAAAGCACAAGATAAAATTAAAGATTTACCTGTAATGTGGAAATCACCCCGGATGCCACCTGAAGCACTGCACATATGGTATCATAGACATCGAACATGGCCTCCTTGTCTTCCTATATACCAAAAGTCACATGCTTTTAATAACCATTCAATGTTTACCACCACTCATATGTAAGCATGTAAAAGTATTGTTTCCATGTGATGCGGTATTATATGATATTGATTTGAGAACATTTTGGCAGAATGGCCCGTCTATCAGTATAAAAATATGCATATGTATGGCCACCATAAGTTTTGCCAGACAGTAGGTGAGGATTATAGTCAAAGATGATATTACAAATGGACTATTTACAAAGAATGTTAAGGCCAAACAATTATTAGCAGATTAGTGTCATATATTAGAGATGACAAAATGATTTGCAGTATCTTGGTCCAGTGGTCAAGTCAGTAGTCCTTCACCACTGAAGCGGAGCACTCCAAACTCCTTCTACCTGCCGACATCTCCGGCTCCTTTCCCGATTAGTAGGTCTGGGGTGATGGTATCATTGGAAGGAGACACATGACGTCAGGCTGGGCCCGCTAATCAGGAGAGACACTAGGTAGGAGGAGTTTAAGAAAGTTCTATTTTCGGCGGCTGGCTAATGATCCTGCGAATCATCTCTATTATAAAGATTTGCTTCAGAGTTCTCATTTTTCATTCACATTGCACCGGCCAGGTCATACTCACCTGTAGGTCCTTGTTATATGTACTTGGAAGGCCTTTTAGTGTCATCAGGAAACCAGAGCACTTGAAAAGAAAAACATTTACAACAGGTTTAGAATATTTAACTCAAACCATTTCCACCACCAGAAAGAGTAATCTAGCGCAATACTGACAAGTGTGTATTAGGACTTCATATAGAGACATCAGAAATAGAAATAGGGCTATATGCAAAATCCTGTGTTTGGCAGAAAAAAATATTAGCACTGTATTATATTTTTATATATTTATTTATTTTTATGACACAATATAAATGTGACAGGAGAAACAAGAAGCTTGACCATAAAGGCACTCACTCCACAAGGTATATAAAGGGTTAAAAAACAATTTTATTTGTGTACAAAATATTAAAACCAACAATAACAAACATGATAAAGTGCACAAAGTGTGATAAAGCACCAAAGACAACAAGCAATACCCAGTTGGTCTTCCTATAAAATTATTTATAATGAATTTTCCATAAGGTTCACAGGGATTGGATCTATATAAAAATTTGAATATCAAGCCGTTTACTTCATATCAAAAAGCACTGGAATTCAAACAATACAGTACAGACTTAAAAACCTAATCATCAGAGGATAATATAGTACACTGATACTAGTACCTATAAGTCCTTGACTGGACCCGTTTGAGGCAGCAAAAAAAAAAAAAAAAATCCTGACCCAGTAGTCAAAAGATCCAGATCCACTGATCTAAATATACACAATCCCTGTAATGATAAATACTTAGCTTATAATAAGGAAGACCTGGCCCAACGCGTGTCGCTTAGAGCAGCTTCATCAGGGGCAAGGAGTGATGACACTCCTTGCCCCTGATGAAGCTGCTCTAAGCGACACGCGTTGGGCCAGGTCTTCCTTATTATAAGCTAAGTATTTATCATTACAGGGATTGTGTATATTTAGATCAGTGGATCTGGATCTTTTGACTACTGGGTCAGGATTTTTTTTTTTTTGCTGCCTCAAACTGGGGTCCAGTCAAGGACTTATAGGTACTAGTATCAGTGTACTATATTATCCTCTGATGATTAGGTTTTTAAGTCTGTACTGTATTGTTTGAATTCCAGTGCTTTTTGATATGAAGTAAACGGCTTGATATTCAAATTTTTATATAGATCCAATCCCTGTGAACCTTATGGAAAATTCATTATAAATAATTTTATAGGAAGACCAACTGGGTATTGCTTGTTGTCTTTGGTGCTTTATCACACTTTGTGCACTTTATCATGTTTGTTATTGTTGGTTTTAATATTTTGTACACAAATAAAATTGTTTTTTAACCCTTTATATACCTTGTGGAGTGAGTGCCTTTATGGTCAAGCTTCTTGTTTCTCCTGTCCAAAATGTGTTTTGCTTGACGTGTGCACCCCCATTTCATGGTCATTATCTGAATTCCTTGGCTGTGCATTCTAAAGCTGTTGTTTTGTACAATATAAATGTGATTGTCATGTAGCGTTACAAGACTGTGAAATCTTCCATTTAAAGCTCTAATATAACGAATTCCCTTAATAGATGGTGTTATATGAGGATCAGTCTTTGATTCCCTTTTAACCCCTTCACGACCATGGACGGATATATCCGTCATGGAGCGTGTCCCGTTAAGCCCCGCCCCCTGCCGCGGGCAGGCGGCGTTGATCGGCACACATATCAGCTGTTTTCAACAGCTGATGTGTGCCTGCATGTTACGAGTGGAATCGCATTCCACCCGTAACATTCACCCCTTACATCTCGCTGCTAAAGTCTGGCAGCGAGATGTATATACGCGCGGTGAAGATTTTCACTTACCACCGCCCCCACCAGAAGTCACGTGAGTGATCACGTGACTTTCGGTGGTTACCATCGTAGCACAGGGCCAAGTGATGACGCCTGGAGCTATGACGTTTCACTTTCGTTTTCCCTCGGCCCGGAGCAGAGAGAAACAGGAAGTGACTATCTGCTGTTTAGAGCTGTATAGCTGTGATCAGCAGATAGATAAGAGCGATCGGATTGCTGATCACTATAGCCCCCTAGGGGGACTAGTAAAATAAAAAAAAAAAAAAAAAAGTAAAAAAAAAAGTTATAAAAAATAAAAATAAAAAAAAAACCCTAAAAGTTCAAATCACCCCCCTTTCTCCCCATTGAAAATTAAAGGGTTAAAAAATAAATAAATATACACATATTTGGTATCGCCGCGTTCAAAAATGCCCGATATATCAAAATATAAAATCAATTAATCTGATTGGTAAACGGCATAGAGGCAAAAAAATTCCAAACGCCAAAATTACGTTTTTTGGTCACCGCAAGTTTTACGCAAAATGCAATATCAGAAGATCAAAATGTAGCATCTGCTCAAAAACATTACCATTAAAAATGTCAGCTCCAGACGCAAAAAATAAGCCGTCACTGAGCCATAGATCCCAAAAAATGAGAACTCTACGGGTTTCGGAAAATGGCGCAAAACTTACGCCACTTTTATTGGCAAACTTGTGAATTTTTTTAACCCCTTAGATACAAGTAAACCTATACATGTTTGGTGTCTTCAAACTCGCACTGACCTCAGGCATCATACCCACATATCAGTTTTACCATATAGTGAACACCGTGAATAAAACATCCCAAAAACTTTTTTGCCATCACACTTTTTTTGCAGTTTTTCCCACACTTGAAATTTTTTTTGCTGTTTTCTAGTACACCATATGGTAAAACTTATGGTTTCATTTAAAAGTACAACTTGTCCAGCAAAAAAAATGCCCTCATATGGCAAGATTGACGGAAAAATAAAAAAAGTTACGGCTCTCGGAAGAAGGGGAGCAAAAAACAAAAACGCAAAAACGGAAAGTGCCCCGGGGCTGAAGGGGTTAAGCACACTAGAAAACATCTATTTTTTTCTCAATATCCTTGATCTGAAACAAATTATGATTCTTTCACATTTTGAAATCTACTAATTTTTTTGCTATTAAGCTAAAGCTAATGTGTGTGAAAATGTACCTATCATTTTAAAAGGCTTTTTTGTTAAAAGGAACCTGTCAAGTAAAAAAAAAAAAAAAATGTCACTGACTGAGAGCCGGCTATTAATTGCATCAGTACAAAGCCAGCTGTCAGTCACTGCTGGGGGTATAGTTACAGTTACTGGTCACTATGTACTGACTAAGCAGTTACTGAAGCCGTGCTTGTATGACTGAAAGCCGGAGGTTGCAGGGAAGAATAAAGTTTATTTCCTCCTGGTAGCCAGGCTTTCAGTTTGATGGACGACCAGCTTCAGAACGCTATTAACCTAAGACATAAGACATAAGACAATCCCAATATGTGCAGGTTAATAGCATTTTTTGACATAGTTGTCCTTTTTAACTTCATAATGTTTTTATTTGTTATTCTTTTCTTTCACATAAAATATATATATCACACATACACACGCATGCATATATATGGCTATATATAATGATCTTGCCATTTTCACACTGTCCACTAAACCCGATCGTAAACTCATACTTCCTGTTCTTTTCAGAAGCTATATATGGTGCTTTAAGTTGTGCAAATATATTTCATGGCACTCACATATTCCTCTTTTCCCACTCATAGTCTATTAATAACTAGGAGTGAAAGAAAAGATCGCACAACCACACAAATATAGGAAAAATATAAAAAAGGAGTGTACAGAAGGTTATTAATATATTACTGAAACTAGGATAAGGGTGCATTAGTATATCAAAATAAGTGTAGAATCTATATTGTAATGTGTCACCCCACAATTATGTAAATGTTATACACAGAGATATTGTAGGATAAGACTATTGTCCATACTCGGCCAAAGACACGTCCAGCTTTGCTGCGGATTAGTTCCAAACTGTCCGGGTTCTTCTTCTGAGGCATTAGGCTACTCCCAGTACTGGGGAGACATGAGATGAAGATTGCAGTATTATTTTTTGTGACATATGAACTGCACTTTGCAGCATTTGTAAGTGGTTAATTCATATTAAAAGACCAAACGTAAGGGAGGATGAAACAGAAATGGGCTCCCACATCGAAGACATCTATGTTTTATTCTGATTCACTCCAGTATTTTTACAATGGAGTCAGGAAAGAGATAAACAGTCATCATGGTGGGTTCCCACCGGCTTCTCTCTTACCGGCTAATATACAAATAAGAGATTGTCTTGATTCCACATAGCAGGATACAAGAATTTCTTTGTCGCTCCATTGGGAGACCCAGACAATTGGGTGTATAGCTATTGCCTCTGGAGGCCACACAAAGTATTACACTTAAAAGTGTAAGGCCCCTCCCCTTCTGGCTATACACCCCCAGTGGGATCACTGGCTCACCAGTTTTGTGCTTTGTGCGAAGGAGGCAACACATCCACGCATAGCTCCACTTTTTAGTCAGCAGCAGCTGCTGACTATGTCGGATGGAAGAAAAGAGGACACATATAGTGTCCCCAGCATGCTCCCTTCTCACCCCACTGTATGTCGGAGGTGTTTGTAAGGTTGAGGTACCCATTGCGGGTACGGCGGCATGAGCCCACATGCTGATTCCTTTCCCATCCCTTTTTACAGGGCTCTGGGTGAAGTGGGATTTACCGGTCTCCAGGCACTGAGACCGTGCTCCATCTACAGCCCCTGGAGAAGATGCTGGATGGAGCGGAGTACATCAGGGACATGGCCCTGCTTCCTCAAGGTACTCTGTGTCCCCGTGCATTTGGCGCTCACACCGCAGCATGCTGGGTGTTGTAGTGCGCCGGGGGACATCAGCGCTGCGGCGCCTGTGCCATGGCCTCATTCAGCTTTGCTGAAGCAGGCTCACTTATGGGAATTGGTCGCGCCGGCCGCTGGGACTGCGGCGCGGCTGGCACTTGTAGTGCGCCGGGGACTTCAGCGCGGCCTGCGCTTTTACGGCGGCCGCGCTGATAACTAGAGTCCCCGGCTTTTGCGGCCTGCTTCCGTTCGTTCCCGCCCCCAGACCTGCCAGTCAGGAGAGGGGCGGGACGCTGGCCACTTCCAGGAATCGGTCGCGCCGGCCGCTGGCAGCGGCGCGGCTGGCACTTGTGGTGCGCCGGGGACTTCAGCGCGGCCCGCGCTTTTACGGCGGCCGCGCTGATAACTAGAGTCCCCGGCTTTTGCGGCCTGCTTCCGTTCGTTCCCGCCCCCAGACCTGCCAGTCAGGAGAGGGGCGGGACGCTGGCCACTTCTATGAATCGGTCGCGCCGGCCGCTGGAACTGCGGCGCGGCTGGCACTTGTGGTGCGCCGGGGACTTCAGCGCGGCCCGCGCTTTTACGGCGGCCGCGCTGTTAACTCGAGTCCCCGGCTTCTGGGCCTAGTCTCCCTTCGTTACCGCCCACAGCCCTGACTGTCAGGGTAGGGGCGTGACGCTGCATAGAGCAGAGCTGAGAGCTGGAGTATGTTTTGCATACTCCACCCCTCTCACTGTGTGCACTGTGAATCCGGATTCCCGCACTTTCTCAGGCACGCCCACGGCTTCCTTCTCTACAAGGACACCGGCAGCCATTAGTGTCAGTTTCTGTACGATACAGAGACAAGTGTGGAAGTCCCTGGCATTCTGATAGTCACACAATCGCTGTAACAGGCGTTAAGCAGCACCTGTGGTGCTAACCCCACTAGTGCAGAAGTGCACTTATAGATATGCTTGTACTATATACATTGCACTGTTTGGTCGCACGTTGTATATACCCTCCTGGATTATGCGGAGGAGTTATCAGCATATTCTCTGTGTAAAACAAAGGTGCAGAACCACATGTTTTTCTATACAGCTGGTACAGCATGTACGGCTATACGGCCGGCAGGTACATAGACTCCCATTGTATGCACTAATGGCCAGGGGATGAGGACGGTGTCTGCAGTATTTACTGACAGTTTTTCTGAGACTATGGCTATGATACTAGAAGCCTAGCAGTCCGGACATGTCTCTCACAATATGGGCACTGTTGAATCATTGATCCATGGCCCCCCTCAGTGTGAATAACTAACAGCTCCGGGAATGTCACACGCATCCCAGAGTCACGGCTCTGCACGGACGTCAGTCCCAGACAGCCTAAGCGGGCTCGCTATGAGCGGCCTCGGTTTCATCAGGGTCCTAACAGAAGGACTCGCTGTGTAATGAGGCGGAAGTAGCGGCTCAGGATTCTGATCCTGAGACCGCTCTCAATCTGGATACACCTGATTGTGACGCCATAGTAAATAATCTTATAGCGTCCATCTATAGAATGTGGGTTATTTCTCACAGCTCCTCCAGTGGAGGAGTCAGCTTCACGTATTTTTCTGGACCACTCTGCCTTCAGAGAGGCAGTCCAGGAACACCACGCTTATCCAGATATGCGCTTCTCCAAACGGCTTAGGATACACGTTATCCCTGTCCCCTGACTTGGTCAAGGACTGGACCCAATGTCCCGAGCGGCATCCTCCAATCTCCAGGCTTGTAGCTAGATCCATAGTTGCAGTGGGAGATGGAACTGCAAACTCAAAGATGCCACTGACAGACAGATGGATCTCTGGTCGAAAGCCATCTATGAGGCTGTCGGCGCACCGTTGGCTCCGGCATTCTCTCCCTTGGGGCACTCCAAGCTATTTCAGCTTGTCTTACACAGATTGACACGGTTACACGTACATCTGTGCCGCAGGTGGCATCCTTAACCTCTCAAATGTCTGCATTTGTTTCTTACGCGATTCAGGTTGTCCTGGACTCTGCGAACCGTGCGGCGGTAGCCTCCGCTACTCCGTGTTTTTAAGCAGAGCCTGGTCTGCTCGTTAAGTGAATGGAAGGCAGATTCTGCTTCCAAAAAAGGTTGCCTAACCAGTTGCCTTTTTCTGCTGACCGACTGTTTGGTGAGCGTTGGATGTAACCATCAAACAGTCCAGGGGTAAGGATTCATCCTTTCCTCAGCCCGGACACAACAAACCCCAACAGAGCAAGAGGCAGTCGGGGTTTTCGGCCTTTTCGAGGCTCGGGCAGGTCCCATTTTTCCTCGTCCAATGTGGACTCAAAAGGATCAGAGGAGCTAAGATTCTTAGCGGGCTCAGTCTCGCCCAAAAAAACGACAGTCTGAAAACCCGCTTCCAAGGCGGCTTCCTCATGACTTGCGGCCTCGGTCGGTAGCAGGCTCTCCCGCCTTGGCGATATTTAGCTGCCATAGGTCAATGACCGTTGGGTGTGAGACATTCTGTCTCACGGGTACAGGATAGAGCTCACTTCTCGTCCTCCAACTCGATTCTTCAGAATTTCTCCACCTCCCGGCCGGGCCGCTGCTCTTCTGCAAACAGGGTGCACTCTATAGGCAGAAAGAGTGATGACCCCCGTTCCTCTTCAGGAACAAGGTCACGGTTTTTACCCCAAATTCTTTGCGGTACCTATAACAACGGGCCGTTCCGTCCCGTTCTGGATCTAAAAATGCTCAGCAAGCTCGTGGACACCAGGCGGTTCCGGATGGAATCCCTCCGCCATGTCATCGCCTCAAGGTCCCAAGGATATTTCCTAGCATCATTAGGCATCAAGGATGCTTATCCACACGTGCCGATTGATCCAGAGCACTAGCGTTTCTACGCTTCGTTATAGGAGACGAACACCCTCTGTTCGTAGCTCTACCTTCCGGCTAGCGACAGTCCAACTGGTCTTCGCCAAGGTCAGGGCAGCAGTAGTCACAGTCCTGCACTCTCAGGGTCACTCTGTGGTCCCGTATTTAGACGATCTACTTGTCAAGGCACTCTCTTAGGAAACATGCCAACACTGCCCGAACGTTGCGCTGGAGACTCTCTAGAGTTTTGGGTGGATCATCAACTTTTTAAAGTCAGATCCGACCCCGACCCTATCGATAACATATCTAGGCATAGAGTTTCTTACTCTCTCAGCGATAGTGAAGCTGCCGCTAGACAAACAGCATTCACTACGGGCTGCAAGCTCTTCTTTAAGAACCAGTCGCACACATTGAGACGCCTCATGCACTTCCTACGTAAGATGGTAGCAATGGAGGCAGTTCCTTTCGCGCAGTTTTACTGCGTCCACTACAATGGGACATTCTCCGCCAATGGG
This sequence comes from Anomaloglossus baeobatrachus, assembly GCF_048569485.1. Lineage (NCBI taxonomy): Eukaryota > Metazoa > Chordata > Amphibia > Anura > Aromobatidae > Anomaloglossus > Anomaloglossus baeobatrachus. The sequence continues at coordinate 454,883,474 of NC_134354.1, forward strand.
ACGAGGAGTCGACGTCCCTCAACAGAGTCGTCGTTCTTTCTCAGGCGGCCAAGGAATCTCTACGGTGGTGGCTTCTTCTCACCTCTTGGTCAAAAAGAAGGTCCTTCCTATCCCCGTCCTGGGCGATAGTTACGACAGACGCGAGTCTATCAGGGTGGGGAGCAGTTTTTCTCCACTACAGCGCTCAGGGTACGTGGACTCAGCAAGAGTCCACTCTTCAGATCAATGTTCTTGAACACAGAGCAGTGTATCTTGCCCTACAATCCTTCCAACAGCGGCTGGAAAGCAAGCATATCCGACTTCAGTCGGACAGCTCCACAGCGGTGGCATACATCAACCACCAAGGAAGAACGCGCAACCGGCAAGCCTTCCAGGAAGTCCGGCAGGTTCTGATGTGGGTGGAAGACACAGCATCCACCATATCCACAATTCACATCCCAAGTGTGGAAACTAGGAAGCTGACTTCCTAAGTCGCTGAGGTGTGGCCGAAAGAGTATGGTCTCCTCACCCGGACGGGTTTCAGGAGATCTGGCGCCGCTGACAGAGGCCGGACGTCGATCTAATGGCGTCACGGCACAACAACAATGTGCCAGCTTCATGGCACGGTTTCACAATCATCGAGCTCTGGCGGCAAACGCCTTAGTTCAGCATTGGTCGCAGTTCCAGCTACCTTAGGTGCCACCTCTGGCATTGTTGCCCAGAGTACTGCGCTAGATCAAGACCGACTGCGGCCGCGCCATCCTCGTCGCTACAAATTGGCCGAGGATGTTGTGGTACTCGGTTCTGTGGTGCCTCACGGTAGGCTAACCGGGGGCACTACCAGACCAATCAGACTGGCTGTCTCAAGGGCCATTCTTCCATTTGAATTCTACGGCCCTCAACCGGATGGTGTGGCATTGAGTCCTGGAACCTAGTGTCGTCAGGATTACCTCAGGACGTGGTTGCCACCATGAGACAGGCTAGCATACCAACGTCCGCCAAGATTGACCACAGGACGTGGAAGATGTTCTTATCTCGGTGCTCGGCGCAGGGTGTTTCTCCCTGGCCGGTTGCATCGTCTATGTTTCCTTCCTTCCTGCAATCTAGGTAGGAAAATGGGTTGTCGCTCAGTTCCCTTTAGGGACAAGTCTCAGCGCTATCTGTATTTTTTCAGAAACGACGACTTCCTCAGGTACGCACGTTCCTACGGGGAGTTTGTCTTCTCAGCACTCCGTACAAGCGGCCGTTAGAGCCCTGAGATCTGAACAAGGTTCTAATTGCTCTCCAGATGCCGCCTTTCGAGCCTTTGAAGGATGTCTCCCTTCCCGTTTTTCACGGGAAGTGGCCTTCTAGTAACGGTCTCGTCTCTTAGGAGAGTTTCCGAGCTAGCAACGCTCTCATACAAACTCCCTTCCTGGTCCTTCACCAGGACAGGGTAGTTCTGCGTCCGGTTCCGGAATTTCTCCCTAAGGTGGTATCCCATTTTCATATCAATCAGGATATCACCTCACCTTCTTTGTGTCCTCGTCCAGTCCATCAATTTCAGAAAGATTTGCATCTGTTGGTTCTGGTGAGAGCACTCAGGTTCTACTTCCCGCATGGCGCTCCTGCGCCACCCGGATGCACTCTTTGTCCTTGTCGCTGGTCGGCGTAAACAGTCGCAAGCTTCCAGATCCACCCTTGCTCGGGGGCTCGAGGAACCAATTCTTGAAACCTACAGTTCTACTGGGCTTCTGGTTCTCTCAAGGCCGAAGGCCCATTCTACCAGAGCCGTGGGTGCATCCTGGGCATTACGGCACCAGGCTACGGCTCAGCAGGTGTGTCAGGCACCCACCTGGTCGAGTCTACTTACTTTTACCAAGCATTATCAGATGCATACCTACGCTTCGGCAGACGCCAGCCTAGGTAGATAAGTCATTCAGGCGGCGGTTGGCCACCTGTAGGAGAGGGCCGTTTGACGGCCCTATCATGAGGTATTCTTTTACCCACCCAGGGATTGCTTTTGGACATCCCAATTGTCTGGGTCTCCCAATGGAGCGACAAAGAAGAAGGGAATTTTGTTTACTTACCGTAAATTCCTTTTCTTCTAGCTCCAATTGGGAGACCCAGCACCCGCCCTGTTTTCTCGGGGTTTTTCTGTTTTTTTCGGGTACACATGTTGTTCATGTGGTATGGTTCAGTTCTCCGATGTTTCCTCGGATTGAATTGGTCTTTAAACCAGTTATTGGCTTTCCTCCTTCTTGCTTTGGCACTAAAACTGGTGAGCCAGTGATCCCACTGGGGGTGTATAGCCAGAAGGGGAGGGGCCTTACACTTTTAAGTGTAATACTTTGTGTGGCCTCCAGAGGCAATAGCTATACACCCAATTGTCTGGGTCTCCCAATTGGAGCTAGAAGAAAAGGAATTTACGGTAAGTAAACAAAATTCCCTTCTTCAATGCAATGTGTGGGTGTTTAAGATTGTATGTGTTGGTAACAGGTATGCTATGTATAAATCACAAACCTGTAAGAGTCTGAGAGGGTAACAAAGCTGAACTCCTTGGTGCTGTAAATGATAAGATCTTCGGACATCTTGCTAAGGTGAGTCATGCACAGAGAGGCCCAGAACAGAAATTCCGCTGAAACCAAATCAGACATCATAGTATCATAGTATCATAGTTTTTAAGGTTGAAGGGAGACTCTAAGGGCTGCTTTGCACGTTGCGACATTGCACGTGCGATGTCGATGGGGTCAAATCGAAAGTGACGCACATCCGGCGTCGCAGTCGATATCGCAACGTGTAAAACCTTTTTGATACGATGAACGAGCGCAAAAGCGTCGTTATCGTATCATCGCTGCAGCCTCCGACATTTCCATAATGCCGGTGCAGCGACAGGTACGATGTAGTTCCTCACTCCTGCGGCAGCGCACATCGCTGTGTATGAAGCCGCAGGAGCGAGGAACATCACCTTACCTGCCGCCGGCTGCAATGAGAAGGACGGAGGTGGGCGGGATGTTTACATCCTGCTCATCTCCGCCCCTCCACTTCTATTGGCCGCCTGCCGTGTGACGTCGCTGTGACGCCGCACGACCCGCCCCCTTAGGAAGGAGGCGGGTCGCCGGCCAGAGGGACGTCGCACGGCAGGTATGTGCGTGTGAAACTGCCGTAGCGATAATAATCGCTACGGCAGCTTTCACTAGATATTGCACGTGCGACGGGGGCGGGACTATCGCTGCAGCATCGGTAACACATTGTTACTGATGTTGCAGCGTGCAAAGCCCGCCTAAGTCCATCTAGTTCAACCCGTAGCCTAACATATTTGAGGGAATACTTTCCTGCATATACCGGGTTGAAAAAGACTGCGAAACGTACGTCCCTGGGTTTGGTGTACACCTCCTTCGGTTCTGATCGCTAAACGTTAAGTATGCAACAGTGGGGTTGACCCACCTGACTTATGGAGTGCTGCTGCATGTGTTTATATTGATTGTTATTGCTCTATATGTATACAATGTCTTGTTGACTATGAGCTGATGTTTTTCAATGCACATGCAGTATGACACCTTATGGGCTGTTGCAATACTCAGCTTTGGGAGACCCCATTTTTTGATCTGTCATTTTTACTACCTCAAAGGGATTAGTGCAATTTAGTGTGTTATATTATAACATTAATTTGTATATTGCACTTTGCACTTTATCTGTACCTGAGGGTTTTTTTGAGCTTGCATAATGATTGTCAATTTTTTGCAAATTGATTCATGAAATGGGCATGGGTGCAATATACCATTGGTATGGAGTTATACATGGTTGTGACAATTCAGGACTAATAATGATGAATTTTTGATGTTACTCTGATGTCTTTATTGTTGTCCTTACTTGTATTATAATTGCATCTAAATGCCCTATTGTGAATACAACTATGTATGACTCTGTATGTAAAGTTCAATCATATGCATTGTATAAATGGCGATATATTGTAATATTGCATACTGACACTTTGGCGATCGATACACCTTTGTCCATAATGCTTTTCTGAACCTTCCTGATTTGATGCACAAGCTATATGAAATAAAATGTGTTATATTTTCCCTTCAAAACCACTTTGAATGTCTTTTCTTGGGTCTTACATATGTTTCAGTGGTAGGGACACATAAACTTAGTCATATGAGTATGGAATGCCTCAACAATTTGATTGTGTGGATCTTTTTCTTCTCTTTAATATTTGATGGAATGGTAGCAAAATGTATGACAGCTGTGGCATTCCTGCACTTTTTCTAATATGATGGTATCAGCCCAGCAACTTTCACAATACATTGCCTTAATGAGACCTTCTGAATGGGAGCCCCTCAATCTTATGGAGCGGGGTAGTTAAACAAGAATAGTATTAAAATAACCTGTGGATCCTTTTGTATGTATATGTTAGAGAAGATATATTTCCATCTACTGGTTTACAACCCTACAGAAATGAAATAAATCAATGGAAACATTTTGTATGTACATTTAGAGTTCTGGAGAATAAATTGCTGGTTTTACCTACAAAGTCGCGCTCACTGGTAGCATCCATGCTGTTCAGGCTCATCGTATCAAATTTAAGTTCTGTCAATAAAAAGTGCAACATAGTTTACCAGACACATAATGCTAACCCTTTAATGAAGTAGCCAACAATTTACGGTAATAAGATTCTTAAAGGAAGGGTAAGTGAACGGCTAAAATACTTCCAAAATGTTCGAATCTACTTTTGCCGAAAAAAATGATAAGCATGTTATATGCCAAGATTGCACATATACAATTTTTTTTAACTTTGACTATATATGACATTGCTTTTCTAGACCCAAATGTACATTAGGCTCTTTTCCCATTGTGTTGTAGCACTGCGTTTTAGCAAATGCTCCAGAAAAACGTTTGGGGCAAATGCTAAAAGAATGTATAGGTCTCCATTCACACAATGAATGTCAAAAGTGTGCATTTGGTCTTTTTTTTATTACAAGATTGTATGGAAAATCCTATTAGACTACTCTTTTCTATACAGAGCTATCAGCTTATGTCACTGTATATTTGTGCATACTTTACAGTCTTCTGTTGGAGGTACACATCAGAAATTTTACCAAAATATGCCTTTAACAAAGAGCTTTTGGGGAATATATGAACAGAGTGTAAGTATTGATACAAAGTCTTACCCATGAGATCACAGTAACCCACTAGGATTCCCAATCAACCATAAAATCCTTTTACAGCAGAATACAAGGAACACTGTAAGTGGGTATTGTAGAGAAGTATTCACAAAAGGAAAAAAAAATCCAGCTCCATGAATGAGAAAATAAAATTGATGGCTTTATTTCCAGATTACGAGAGTTAAAATCCAAAGAGTCAACATGTGGAATCCCAAGGAGAATAAAGTGTCCTATGTTGATGCCAGCAGCTACATGTTTCAGACAATAAGTTCTTCTTGAAGAAAGAGTCATTGTCTGAAACATGTAGCTGCCGGCATCAACATAGGACATTTTATTCCCCTTGAGATTCCACATGTTGACTCTTTGGATTTTAACTCTCGTAATTTGTAAATAAAGCCATCAATTTTATTTTCTCATTCATGGAGATGGATTTTTTTTTCCTTTTGTGAATACTACTAGGCCCAACAGAGGTGGTTTCTGTGCTCCTGATTTGTGACAGCCCAAGTATAGGTGAGCTGGCAATGTTTCTTTGTATCTATTGTATAGAAGTACTGAATACCAGACTGCCAAACATATAGCAGCAAAGATACAAATGGATGGATGATGGGCATCAGTGCAGATAAGTGAGCACTTGGTATATGGCTTCTTAAGTATTGACTATTGTGCATATGGATGACTTACATATGGTTTGACTGTAGGATACGCCTAATACGTTGGGTGCAATAACCACCTAAAAAGTGACTATTTACAATCTAGGACGTGTGCATCTAAAATTGTTTTTTTTTCTTATATCATTGGCGGTTGACACAGTGCCAGGGGGAACATCAAAACTTGGGAACGGTTTTGGTTCAGAATCCTACTTTCACCTAAAAAAAGAAAATCTATACTGCACATAACAGTAAAAAAAATGATAAAACAGTACCTTTACGAAGAAGTTCTCTGTCTATGCCTAAGGGATTTCCAGCTATTGCGCCACTGAAAAAATAAACAATTATAAACAAACAACCGATTCCTATTTTAAAGGTTCTTCTATCTTAGCAATCATTTTTGTTCTAATGCATCCATAATGAAGACATAACACATTTGGAAAACAATGTTGATTAAAAATAAAAAAAAAAAAATAATTGTATGTAGTCTGATCTGCAGTTATAATTTTTTACCTCTCTCCCCTTCCATTCACAGGGAGTACATCTGCCAACTGTGGCTGGTAGGCAGCTTTTGGCAAACTTTTCGAAAATGTGATTACTATGGATACCACTTTTAATTTCTAAAAATACATCTAAATGGTAAAGTACAGTATTGCACATATACAGGAGGGATCTGGATAGTCCAAGGAGGGATCATGAGAGTCCCAAGAGGGATCGTGAGAGTCCCAGGAAAGATCGTGAGAGTCCAAAGAGGGATCGTGAGAGTCCAAAGAGGGATCGTGAGAGTCCAAAGAGGGTTCATGAGAGTCCAAAGAGGGTTCGTGAGAGTCCAAAGAGGGTTCGTGAGAGTCCAAAGACGGATCGTGAGAGTCCAAAGACGGATCGTGAGAGTCCAAAGACGGATCGTGAGAGTCCAAAGAGGGATTGTGAAAGTCCAAAGAAGGATCGTGAGAGTCCAAAGAAGGATCGTGAGAGTCCAAAGAAGGATCGTGAGAGTCCAAAGAAGGATCGTGAGAGTCCAAAGAGGGATCAAGAGAATCCCAGGAAAGATTGTAAGCATCCCAGGAGGGATCGTGAGAGTCCCAGAAGTGATTGTGAGATTCCCAAGAGGGATCGTGTGAGTCCCAGAAGTGATTCCCATGTGAGCGTCACAGGAAAGATTGTGAGTCCCAGGAGGGATTGTGTGAGTCCCAGGAGGGATTGTGTGAGTCCCAAGAGGGATTGTGTGAGTCCCAGGAAGGATTGTGTGAGTCCCAGGAGGGATTGTGTGAGTCCCAGGAGGGATTGTGTGAGTCCCAGGAGGGATTGTGTGAGTCCCAAGAGGGATCGTGAGAGTTCCAGGAGGGATCGTGAGAGTTCCAGGAGGGATCGTGAGAGTTCCAGGAGGGATCGTGAGAGTTCCAGGAGGGATCGTGAGAGTTCCAGGAGGGATCGTGAGAGTTCCAGGAGGGATCGTGAGAGTCCCAGGAAAGATCGTGAGAGTCCCAGGAAAGATCGTGAGAGTCCCAGGAAAGATCGTGAGAGTCCCAGGAAAGATCGTGAGAGTCCCAGGAAAGATCGTGAGAGTCCCAGGAAAGATCGTGAGAGTCCCAGGAAAGATCGTGAGAGTCCCAGGAAAGATCGTGAGAGTCCCAGGAAAGATCGTGAGATTCCCAGGAAAGATCGTGAGAGTCCCAGGAAAGATCGTGAAAGTCCAAGGAAAGATTGTGAAAGCCCCAGGAAAGATTGTGAGAGTCCCAGGAGGAATAGTGAGAATTCCAATAGCATTTCCCCAGAGATAAGTAATTTATTCTGGGTTAAATGTCATTTATGAGAAAGCCATTCTTTCTGGGAAACTAAAAGGGTTAAGTGCTGACCCTACATATTTACTGCTGGGACCCATAGTTGCTGAACAGATGCAGCGGCTGCACCCAGAATAGGTGGTAGTTAATTCCTACTTTACATTTAAGGCTACATAGATAGCGATAAAGCAGTGTTTGTGAGTTAGGCGGCTCACTGTTTATGCCATGACAAGGTTACTGCTGATGACCACTTTAAGAGGGTTTTTCAAAGATACAGGCTGATCTGTGTAGAGTCACAGTACATTTAATGATATAATTGGGTGAAGAGATCAAAGGAGAATGATGCGACAGTGGTCTTGATATCAAAATGTTTATGACATCGACTAATGTGCCGCTCTTTAAGGCCCAAGAATGGCATTGATGACACAGTTGACTAGTAGGGAGGGAGGGGAGTGGAAAGTAGTGACATCATAAATGATGTCAGTCCTATATACGGAATGTCACAGACATGGCTTTCCACCTTTAGGCTATGTGCACACGTTGCTTTTTTTTCAGCGCGGAAAAAACGCACCCTCTGGCAGAGGGGAGAATTGTAAACAATGCTTTTTGAGAAAAACGCATCGAAAACGCATGCGTTTTTCATGCGGTTTTCATGCGTTTTTTTAGGTGCGTTTTTTTAAGACTTGTCAGTGTTAATAAAGTTGGTTGAACACAGACCTTTGGAAAAAAAAACCCGTGATGTCATTTCCTTCTCCACATTCTGGTTGGATAAATGGGAGGGCTTGGAATGGAAGGAGCACCATTTGAATTTTGGAAAAGTTGAAATAAACTTCGCGCACCATGTCACATTAGCAGGGCCCCTTGGGTACCTATACGTCAGAAAACCCCCACAAGTGACCCCATTTTGGAATCTGCACCCCTCAAGGATTTTATTCAGGAGTATATTAAGCATTTTGAATCCACAGCTACTTCACCCAAAATGTTGCTGTAGCAACAATATTCTCACTTTTAGGCCCGTTTCACACGTCAGTGAAAAACACTGACGTTTTTCACTGGCGTGTAAAACATGCACATGTCCCTCCGTGTGCCGTGAATCACGGCACACGTGGGTTGTCTAAGTGCAATCCAGGCTCCGTTCTCCGTGGCCCGTGATTGCACTCAGTAATCATCTCACCTGCGCCCGCTCCCGCTCTCCATGGTGCTGATCGCTCCCGCGGTGCAGCATCCGGCTGGTGCTGACCCCCGCAGCAGCTGCTTCCACGTCGGCTGTGTCGCGCATCATGAATATGCGCGACAATAATGAGCCGGCTCAGAAGCAGCAAGCTGCACGGGCTGCAGAGGACATCGCTGGACGCCAGGTGAGTTAAAATGATTTTTATTTTAAAAGCACGTTTTTTTCTGGCACGTGTTTCACGGACCACACCACTGCGTGGTCCGTGGAACATCAGTGATGCCAGAAAAAAAATGGACATGTCTCCGTGCGGCAATCACGCACACGCGGGTACGCCGCACGGAGACACGTGCAGTGAAAAATCAATTATAATGGGTCTGCGTATGTCAGTGATTCTGGTACGTTTAAAAAAAAGCACAAACGTACCAGAATCACTGACGTGTGAAAGAGGCCTAAGGCTATGTGGCCATGATCCCGCGACACGGCGTCTAGTACACAGTGCCAGCCTTCCTGCAGCTGCCCATGCCCACGATTTGGGTTCAGGCTGCTGTGGAGCTCTATGCTACCTGCAGAGAACACTCTCGTCTCCGCAGCATAAATTGACATGCTGAGGCTCGGGAAGCCACGCCACCGGTCAGTTTATGCTGCGGAGAAAAGAAGCACAGTGGGCATGGGATCTCCAAAAATCCTTCCACTGTGCTTCTAGTGCACAACGCAGCGTTATGGACGCAGGGAAAAAACTCAGCGCCCATAACGCTGCAAACCCTGATTGTGGACACACAGCCTAAAAAGCGTCAATGGATGAATGGATGTCAAATATATATAACGTCCCACCCCCGCCTGCATATTCTAAGCTGGCACCTTTAGTACCTTTCATGTGGCACTAAAGGGTGCCTAGCTTAGTATTTATCCAAAAAAAAAAAAAAAACAATGAAAAAAATGGCGTGGGGTCCCCCCTATTTTTGATAGCCAGTCAGGGTAAAGCAGACAGCTGTAGCCTGCAAACCACAGCTGGCAGCTTCATCTTGGCTGGTGATCAATTTGGAGGGCTCCCCAGGCTTTTTTTTTTATTTATAAATAAAGAATTAAAAAAAAAATAACGTGGGGTCCCCCCAAATTAGATCACCAGCCAAGGTGAAGCTGACAGCTGGGGTCTGGTATTCTCAGGGTGGGAAGAGCCATGGTTATTGGACTCTTCCCAGCCTAAAAATAGCAGGCCGCAGCCGCCCCAGAAGTGGCGCATCCATTAGATGCGCCAATCCTGGCGCTTCGCCCCAACTCATCCCGCGCCCTGGTGCGTTGGCAAACGGGGTAATAAATGGGGTTGATACCAGATGTGTAATGTCACCTGGCATCAAGCCCAACAATTAGTGATGTCACGGCGTCTATCAGATACCAGACATAACTAATTGACAGTAAACAAAAGCAAAAAAAAATGACAAAAATTTTTTTATTAGAAAAAACACTCCCCAAATCATTCCCTTGTTCTCCAATTTAATAAAAAGTTTTTAAAAAAATGGGTCCGCAGAAATCCATTTGGACGTCCCACGTCGCCTCTGGACCTTCTAGAATATGGGGGCACGTTCAGGGAACGTATCCCCCATTTTCTAGGAGGGCAGACCCTCCATTTGAGGAGAGTGGGTGCCAAAAATCTGCACCCACTCTCCCCGGGTCACAGCTGCACAGTGCTGAGCAGCCAGCACAGCTCTCTGAACACAGTGCTGGCTGTCAGCTGCTCTGCACATGTGACCGGCCAGCGTGCACTGTGAAGGAGGGGGCCGCGGGGGATCAGCGCTGCGACCGGACAGGTAAGGGGGAATACCGGGGGGAATAGGGGGTGACCGGGCAGGGCCTGGGGGGCATTTTTCTGTCGCATGTCTCAAGGCACATGCGACAGAAATCATAGGAACAGGGCGGCCGGTGCGCTACTGTGCGCGCGGCCATGTTGGATTTTTGGGAGGGGGGGTCGGGGCGGGCACTTTGGCGACACCGGGGGCTTTCCAGGACTTTGCCAGGAATTGAGGTCAACAGGAAACCTCTTGACCTCACTTCCAGGTAAATGCCTGCGTTCTGGCATGCCGACAAAGCCCGCGGACCGCAACAAAAATGCAGCGAACTGCGGTGTATCTGCGTTCTGACCCCACATCATTGATATAATGGGGGAGAGAACGCAGCCACACCGCACAAAAGAAGTGACATGCTGCTTTTCTTTCCGCACCGATTTTTGGCATCCAAAACGCTGCATTTAGAAACACAGCGTGTGCACTGATTTTTCGGCTTTCTCATACACTTTGCTGGGAAAGCTGAACGCATGCAATTTGCCACTGAAACGCTGCAGTTCTAAACGCAGCGTTTCCGCGGTAAAAAACGCAACATGTGCACACAGCCTTAAGGCTCCATACAAAACATGATTTCATTGTCTCTGTTATTATTGAAAGTATGGGGGGGGATGTCAGGGAAATGGCTTGGTGAGTTCCTCTAAAAGCCTGAGAAAACGTAATTACATTAAAGGGCTATGCAGGCCCTATTTTATTTAAATTTTTTGCAGGACACATTGAGAGGTGTAACCCCTTCATGAGCTCAGCACCCTTATCTACACATTCTTCCATTACAAGATTTTAATTACAAGCTATGCCTGGTTTTCTTTAGGCCACGTCTCAATAAGCAACATCGCTAGCGATATTGCTGCTGAGTCACGGGTTTTGTGACGCAACAGCGACCTTGCTAGCGATCTCGCTGTGTGTAACATCCAGCAACGACCTGGCCCCTGCTGTGAGGTCGCCAGTCGTTGCTGAATGTCCTGGACCATTTTCTTCAAAGGCGATGTCCTGCTGGGCAGGACGCATCTCTATGTTTGACACTGTGTGACAGGGTCTCAGTGACAGCAGAGATCGTTATACAGGTCGCTACTGCTGCGACCTGTATCGTTACTGAGTCGTTGGTAAGATCTGACTGTGTGACATCTCACCTGCGACCTCCCAGTGACTTACCAGCGATCCCTATCAGGTTGAATCGTTGTCGGGATCGCTGGTACGTCGTTTAGTGTAACACTACCCTTTCACTTCCCCAGTTCAGAGGGGGCCTGGTTTGGCACATGGAGAGATAGAAGATTAGCGATAGGGACTAACCATATTTAGGTACACTTTGACATGGTATTATTGCTTTTGCGCTTTTTTGATCAAAAAGTGCTACCTATGTACTTTTCTTTTTAATGTGCACAGCAATATTGAAGCTCATGTAGTCATTAATCGCAGTGCATAATGTATGGCTGTATTTTGGCCACATAATGTACACCTCTACATTAATTTAATACTAAAGGTGTGCACACCCTATTTTTTTGTTTTTTTTGTAGAAGACAGTTAGGGGTGATGATGTCATATGGGTAATAACATGATATTAGGCACTGTAAGTGACAATGCCTGATGTGTCCCCACAACAGGTGGCGATGTCACAGATCATAGAGTGGCAGGCAGCAGCAACAGAAGGGGTGCTAGACAAGGGGAACAGAAACAAAACCAGTCATATTGCTAGAGCAGATAATTCTCATGAGTGTAGTGGGCATGCATGCTGTACTGATCTCAAATAAGCTGCCCCTTCTGATCATGTGTGTTCCACCATAATTCCTCCAACTCTATTACCTAACATCGGGATATTAGACAACAAATATACACTAAATAAACCAACCTAGTAGCGTGTTGGATTTCATTTGTTGTGTTGAAATCATTCTGCAGGAATATCAGCCCATGTGGACAGGATAACTTCTCTAATAAAGTGGTCACTTAGTGTAGGGAAAATTATAATTTTAATCAAATGTATCTTCTGCTTTTCAATATTTTCTCTTCAATTAGCCATGTACTTTAGATACTGTCACATCTTTTCCTGGTCCTGCTCCAGGAACATCTACCTCTGTCACTAGGCGTTGCATTATTTATTCTTCGTGAGCTACTGGAGGAGACTTCATGGCCAGAAACTATGGGCGGCCCAGACACTATCCAGCCAGGGGTCCTAATGTGGCTTGGTCTGGTGATTCCACCCAGCTAAGTAGAATTGGTATGTGTGCTGTCCAGCAGCTGTGCAGGAGCAATCATGCTCCTGCTGAGACCAATGGGGTTGCACCACACCCTACCTAAATTCCCTGCTTTCTCTTGGGAGTTGTCAAATATTGTGCTTCATTTACTCCTTGCGCCTTAGGTATATATTTCTGCTATTCCACAGTTATAAATTCTTACATGGGTTGTGACCCTGACTATTTGTGACTTTGTGATACCCACTAATCTTAACTTAAGCCTGTTTGACTTCACTCTTGTCTACCTCATAGTATCTGACTTTGGCTGGTTCTTGAATATGGTTTTGGCTACTAATTCTGACCCACTAGTTACTGTGACCCAGCTTAGTTTAACTAGCCTTGCCGGAAGCTTGCTCCTCCATCCAACAGCTACTCCATGGAAATAATGCAGGGGGTCCCATCCAAATCCATGCTTAAGGGTTATAGGGTGAAGACACAGAGTTCCTAATGGACCTGTTAGTTGAAGTGCTTTTTTGGGCCAAAGGCCACAGACAGTTTTTACAGATGGCTGTACAAGCATTCAGCCAACAGCTGTTCCTTCTTACTCTACCCTTAACGTTTATACTTATGTAAATGCATTTTATTCAAGAGATCAAAATAATAAAAGCTTTATTTACCTTCCAAGGGGTAAAACATTGATCCTCTTCTGTATCTCCCCAAGTCTCTCAGCATCCCTACACAATGCCACAGCGTGGCTGAGAGGTCATAAGAAGAAAATTAGTTACAAATATCTATCACGGCTAATATATATATTTATATACATATGTATATGTATATGTTACAAAAAATGCTTCTTGCTTTCTATAAGAAAAGGCACACTCAGGTGAGGGGCACACATATTGTATGAAACCCAGATTAACGAAAAACAGTCAGTTACCTTAGTATCCAATGACTCCATCGTATAGGCTGTGCTCTCTGCATGTGAGTATAGCCAGGGAATAATATATCAACCTCTCTGTATTGAAGAAGAAAAAAAAAAAAGAACCTAAATAAATACTGAAAATAATAAAATTAGAAATCTCATAATAGTTAGTTAATATGATACAGCTAAATTGCTTAGAGAATCCTGATCTTGTGTCATGTTCTTATTTTATTAGTGCCGTTTACTTCCGTTATGGACTAGGTGCTTTCTGTCCCTCAAAGTCCGATGCATTTTATTTCTCCCTAGTGGCCTAGAAGGTTCAGTTTTATACTTTATTTCTTTCCAATAGCTTAAAGGGAACCTGTTACCAGATTTTTCCCTATTGAACTAAAAGAATCACCTTCTACAGCTCCTGGGCTGCATTCTATGAAGGTGCACCTTGGCCCTAACTCCCCTTCCAGACCCCAAAAATAACTTTATAAAACTTGTCCATTAGGTATACTAATTACCTGTGTTGGCCAGATGGGCAGGCTCATTTTCCGCTCTGTCCCCCCTCCTGCCGCTGATCGCTGTCCTCATTTCTCAATTGATGTGATGACGCCTCCGTCATCAACCTTGTTGCATTTTCAAATCTCGCGCCTCTGGAGTTATGTCGGCTCGCGCAGGCGCAGTTCGCTCAGCCATATCGCGGGCAGAGCAGAAAACATAGCTGCCCTCGCAATATTATGGGCGGGTACGAGCATGGCGCTGGTGAGGTCATGCACAGCGCTGACCATACTCTCGCGCCTGCGCATTTAGCTCACCAGCGCGAGCGAGGGCAGCTACGTTTTCTGCTCTGCCCGCGATATGGCAGAACAAACTGCGCCTGCCGACCTAACTGCAGAGGTGCGAGATTTGAAAATGCGACAAAATCAGCAGGTGACCACAAGAGGCAAATGAACATGGCGGGGGTTGGAGTGCAGAGCCAGTCAGACAGGGCATCACTCTTTAAATGCAGCGTTTTGGATGCCAAATATTTGACAAAATCGATGCGTTTAAACCTACACAAGATCAGCAGGTGACCACAAGAGGCTAATGAACATGGCGGGGATACGCACCTATTCACATTGGGAGGTGCTGCCAGTCCAGTTTGAAGTCAGGCAAGTACCGGCATGGGAGACCGGCTGGGAATCCCTGGTTACATTCTTTTTTCCTTATATTTAATATGGAGTGATGCCCTGTCTGACTGGCTCTGCACTCCAACCCCCGCCATGTTCATTAGCCTCTTGTGGTCACCTGCTGATCTTGTGTAGGTTTTTAAGAAGCCCAAAAAGATATAGTGTAGAGTAGGACCCAACAAAGGAGGGTGCCGTGAAGTGGCGCTGGGCTAATATTATGATGCATTTTAATGTTCTAAATACCTCTAATTTATTTATTAGGTAGTGTATTATTGTTTTATTGCAGAGTGCGACTGTTTTTTTATTTTTTCATATATTGTATAGGTGCTGCCAGTCCAGTTTGAAGTCATGCAAGTACCAGCATGGGAGGGCTGCTGGGAATCCCCGGTTTCATTCTTTTTCTTTATATTATATATATATATATATATATATATATATATATGCAAAGAGGAGGGGAGCCAGCACTGCTTATGAATGGCATGCAACAATGAGAAAATAAAAAGTGTAATATTCACAAATTCATTCCTACTGTAACAATTCAGTGAGATTTTTTGCAAATGATTGATCAATGATTTGAGCCCCCCTGCCCCGTCACGGCAAATCTCTATAGGGGGGTCCCTACACTATGTTATCAATTATTATCGTACCATAAGGTCTCATATAATGAGTAGGACCATATAAGAAACACCACCTACCCGAGACATGTCTGAACCGCTCCCATGCTGCAAGGACTGACAACCACGAATAAAGGCAGCCCAGGTGCCAGTGTGTGTGGCAGAACCACACACACCAGCACAATGTCAGGCCTGGCCCTCACAGTGCCAGACCAGCAAACATTGGCAAGGGCGGAACAGGCTCAGGCAGGTGGTGCTTAAAGGGAATGTATCGTCAGAAAAAAAAAATAAATAAATACCTGAAAAAATGTAAAGTAATATTATTTTAATGTTTTGTTTAAATATTATTTTCTTTTTTTAATTGAGCAAAATGTAAAAAAAAATTAAAAAGTTTAATATTTTCCACTGTTTCCACTGTTAAACACTAGGGGGAGCAGCTTCTGAAATCCTACAGAAATCCCACTGTAGGAAAAAGCTCACGTTACAGCTGCAGTAAAGTGGGCGGAGTCTGCTCTCCTGTGTGTGGTGGCACGCCTCCACCTCTCAATCTGAGTGTTTACAAAGGATAACAGAGAATGACATGTAGGGAGACAATGCAGAGCCATTTTGTTGTTGACCAGAAATGTCTAAAGTGTCACCAAGGACAGCAGGAGTATCGCACAGCACAGGATTAGATACACGGCTCTGCAGACAGTATCACACAGGAGAGGATTAGACACACAACTCAGCAGACAGTATCACCCAGGCTAGGATTAGATACACGGCTCAGCAGACAGTATCACACAGGCTAGGATTAGATACACGGCCGTGCAGACCGTATCACACAGGCTAGGATTAGATACACGGCCGTGCAGACCGCATCACCCAGGACAGGATTAGATACACGGCCGTGCAGACCGCATCACCCAGGACAGGATTAGATACACGGCCGTGCACACAGCATCACCCAGGACAGGATTAGATACACGGCCGTGCAGACCGCATCACCCAGGACAGGATTAGATACACGGCCGTGCACACAGCATCACCCAGGACAGGATTAGATACACGGCCGTGCAGACCGCATAACCCAGGACAGGATTAGATACACAGCTCAGCAGACAGTATCACCCAGGACAGGATTAGATACACAGCTCATCAGACAGCATCACCCAGGACAGGATTAGATACTGTCTGATGAGCTGTGTATCTAATCCTGTCCTGGGTGATGCTGTCTGCTGAGCTGTGTATCACCCAAGAGAGGATTAGATACACGGCTCAGAAGATAGTATCAAACAGGAGAGGATAATACACAGCCGTGCAGACAGCATCAGCGGCGGTACTCGCATGCAGTGGGGCACGGGCACACACATACACGGCAGCGGCGAGCAGAGCAGTGGCCGGGGAGAGCGGAGGGAGGAAGTGTCATCGGAAACGGTAACGGCGGGGGGGGGGGCGGCGGTAGCAGTAACGGGGGCTGGGGAGAGCGGAGGGATGGGGTGTCAGCGGAGACGGTAACAGTGAGGGGGAGGGGCGGCACTAGCGGGGGCTGAGGAGAGCGAAGGGATGGGGTGTCAGCGGAGACGGGAACGGCGAGGGGGAGGGGCGGCACTAGCGGGGGCTAAGGAGAGCGAAGGGATGGGGTGTCAGCGGAGATGGGAACGGCGAGGGGCGGCACTAGCGGTAGCAGTAGCGGGGGCTGGGGAGAGCGGAGGGAGGCGGTGTCATCGGTAACGGGGGCAGGGGAGGGGAGGCGGCCTGTACTCACACATCCCGGCGGTTGACAGGGGTGAAGTGGAGCAAACAGCATACGCTGTGAGCTCCACGATGATGGCGCTGAACTCCTCCCTCTGCTGTGATCTGGACAGCCCAGGGGGCGCGTCCAGGTCACAGCATACGCCCACTGTAACGTTAAACATAGGGTCGGATAGCGACCACTATTCTCTATGCACAGGGGCTGCCATAAAGGAGTGTGTAACTGTCGTTACACACACAGCAAATCCAACATGGCCCCCAGTGCATACAGTAAAATTAGAATAACAGAAAAAGTAAATAAGCTACGATTTTCATTTAGTATTAGAAATACTTGATTTCAGAATCACTATTTTTAATACAAAAATAAAAAAACGCGATACTGTCCCTTTAAATAATGATGCCTGTGGAACAAGGGGCGGTGGCTGTGTGTGAACAGGCACCAACATGAATTTTGATGGCAACAGAAAGAATTTGCAAACCACACTGGGCGTGCAGGGCAAGGTGGCGGTCAACCACCGACCAGTTAAATGCTAAGAGGAGGGGAGCCAGCATCATTATTTAAGCACCACCTGCCTGAACCTGTTCCGCCCTCATCCATGTTTGCTGGTCTGGCACTGTGAGGGCCAGGCCTGACATTGTGCTGGTGTGTGTGGTTTTGCCACACACACTGGCACCTGGGCTGCCTTTATTCGCAGTTGTCAGTCCTTGCAGCATGGGAGCGGTTCAGACATGTCTCGGGTAAGTGGTGTTTTCGTATGGTCCTGCTCATTATATGAGACCTTATGGTACGATAATAATTTATAACATAGTGTAGGGACCCCCCTATAGAGATTTGCCGTGATGGGGCAGGGGGGCTCAAATCATTGATCAATCATTTGCAAAAAATCTCACTGAATTGTTACAGTAGGAATGAATTTGTGAATATTACACTTTTTATTTTTTCATTGTTACATGCCATTCATAAGCAGTGCTGGCTCCCCTCCTCTTTGCGCATATATATATACATACATACATACACACACACACACACACACACACACACACACACACACACACTGTATATTGCAGTAACATTTTCCTTGGCATTATAAAAGAATATTTGCTCAACAGCCTACATCACTAATATGGATATGGGCTCTTCTCCACTTGCGTTTACAAATTCACAGCGACACTCGGCTACAAATGTGAGTTGAGTGATCTGCGTGTGGTCTGCGTACGGTGTGTGTTTTTTTCCTCACATAGCATCCGTATGACATCCGAGCGTCATGCGAGTGCTATGTGAGTGTTTATGCATACTGCGTCAGACTGGCTACCGGAGGAATCTCCAGTAATGCCAGGCCTGGCCGCGGTTACCTGCACTGTACACCGGATCTGTCACCTGAGCTCCAGAAATCAGCCCGGTCTGTCTGCAGCTGTGCTGAACTGAACAGCAAACGCCGGGGAATCAATCACTCGGCGCTCGCTGTTCAGGCTGCACTCCGGAGCTCAGGTGACAGCTCCGGAGTTCAGTGTATGTAACCGCGGCCAGGCCTGTTATTACTGGAGATTCCTCCGGTAGCCAGTCTGACGCGGTATGCAAGTGTCAAGGATCCGTGTGACATGCGTATGCCATCTGTATGACATGCGCATGCCACCCGGATTCTGATTTTTTTTCTTGCTTCCATAGGATTGCATGGGTGTGGGAGAGCTGAGACTCGGTGAAATCGCAGCACGAGACATGTCGTAAACCATTTAGCAAGAGGACACGGCCTCATTGATTAACACTGGTGCGAGTACGATCCGCACATAGAAATCGCAAGTGGAGAAGAGCCCCAAGGCTTACAATCTATGTTTCACCATATCAGATATAGTCAAGCACATGCACTGGCTCATTTTTTGCAAATTAAATACATTTGCAGGTTATAAAGAAGCATAAGAAAATAAAATGGGAACTCTATTAATAGATTTCTCTGAGTCTCTAGATTTTGGAGTGGATAGTCCCAACAGTGGGCAGCTCTTGATATCTATTTATGCCAATGACAGAAAGAAATTAAATCCTGTTGTTAAGTTATACATATGACGTCAATAGAGAATTGGCTTTACAGAGTACAAGGACAAATCCATTACACTGCAAAAAGAGGCACTGGGCCATGAATTATGTTGCAAGAACAGGGTCACTAACCCTATGACTGCAGACAATGGTCTTTCATTTCTCAATCTTGCCATGTGATGGCAGGTATTCTAATATATAGTTAAAAAAAACAAACAAAAAAAACAGCAAACAGACAAGTTCCCGTGCCATAAAGTGCGAAATGTCTAGCCTTTAACTTTAGGACCTCTCCGACAACCGGCCTGGGTGCAACTGAAACCTCCGCTCCACAGAACTGAAGACTACCATATGACGATACATGAAGAATAGACAATACACTAAGTTTACAATACTCTTGCTTTAAGAGCTATCATTTCTGTTGCAGAAAGAATTGTTATTTTTACTAAAACATATAGGAAATTAATAATTATAAAATGGAGGAACTCATCGCAATTCACATTCTTAAGAATATATTTAATTGCATAATAAATAAGAATATTGTTTTCCCCAAAGCAGTAGCAAGTGAGCCACGCGATCAGCGGCGCCGTCACTCAGGTTACCCATGGCCAGCTGGAGTCCTTGACCCGAGACCGCAAATCACCTGAGTGAAGGCACCGCTGATCACTTCAGTCACTCAGGCGACTTGCTGTCACAGTTGGAGGATCCAGCGGTGGCCGTGGGTAACCTGAGTGACGTCATCGCTGGTAGCGCAACTCATTTCAGTTGCTCCGTGGAGCTGACAGAGAGCGGTCGTGGTCTGTGGCCACTTGCTGTCAGCTGCCGATGTAGCAGAGCTGGATGTGTCGTGGGACCTCGTGTGGATTACGTCGGACCTGGAGGGGTGTTTGAGGATTTTAATAAAGTGGTGAAAGAGGGTGATTTCTTTTTGTCTTTTATTCCAAATAAAGGATTTTTTGGGTGTATGTGTTTATTTTCTTTAACTTACAGATTAATCATGGGGGGTGTCTCATAGACGCCTGCTATGATTAATCTAGGACTTAGTGGCAGCTAGGGGCTGCCATTAACTCCTTATTACCCCGATTGCCACTGCACCAGGGCAATAGGAATGAGCCAGGTAGAGTCCCGGGACTCTAATGGATGCGGCAATTCCGGGTGGCTTCTGGCTGATATTTTTAGGCTGGGGAGCTCCCCATTATGTGGGGCTCCCAATCCTGAGAATACCAGCCTTCAGCCGTGTGGCTTTACCTTGGGTGGTATCAAAATTGGGTGGGACCGCATGTCAGTTTTTTTTTTTTGAATCATTTATTTATTTTACTGCACGATATAGACCCGCTCACCGGCGGCTATGATTGGTTGCAGTGAGACAGCTGTCACTCAGCGTTTGGGCTCGTCTGAATGCAACCAATCATAGGTGCCGGTGGGCGGGGGAAGCAGTGAATACAAGATGGAATAATGAGCGTCCGGCATTTTCAAAGCGGGAGAAGTCACAAGGGCTTTGTGACAGCTGTGCAGTGCCACGCCGCATCGGTGATCGGTGAGTATGAAAGAGAGATGGAGAAATCGAGAGAGAGAGAGACCGACATCGACAGAGGGAACGACCGCCAGAGAGAGAGAGAGAGAGAGACCGACACAGACAGAGAGCGAGACCGAAAGACCTGGGTTTTGTTTGTCAAAAAAGCATGCAGAACTCAACAAAAATGCAGTGCAAACGCACAGCTAAACATTTTGGTTGCGTTTTGACACACCTCATTGATTTCAATGGGTGGAAAATGCAACCTAAACGCACAAAAGAAGTGACATGCTGCTTTTTTAAACGCATCGATTTTGCCAAATATTTGGCATCCAAAACGCTGCGTTTAAAAAAGCATCGTGCTCATGGAATTTGCTGACTTCTCATAGACTTTGCTGGGGAAGCACAACACATGCATTTACGCTGCAGTTTAAAACGCTGCCAAAACACATGAAAAATGCACACGTGCGCACACAGCCTAAGAAGAAATGAGTGCCTGCAATGTAGCTTCAGAGCTCCTCATTCCCAGGGAGAACTCAAGAGCATTGTATGAAAGAATCCAACATGGCTAATCCTCTTTTGTCTCTGATTTCACATTCAACAGGGTGTGCTGGAACCCATTCACATTAGATTGTCATAAATATTGGCAACTCTTGTTCATGCGCAATCATGCAAACCCCAACCTTAAAGTGACAGCAGAATCCTATTTTGCCAGACTTACATGGCTGCCCTGTCAACCATAGTCCGGATAAGACGAGTCAAATGCAGATATAAAACAGAACAAGAATCCCGCAGCCATAATCTCATGTCAGTCACAACCTAAAATGAAAAATAAAAAAATATACTGTTACATAGTAAAAGGTTGGATATAAGTAACGTCCATCAGGTTCAATCTATGGGTTTTCTTGCATTATTGATCTAGACAAATGTGTCTCTTAAAGAGGATCTGTCATTAAGAGCCGTGGGACAGATTTTGCTCATATTTTATTCCCGTTGTTCCCGAGAATTCCGTTTTTTTTTCCTTAAATCTGCCTTAAAGTTCCAGAGATAAGCTTTTTTTAGTTAGTGCTATTTCTTGGGTCTGTACAAAGAGGGCGTGGCTCATTCACAAATTATGCAAATCATCCTAAAGACACGCCCCCAAATATTCCTATGAGCCACACATTTTTTGTAGAAACAATAAAAATAAGCACTAAATAAAAAGGCTTATATTTCTGGAACCGCATGGCATGTTAAAAACAACAAACAAAAAAACTGAGTACTCAGAGGAGCAACAGGAACAAAATAAGAGCAAAAGCTGATCACTTTTGACCTACTTATGGATTTTCATGAATAAAAGATGCTGTATAAATATGGCAAATATGTGAATTTTCTACTCCAGACCTACTCCCAAAAATTATTTACGCCAATTTCCACAAATGAGCTCAATTTCTATAAATTAAATCATTTGTGCTGGAAACAAAACCATCAATACCTGATCATTCCTGCTTCGACCAGTGTGAAGCTTTCCTGCAGGCTCTCCTATGAGTTCCTAGGCATAAAACATACAAAATAGGAATTAGTGGAAAATCTGGACTGAAGTATCCTCAATATATATAAACATTTATTTGTATGTGTTTGGAATATGGGGGAATAATGTACCCTGTAAAGCCTTTTAGCTTTCTAGTGAAATCTATTCTACGGCAGTAGATGGCTACCATACATGGTCAAAGTTTGTGGACACCAAAGATCATAGCTGTGATTGAAACGGTCATTCTACTCTTCTACAGCGCACGTACACATCTAAGTAAGAGTGAAAAATGAAGAAAAGCAAGATTTTTTTATGTTCATGCTTTCAGGTGAACACTGTTACCTTGAGGCGACGCTCATTAGCAGTGTGAATATCTTCATCAGCTTTTGTCAGGACGAAAGTGCCTTGAGACCATTCCTCATGGATCTTGAAGAAATAAATGATTACTTTATTAATAATGATAATAATAATAATAGATAACGTGTGCTAATGTTAAAAACAATTCTTTATATTTATCAGCAAAGCGTCCTATCTTGAGTTCAGCCTGTGCAGCTTCCCAGGGGCCAAAAATGGTAGATGGTGCCCTTTACAGCTATATTTTTAGAAGTAAAAGATTGTCATAGCTGGGCCCTCACTACTGCACCAGGTAGCCTAAAGCCCTAGAAAGTTAAAGAGCTTGTACTATAATATAAAGTAACCCCAACCAATGGGACCCCGCAATCCAAAGAAGAACAAGGTTTTGAAGAGCCTCAACTGATTGGCGTGAAGACGAGCATGCGTTGTTCCATTAATTCTCAATGGGACCAGAGTATCAGGACTAATTTACCAATCAAACTAATGGTATGGCTGTATAGGTCGTAATAAGTATGTATTTCTATGCTGATTCCCATGTGGAGTCAAAGCTTGATTTCTCAATGATGCTAGATCAGATTACTACAAAGCAGGTATCAGTTTTATTGTTGTTCTACAACCTATACAGCCATACCATTAGTTTCAGTATTAAAACTAACTGGACAGGTTATATTTAAATAAAATATACCTAAGCATTAGGATGCACATTGGCAGATACTTTTCCGCCAGATTTTCAAGGATAACTTCATATACTTCTCACCTGTATCTTATCTGACACTGTTATGTTTGGCAATTAAATTAAATTTGAGCAGATTTTGATAGTAACCCTATCAGATATCCTAAAACATAGAAAAGCCCTGTTCACATCTGTGTTATGATTTACATGATAAATTTACCAGCCTTGCCTAACAACTATAAAGTGGTCGGTCACGTAGATGCAGCATTATTTTCCCCATCAAATAACATAGAATCTACAACAGAGGCTCCTAATTAAGCCTAAAAATATAGGGATTATTATTTTTGGAACACTTCTCAACAATTTGTAACAGGTGAACTTACTATTTAGAAAATATTCGACACTAAGTATGTAGTGTAATTTGAAAATATAGCTCAAGTCTTGCAATATTAGTTAAAAAAGGGTTGACTAACAGCGGAATATTTTATTTTCAGGCATATTTTTAAAACAACAATTGGATGTATAGTTAGTCTTCCAGCGCTCCCCATGGATGAAGCGCAGAATGCTCCAGAGGTATGCTGTGACTTCGGAAACAGTGTCTCCTCAGTTCGGAAGTTACAGGACTGCTGCCATCTGTGACTGGCTGCAGTGGTCAACTGAGTAGAAGATTGCGCCATCAGATGAATATCCGATTATGTGCTCTTCTAGTCACTTGACCACTGCTGCCATTCAGGCTGCAGCTGTTCTACAACTCCTAAAAGGAGCAAACACTGTTTTCAGAGCCGGTGAAGACTTCCTGAGATACCGGCGCTGAATCAACATTGGCACTGGAAAGTGAGTATTCTCCATTTTTTATTTTAAAAACTACCATCAATTCCTTTAGCACAACAACATATCTGAACCTTCTTTCTTGTGCTCAATCTGATCAGTAAGTTATGTGTCAAGGTCAAGGTAAATCATAGTGATTTATGTGTTACCTGATCAAGGCCAGTGACAATCTGGTCCATCTCAGACTTGGTCACTAGTCCAGCTTTTTCCAATGCTTTCACATATGCCTGGCTTCCTCTTATATCAGCTGACCACATCCTCTGGTCATATGACACTGAAGAATTGAACATTTCCATAATGGGGTCTATGCTTCCAACAAATCTTCCGCCCCATAACTTATCACCCTGTAAAGAAATAATACAAACATGAACAATGCAAACAAACATCAACATTGTGATAACAAATATAATATTAGAATTAAGTTGCTTAAAAGGAATCCGTCAGGAGGGTTTCCCCCCCCTTGTCTCTAAAAGAGCTATATGCACATATAATTAGTTTGGGGTGTGAAATCCTGCAGACTGAGTGCCTTTAATGAGTGCATTATGATGTATCGAGTGTTTGGACCTTTCCCCCTTTCCCCCCATACATTTTCTTTTGTTTGTTTCCATTTACTGGGGCCATTCAGCCATAATGATGTAGAAAAAATTCTAAGCTCCAAGGATGTCATGTTTAATCAGTATAATTAAAGGAAACACACAGGAGGCTTTAGAGTTTATGTACCAGCATTAATTTCTAACAGAAATAAACATAAAAGAAAAAAAAAAGTAATGGAGATATTGTTTAAGATTTCTTTTTTAATAACCACATGATGAAGAGTAGAACAAATTACAAACATTCGGTTCTGCAGAGGTCTATTCTGACCTTACAGAGGACACACACTATACACTGGCACTATTTAACAATATAAAGTAAAATAATAATAAAAAAACATAAATGCGCAGCATCGCTGGTGATGCTGCATTCAATAGCATGTTAGTACGCCCCTGTGGGCTAAGAGGGTGGCTAGTCGAATGATATAACGTCCTTGGGACTAGTCCCCACACTCATTAGCATAGGATAAAAGATCTTTAGAAATACTTTTTCTAAAGATCTCTTCATCTATGCTTGTGTATACAGGGACGGTTAGGCAGGAATTAGCAATATGCACCCAGAACTGCTCATGGTTCTAGGTGCATATTGCCCCTGACAGGTTCTCCTAATCATGGCTCTCACTGTCCAGAGCTATGTGCTTGTTAAAATGCACTGTTATGTCTGTTTACAAATATAGAGAAAAAAGTATAAACTCATATCAAACACTGACAGACTATTGACGTATAGTAGCAGGTCAAAACTCCTGACTACAACTATCAATCAAGGAGGAGCACCCACTCCCTAAGCAAACAGCAAGTAACAAGAATGTAAGGAGACTGAAGAGCTATGAGCTGCTCAAGAGACAACTTGAGAATATCCAATTAATAATATTAATTGTCCTAATTATACAACTGTGCATATATGTTATTTTAACGCCAATTTGAGTGTCTAAGTCTATTTTGAAATACTAATACTATTTATACAATTCTCTTGGTATTTGTGAATACACACATGGACAAACTTTTTCCCCCCTTCTGTTAAATTAAGAAAAGCCCACAATGCTTACTAAAATAACTTGAAACTGACAAAAGTAATTTTCAATTTAAATTTACTGAATATTAGCTAATGAAAGTCAGACATTGCGTTTAATGTTTCTGTTAACCACAATTCAAAAGCAAACTAATGAAAATGGTCTCGACAAAAATTATGGTACTCTTAATATTTTGTTGCACCACATTTTGAAGCAATCACTGCAAACAAATGATTTTTCCAACTCTCAATGAGACTTCTGCAGAGGTATTTTGGGCCATTTGTAATGAGAAAACTGCTCCAGCTGTCAGGCATGGAGGGTTCCCTCTCAAGACTGCATGGTTCAGCTCCCCCCACAGATATTCAATAGGCTTTATATCAGGACTCATAGAAGGCCACTTCAGAATAGTCCAGTGCTTTTGCTCTTAGCCATTCTTGGATGTCTTTAGCTGTGTGTTTTGAGTCATTAACCTGATGGAGGACACATGTCATGTGAATGATTTGATAGTTTTGACGGTTCCCTGTATCTATTGTAGCGGGGTGGGGGTCCCCCAGGACCACAAAGACGCCGTGACTCAAATAGTCCGATCAAAACAGCTTTATTGTCCTCGCTGTACATGTAAATGGACCCGGAACACAGCCGGGATATGCACCGTCCACACGGGTCCCCGTCACACAGGCACCCTTTGCCGTAGGAGACGGTCTTACGATGCCCCGTTCGGTTGTTCCAGGAGGGTCCACAAACTTATAATCGCTCCACGCCGGCCTGGAGCTTTTCCAGGCTTCCTGCTCTGCAGCTTACAGAGCAGACTCTAATACAAGTTCATAGTGGACATTTAACCACTTTCCTCACTCTCAGGCACCTGGTAGCAGACACCTCTTAGCTGAGGTTCCTTCTCGGCCCCAGGGCCCTCTGCAGACCATGGGTCTGTGTCTCCTCCAGGAGAGGTTCGGCCCTACAGCCCTGGTCTGGCTGCACTCACCTCAGTCTCGGCTCAGACTTAATATCGGAGCCCTGTGCTCAGCCTCCACACAAGTTGCTCCATGCAGAGCTCTCGGCTCTGCTCTCTCTCTCCCAGCACACACACGCTGGAAGTCTAGAGCTAGTCTCTATCCAGACTGCCCTAAACACACTCCACCCAGGTTCTGAGACTGGATTGTTTTAACCCCTCGAGCCACACCCACAGGTGGAGGTCTGTGAATCTCAGCCCTACAGAGCACCTTGGGATTATTAAAGGGAACCTGACCCTTATGTGTAGCAAGAAGCCTTTGTGGACTACAAGTCCCATAGCAACCTTTTTCGTCTAGATATCGCAGATACCTTCTCCACTGTGACATATAGCGACCATTTACCACGTTGGTGGTCGCTACGTCACATATCCCCCCCCTCTGTTCAAACTTGTAGGGTTGAACATTCGATACCCTACAGGGGCCCGGAGACAGGGCAACCGGGCCACAGTGCGCTAACAGGCAAGAGGGCCCTTCAGGACACCCTCGAGCTTCTGGTCTCGCCGGACCGTCCGTCACCAAACCCTGCGCAGGAAACCCACTACTCAGACACGGTCCCCGGCCAGACCCATCCCACCAAGGCTGTCGCCCAAGGTTTGTGCCAGAGGGAGATCCTCCCCTAGGTGGCACCATCGTCCTGTCAGTCCCTGAGCTAACCTGACCACTAGGGCCCTCACTATCGAGGAGCCTCCGCGGGGAGATGATAGAAGAGATGCCATAACTAGGACGTCCGCCTGAGCCGTTCACAGATCTCTCTCGGGCTCTTCCACCCGGGCATCTTCGTTTGGGTCTTGGATAGCGCACTGTCTTGTCAGCGTCTTTGGCTGACGCTGCAGCCCTCCTTTCATTCAGTCCTTCAGATTGTGTCTCGCAGGACGGAGACCCTTCAGGGTCTGTACTATAGTCTGATAAATATCCGGGTCCTCTGTGACCCCGGCTCATTTTATCAACAGACTTTCTTTCGCCCTCTGAGGTAACCTGTTCATCGAGCGAGCTACCTTCCTCTTCGGGTCCATAGCCCCTATACGGTCGCCATCCCCCACCAACTTGGCGGAGTTGGTCCGCAATTCCCTGTCTTTCTAAATTCAACTGTTTTAAGTCATCCAAGTATCCCAGGCGGTATTCTAGGAGGACTCGCATATCTGTAACACACTCTGTCGTTCCCGCAATGGCACCGGGAACCATACCGACCTCACAGGGTATCCTGGCTTTATTATGAATATCAATTCTTACTCTCGTCACGCCGGTCTTATCAACCATCTCCTGCATGGCTCTTCCATGTCGTCCAATAAGCCTCATAACCATTTCTTTGGGCACTTGAATGCTCTCTTCAACAAACTCCAATAACCGTCGAGCTGTCTTCACCGCTTCTGCAGTTTTTCCATAGATACGGAAGGTTCCGCTGTCTTTTTCGAAGTGTACAGCTGTAACCCCTGGAACCTCCCTGGCTTGCTTAACGTTATTTCTTAGCGCTCTCAATGCCAGCCCGATCAATGTTGTCTTCACAACCACCACCTCGTGAAACCCTGTGGTCAGCTGCGCCAAGCGTCTGGCGTCTGCATCCTTCTTGGCAGTGATGAGCCACTTCGTACGAAGACACCGGAGGTGCATGTCACTTAGGATGGCCACTCGCTTCTTTGTGACGTCACTAAAAGAGCACACCACCAACTGATTAGACTCTGCGGCAAAGTACACTTTACAGGCCCCTACTGCCTTCTGGAATCTCTCATGCACCCTCTCACTGGCACAGGCTTCTCTTAAGTCTTCCGGCACGTCTATCCAGCACTTGAAGACTGGTTTGCTTCCTTCACTGTTAAGGACACTAGACTGGTCCTGAGGTCTCTTGTCTTCCTCCATATTCTTGGTCTTACCCACTGAGTCAGTCAGGTTCTCAGCTCCTGATGAGACCTTACGTCCGATTTTCACCTCTTTCTCAGAGGCTCTTTCCATTTTTTCAGCACCAGCCGTGTCTTGGGACTTCACTGCATTCCCTCCAACTTCCTCTTGGGTCTCTGCAGTGTCACCCTCTGCCAGGGTGTCACGCCCTTCAGCACGGTACTCTGTTCTTCCCAGAATCTTGGCACCATTTTCAACATTCAACACCTCACCACTGGGTAGCTTACCGGTCCGCTCACCAGGACCTTTATGGATTTGTGCTCCGTCAACACTGTCTAGGTTTACTTCTCCTAGATTACTCTGTAGTATGTCATCTCCTACAGCGCCTTCATCCGACAGACCACCAGATTCATGCTTGGAAATTATAGAAGACACCGCCATTACTCCTTTGGTCGGTTCTTTCCCTGCAATTTCACCCTGCTGAATTCCGTCGTTACAATGTGTCAGTTCCAGCACAGACACATCTTTCTTTTGCATGATTTTGCTGTCCGACTCTACATTAGCGGTTGCTATCGGCAACGTGCCTTTCTTAACCTTCTCTGTACACTCAGATTCTAGAAGGGAATCCGCACTGTGGGCAGACATACACGACACTGTCTCTAGCTGGTCCTTATTTTCTGAGGTTGTAGCTTGCTTCGCCCTTCTGCGCCTGTTGCGCCTTCGGCGACTGGAGGAGGATTTCCCCTCTTTGCTCATCAGTCTGTCACTGTACTCATTTGTCACTTTAGTAACGTCAGTGTCTATTCTGGAGTCATCGTCACTCCCCCTGGTGTTCTGGACTACCACGTCCCCACTTAACCAGGTGTCGGACCCCTTGTCTGGAGCTTTCCCGTTTTCAACGGTCACACTACCATTGGTTACTTTAACGGTCATGTCGCTAAGTTGGGCATGTCCCCCATTATCTTTGGTCACCCCTAACTCAGGACTGTCCTTACGTGGAGGTACCTCCTCCTCAGTGTACCTCAACGTCCCACCGGGAATCTGAATAACCTCTTGCGGAAAAGAGGCTTCCGTAGACGGGAGCCGACTTATTCCTGTGCCATCGGTCCCGGCCTCTGTCTTCCAGAGGTCCCAAAAAAACTCAAAGTCCTGTCCTATGACAACCGGATATAGCAGATCTGGAGCTACACCCACATCAGGGCGCCCCACACCTTTGGCCGACCAAATCATCATCCTGGCCAGAGGATATTCCTTAGTGGTCCCATGCACACAACAGCCTTCTATTTTCCTACCCTCCATAAAATGGAGATCGGGCATGGGTCTCACTAAGGTCAACTGGCTACCCGGGTCTAACAGACCAAACACACTTAGCCCATTCAAGTCCACGGAGCACTTCTGTGGCCTCACATCGGATGAATATCCTATACCGCAGGTAGGACATAGGTAAGGCGAATCCCATTGCCCCTTGCTATAGTCCCTCTGCTCGGATCCTAAATGCTCCACCCCCCTGTGGATCACCACCACTTTCTGGGGTCCCGCCCCCTGTTGGGTAACTACCCCGTTCCGGGCCTCCGCCCCCTGTTGGGCAACCACCCCTTTTTGGGACTCCGCCCCCTTTTGGGCAACCACCCCTTTTTGGGACTCCGCCCCCTTTTGGGCAACCACCCCTTTTTGGGACTCCGCCCCCTTTTGGGGTTTCCATGCAATGTCCTTAGCCCCCAGTTCACACTGTTCGCCCTTATCTCCCTGGGCACCCAGTGTCCATACTGGCCCCCGAAGGGAACGCTCAAACTGGTTCATGACTGCGACATCGCTACACTCTGACAGCTCCTGCTGTTCCACAATGTCCGCAGGGACCATTCCCTCTTTTTGGCTTTCAGCCCCCACTGCTGTCGCTGGACCTCCGGGCCCATGCTGTTGGTGCTGCTGACTCTGTAGCAGCTGGTTCAGGAGCTCCTCCATGCTGCAACGAGAAGAGGAACAGGAGGGGCGCTCCAATGGGTAATACCCGGTGGTCAAAGAAAGGGGGGGGGGGGTTAGAGAACCACTAACCTTTCCAGGTTGTACCGCCCGTACAACCAGGGTCTCCAGCCTGTGGTGTATCACTGCTCACCAAGCATGGCCTCGCAATTCCGGCTGGCCTGGAACCTCCAGTCACTGGTCTCTCGCCACTGCAGACCCACTAATTCACCACCAGCAGCTGGAGCACGCTGTCCCTGTTCGTGGACCCGCCGATCCACCGCCAGCTGCTTGAGTGCGCAGACAATGTTCGTGGACCCGCCGATCCACCGCAAACCGCTTGAAAAAATTTTCGTGGACCCGCCGATCCACAGCAAGCAGTCCGTATCCACAGGAATATGTCCTATGCCGTTGCCCCTAGCAACCAGGCTGCATGCCCGCATTCTCCACCATAATGTAGCGGGGTGGGGGTCCCCCAGGACCACAAAGACGCCGTGACTCAAATAGTCCGATCAAAACAGCTTTATTGTCCTCGCTGTACATGTAAATGGACCCGGAACACAGCCGGGATATGCACCGTCCACACGGGTCCCCGTCACACAGGCACCCTTTGCCGTAGGAGACGGTCTTACGATGCCCCGTTCGGTTGTTCCAGGAGGGTCCACAAACTTATAATCGCTCCACGCCGGCCTGGAGCTTTTCCAGGCTTCCTGCTCTGCAGCTTACAGAGCAGACTCTAATACAAGTTCATAGTGGACATTTAACCACTTTCCTCACTCTCAGGCACCTGGTAGCAGACACCTCTTAGCTGAGGTTCCTTCTCGGCCCCAGGGCCCTCTGCAGACCATGGGTCTGTGTCTCCTCCAGGAGAGGTTCGGCCCTACAGCCCTGGTCTGGCTGCACTCACCTCAGTCTCGGCTCAGACTTAATATCGGAGCCCTGTGCTCAGCCTCCACACAAGTTGCTCCATGCAGAGCTCTCGGCTCTGCTCTCTCTCTCCCAGCACACACACGCTGGAAGTCTAGAGCTAGTCTCTATCCAGACTGCCCTAGACACACTCCACCCAGGTTCTGAGACTGGATTGTTTTAACCCCTCGAGCCACACCCACAGGTGGAGGTCTGTGAATCTCAGCCCTACAGAGCACCTTGGGATTATTAAAGGGAACCTGACCCTTATGTGTAGCAAGAAGCCTTTGTGGACTACAAGTCCCATAGCAACCTTTTTCGTCTAGATATCGCAGATACCTTCTCCACTGTGACATATAGCGACCATTTACCACGTTGGTGGTCGCTACGTCACACTATATATTAAAAAAATCCTGTGGAAGATGCAGCAAAACAGCCCTTAAAAATAATCAAGCCTTCTCCATTTTTTACAGTAAGTTAAATTTTATTTTGATTGTATCCTTCATTTTGTCATCTGTGAACATAGAGCCGATATTGTGATGACTCAGCTTTTGGCTATTTGTGTGGGGCTGAACAGTTCTTAATTAGGCCAGACGTATGGGTTCTATTGTTTGTTAGATCATTGTCTCTGCCCAGACTCAAGCCTTATATATATATATATGTATGCCTTATTCTGTCTGTTTATCTGTCTGTCTTGCTCCAAAATGACGTCATTACAGTGACAACCGACGCATTGGCCGCTGGGCTTGGCCTGGCCCCGCCCCCCGCACGGATTGGCCACTTGGCCAGGCCCCACTTCCTCACGCATTGGACGCTCAGCCTGGCCCCGCCCCCGCACGCATTTCCCGAACCCACATGGAGCGCCGACTCCCAGGTGAGTGCTGCACCCCCGGGAGCCCACACCGGCAACCCAGCCGAGACATACCCTCGCGTTGCTGGGGTTGCCAGCGTACGCTGGTAACCATGGTACACATGTGTCCCGTGCTATGCTAGTTACCTGCCAGCATTGAGAAACATGTGATGGTGTCTCCACGGCTTCCTTCTTTTGCATATTCCCAGGGGGCATTGCTCTAGAATCACTGCATTGAGAAAATACGTGATGGTGCTCCGCGGTGCTGGATGTTGATCTCCCTAAGGTCAACCATCCTTACCTATATAGTCTTCTACTAGGCATTGCTCCCACTAGCCAGTTTCCTACTCCACACTGATGAGGGGCAAATACCCCGAAACAGCTGTCTGTGGATGGATACCATGTTTTGGTGTAGGTGGTTTCCTTGACTGGGGACTGCCCTTCTCGTGGTTTTTACTTCCCGGTGAAAGTCCTGGCTAGTTACCTGCCAGCGTTGAGAAACATGTGACAGTGTCTCCGTGGCTTCCTTGTTTTGCATATTTCCCAGGGGGCATTGCTCTAGAATCACTGCGTTGAGAAAACACATGATGGTGCTCCGCGGTGCTGGATGTTGATCTCCCTAAGGTCAACCATCCTTACCTATATAGGCCTAATATTAGACTCCTATCCTCCCAGGACTACTCCTCCTATTATACTCCTCTCCCCCAGGACTACTCTTCCTATTATCCTCCTCTCCCCCCAGGACTACTCCTTCTATTATCCTCCTCTCCCCCCAGGACTACTCCTCCTATTATCCTCCTCTCCCTCCAGGACTACTCCTCCTATTATCCTCCTCTTCCCCCAGGCCTACTCCTCCTATTATACTCCTCTCTCCCCCGGACTACTCCTCCTATTATACTCCTCTCCCTCCAGGACTACTCCTCCTATTATACTCCTCTCCCCCCAGGACTACTCCTGCTATTATACTCCTCTCCCCCCAGGACTACTCCTCCTTTTATCCTCCTCTCTCCCCAGGACTACTCCTCCTATTATCCTCCTCTCTCCCCAGGACTACTCCTCCTATTATACTCCTCACCTCCAGGACTTCTACTATTATCCTCCTCTCCCCCCAGGATTACTCTTCCTATTATCCTACTCTCTCCCCAGGACTACTCCTTTTATTATACTCCTCTCCCCCAAGGACTACTCCTCCTATTATCCTCCTCTCTCCCCAGGACTACTCCTCCTATTATCCTGCTCTCCCCCTATTATACTCCTCTCCCCCCAGGACTACTCCTCCTATTATCCTCCTCTCCCTCCAGGACTACTCCTCCTATTATACTCCTCTCCCTCAGGACTACTCTTACTATTATACTCCTCTCCCTCTAGGACTACTCCTCCTATTCTCCTCTCCCTCCAGGACTACTCCTCCTATTATACTCCTCTTCCTCCAGGACTACTACTCCTATTATACTCCTCTCCCTCCAGGACTACTCCTCCTATTATCCTCCTCTCCCTCCAGGACTACTCCTCCTATTATTCTCCTCTCCCCCCAGGACTACTCCTCTTATTATTCTCCTCTCCCCCCAGGACTACTCCTCCTATTATCCTCCTCTCCCTCCAGGACTACTCCTCCTATTATCATCCTCCTCCCTCCAGGACTCCTCCTCCTATTATCCTCCTCTCCCTCCAGGACTACTCCTCCTATTATACTCCTCTCCCCCAGGACTACTCTTACTATTATCCTCCTCTCCCCCAGGACGCCTCCTCCTATTATACTCCTCTCCCCCCAGGACTACTCCTCCTATTATACTACTCTCTCTATTATATTCCTCTCTCCCCAGGACTACTCTTACTATTATACTCCTCTCTCCCCAGGACTACTCCTCCAACACACACACACACACACACACACACACTGCACAAAACATACCTCCCCCAAAACATACCCACACCCACACAAACCGCGCAACACACACAGCGCTCCACAAACAACGCAACACACACAACGCAATACACATACAACACCGCTCTCACACACCACCACACCCAGTCAACACCCAGAACATTTACAGCGCCCTACACAAACACTTGGTACCTGCACACAACAACATCTCTCATATATATATATATATATATATTTATATAAACACAAATCATACATTAACTACACAATAAATTCTAGAATACCCGATGCGTTAGAATCGGGCCACCTTCTAGTTGTCTATAAATGTGTATTGCCTCAACCCTTGTGACTTCACAGTTCAGAGTAAAATTATGCAGTCGGATTGAACTTGCGACCAATGAGAGCGCAGCCATCTCCACCAATCCTCTAAGAGAACTGAGTGATATAAAAAAAACCTTGCTTATGTCACCAAGTTAGACTCTGTATGACCCCCCAGCTGAGGAGCTTCGGTTCCAGCTGGGGGAATCACTGAACTGCTTCACAGAAAGAAGTATTCTACATAATCTCATTGAGGAGCTTTGAGTCCGACTGAGGAAACACAACTGCTTCACTTCAAATATTCTACAGGATTTCAGTTTAGAATCCAAGTTTCCAGCTGAAAGTTCACAGAACTGCTTCCTAAGCTTGCCGATATCTTTTCTCAGTGAGTGACCACCGAAAGTGGGGTGATGCTGGACCAGGATAGGTGGCTTTGGAAGCCTCTAATTCCTGGCGGGCCAGCAGAAGGGTGAGACTGTTGCTTGTACCATTTTGTGTTTTTTTTTTCTGGGAATGGGCAATGTTTTTGCCTGTTGGTGAATCAATAAAGTCTTACCAATGTGTGGCTCACTCACCCTGTGTTGTCTGAGCAGTGTTTTGCCCATAGTGAAGGAGTGTGAGCGTTCAGTGCAATGAGCCCTGGTCCATGCTGTCTTTCTGAAGACAGCCAGGCCAATGGACAAGTGCATCCACTGACCCTCATATCTCCACAGATATAACTTACCAAAGAGACCAAAGAGCTCCAGTTTCGGCTCATCTGTTTAAAGGACATTCCCCCAGAAACTTTGTGTATTTTGACAAATTCCAGTCTAGCTTTTTTAGGATTTTCTTTCAACAGTGATTTCCTCCTCAGCCATTTTCCATAAAGTCCACTTTGACAAAAACAGCGACACATGGTGCAATATGACACTAAAGTACCTTGATCTTGGAGTTAACATCTAACCTCTTTGTAAGTTGCTCTGGGTTCTTTGGCTACAAAATCAAATTATCAGTCTCTTCAATTTATCATCAATTTTCCTCTTGCGCCACATCCATGAAGGTTAGCTATAGTCTCAGTAACAGGAACATCAAGCTGTTGAGAGATGGCCTTATAGCTTTTATCTTCCACATGTTTGTGTCTAATGTTCTTTCTAATCTCCCAAGACAATTTTCTCCTCAGCTTTCTTTGGTTCATGTTCAGTTGAGTACACACTTTGATACCAAACGGCAAAGTGATTACAGTGGTACCTCGCTTAACGAGTAACCCTCTTAACGAGAATTTCGCTTAACAAGGAAAGCTTTCTGTAAATTTATAACCCGCTTTACGAGAAAGCTTTGCTGGACAAGCGAAATTCTCACCGCACACACTTCCGGTTTCGTCCATCCACCACACTCTGACCCGCACTTGCAGTCCACACAAACACACACATGTACTCACAAACACACACGCACGCGCACACATACAGTATTATGCTCACCTTACCTTCCGTTCCACCGCCAGTCTCATGGTTCTTGTAGTTCCCGGGTACATCGCGACGTCCTCGCAGCGAACTACAAGACCCAGGAGGCCTGCGATGGAACGGAAGGTAAGGTGAGCATATAACATAATATGTTTACCTTTCGTTTCATCGCCGGCCTCCTGGGTGCTGTAGTGCGCCGCTGCGCTCCAGTCCACGCTGTGTCTCTGCATCCATAGCGACGAGGGAGGAACTTCCTATCACCGCTAATGAAAGGCAGAGCGCTGGCCAATCAGAGGCAAGCGGCTCTGCCTTTGACGTCAGCGCTCTGGCCGGGAACTTCCTACCTCGTTGTTATGGTAACGCGTTACACAGCCCCGCCCCGTACCAGAGAACAGCAAGTCCCAGCAGACCGGCGATGGAACGGAAGGTAAGGTGAGCATATATATATGTGTGTGCATGTGAGTTTGTGTGAGTTTGTGCATGTGTGGAATGATAGAACAGGGGACCAGGATGGGACATTTTAGAAGTTGTGGAACAGATCGTCAGCATTGCAATGATTTCCTATGGGAAATCTTGCTCTGCTGAACGAGTACCTTGATTAACAAGCACAGTCCCAGAACGGATTGTTCTCATTAAGCAAGGTACCACTGTACTTTTCATCTTATAAATAGGCAGACTGACTGATTACAAGTTTGTAGACACCTGTGATGTTAATAATAAAGACACACCTTAGTATAACATATCCTTATAGTCAAATTATTTTCCATGTTTTCTGGGGATTCCATATTTTTTTGTCCATGCCATTTTCATTATTTTTTTTCCCATTTTCCTCTTGGAGCACAATTCAAAAGCAATGTCTGATTTTCATTAGCTGATATTCAATAAATTTAAATGGAAAATTACTTTTCTCAGTTCATGTGTGTGTTTTTTTTAATGCAAATCATGTCCAGCAATTTAGTACTTTTAATAAAAATACATTATTTATTCTATTTTTATGTATTCAGCTCTTGGTTAAACTTATGTTTTTATGGTTATTTTTTGTATGCTTATGGTACCTTCCAATAAGTGTAGGTGTCAATTCAGAATTTGCTACAGATTAATGGCAAAATACAGAGCAACTTTTTTTTCACTGAATTTATTTTTCTTTGGCATACCTTTAAACGGGATGTACCACATAAATATGATTTTGACCAGGGGGTTTTATTCTGTGAAAATACTCGGAGGCACTCTGTGAATCGAACACAGGCAGGCCCATGAACAAAAACTTCATTGGAGGTTGTTCTGATGAGCACCATTCTAGTGACCTGATCTGCAGTGTTGTGCTTGCTTGTATTAGTGGGTCCACTGGACCAAAGGTACCGTTCACTTGGCTGGGGAAGCAAACTGGACCGGCCCCCGCGTCTTCACTACTGCCACCGAAGATAACAGCAGGTACATGCACTGTTAAGCAGCCAGCAGAGGGAAGCCCTAGGGTATCTGCAGTACCCCGGCAACTGGTGCCATGGACACAGCACAGTCTCTGACAGAAGCAGCTGCAGCAGCAGGCAGAGTAGTGGATCTGTCCACGATGGATGGATGGATATGGCAGCAGCAACCGGCATGGATACTTGAGGCAGCTTGTATCGTAGCAGCCAGTCGGCATAGGTGGTCATAGCAGCAGTAAAAAAGGAGTACACGGCAACAGAGGTACAAATCAGCAGCAGTAAGAAACACAATATCAGCAGTGGCAACAGCACTGAGGACCT
Source organism: Anomaloglossus baeobatrachus (assembly GCF_048569485.1). Taxonomy (NCBI): domain Eukaryota; kingdom Metazoa; phylum Chordata; class Amphibia; order Anura; family Aromobatidae; genus Anomaloglossus; species Anomaloglossus baeobatrachus. Next base: position 454,921,081 of record NC_134354.1, read on the forward strand.
GAGAACTAGCAACATAACTAACTTTTTGTTCAGGCACCTCCCTTAGGGAAAAGATGCGTTAAGTACCTGCAACCTCACAGCTGACCTGAGGGGCACTATCAGGTTAGGGTACACTGGCCCTTTAAGGAAAGGGGCGTGGTCATGCACACACTCTTTGGGCAGAACCTGTGAGGTGTACACAGGCACTGGCAGGCAGCAGTATGGATCAGGGACGGGACAGACCACCGCAGGACGATATGGGTGTTTCATGCAGCCAGTCACAGAACACAGAAGTTCTAAGATAGGGAAATGATGACAATTCCACTGCAAGCATAGATCACAGGAGGTTCTGTACCAGATCCTGGGGTGTGGGATTGGGGGGCAGGGGAGAGGGGGGTGTCGGAGGGTGAAAGTCGTAGTGACTGCTTTGGTAGAAACTTTAGTGTGGTTCCCCACCTGTTTCTCTATATTATGAATGGCTGCTAATGTGTCTATACATGAGGCATCAATGCTGGAGACCGGGTTAGTGTTACCACAGGTGCAACAGAAGATTAGGAAGGTGAGCATACTGATTTTTACCTGTACCAACTTTTATACACATGCTGTATAAAAAAAAACTCTACGAAATTTGTAATTAAATTTACCTGTGGTGTGGATTTAATTATTTACAGTACTAAGCAAAGGGTGAAACTCAAGGAAAATTTCCAGCAAAATCTGCAGCAATAGCATACTCGTGAGTTTTGCTACAGGTATGATATGGCAAAACCCATGACAGAATTTTTCCACTGAATTTGTGTCCTATATGGACAAATCCTTAAGGCTGCTTTACACGGTACGACCGATTGTGCGATTTCACAATCGATCGTACCCGCCCCCGTCCTTTTTGCGTCACGGGCAAATCGCTGTCCGTGTCGCACAAAGTCAATAACCCCCGTCACACATACTTACCTCTCGTGCGACCTCGCTGTGGGTGGTGAACGTCCACTTCCTGGAGTGGGAGGGACGTTCGGCGTCACAGCGACGTCACACGGCCGCCGGCCAATAGAAGCGGAGGGGCGGAGAGGAGCGGGACGTAAACATCCCGCCCACCTCCTTCCTTCCACATAGAGCCGGCGGCGGCCGCGGGAGGCAGGTGAGCTGCTCATCGTTCCCGTGGTGTCACACGGAGCGGCGTGTGCTACCACGGAAACGATGGTCAACTAAATTAAACGATATTATGGAACCTAGCGAGCAGTACCCGACTCACGATTTGTGAGCGATACTGCGCCGCTAGGAGGTGTCACACAGGCCGGCATCGCCAGCGATGCCGGATGTGCGTCACAAAAACTGTGACCCCGACGATCTATTGCACGATAGATTGTCTGGTGTAAAGCAGCCTTTAGCGTACGTGACCACAATCAATTTTCACAGCATTTTAGATGTAGCATGCTTCAGCTGTATCCAAAATGCTGCGTTGTACAGTACAAGCACAGTGGATGGGATTTCTAGAAATCTTATGCCCACTGTGCTTGTTTATTCCACAGCAAACATTGACCTGCGATGTGACTTTCCGAGCCGCAGCATGTCAATTGTTTGCTGTGGAGTCGCAAGCGTCCTCCGTAGGGAGAACACAAGCGAGAGACCGCAGCGCACTGAACCCTGATCGTGGGTACAAGCAGCTGCGGTCTCCTGCGGTCTCCCACAGAGGAGACTCCCGACTCTGCAGGTCAGGACCCGCCGCGTCCAGGATGCAGTGGGTCCTGATCATGTGCATGTACCCTTAAACCAGTTGTCTATGATAAATATAATCTAGTTTTTGTCTGAATAGCAAAATCTGCACATCATCATAGTCAACAAGAATGTTAAAGTGTAGCAACTGCCATCTATCTCTGTAATGTGAAAGTCTTCACTGAATACAGATTTTACATCAGAATTGTTATCATGACTGATCAATTCTGGCAGAGAAAGAAGCAAATTTAACTAATAAAATAAATTACAAAGTTGCTCGTTTTCATGTGCACTATGAATTTAATAAATAAAAATTAAAATGGCAGTTATGCTTTCAATCAGGGATGAGGAGCTTCCAGCTTATAGGCTACTTGCAGCCCGAAATTACCTTTACTACGCCCCTCTCAAGATATTCCCGGGGACCGCAGTGGTCAGGCAGCAGCCATGTCTTGCCGGCTTCCGTACCTTTAAACCCCAACGTGCGCAGCGAGCATGTACACGCAGTATTTACTACTAAAAGAGTAGGTCCTCAACATGCGTCTTCAGGACGTACTTTGTGGGCGAGGAAGTGCGTAATGCGCTCCCGTCCCACAAGAGATGTAGCAACCCTACCGTCCACAGTACTGTACATGCCCCCAGTACTGTGCCCCCCAAGTGCTGTGTACCCCCCCAGTGATTTGTGCCCCTCTGTGCTGTGTGCTCCGCCCAGTGCTGTCCGTGCCCCCTTGATATTCTTGTCTCCTTGATATCCTGATGAAACCTTTCTTGTTGCACTTCACTATCAGCACCAAGATTTTTGGGAAAGTAGTCCAGATGTAAAAAATACAACTTAAAATTCATCAGACAACACAAGGCTTTGAAACTTTCTGCATGTTCTCCACAATGGGCTTAAATTTTGGATCTTTGTTGTTAACTAGAAATTTCTTCACAACTTCTTTAAAAGATTACCAAGCCCTTTTCTCAACAGATTTCATTTTTGTTTCAAACACATCGTCCTTCTTGAGCTTCCAAATATCCAGACCCACAAAAATGGTTTAAGTCTTTCATTCTTTTAGTTGAGCTTTCAGAATCTGCTTGATCAGTCCAAGCTTAATGTGGAGTGATGACAGAAGAACTTTATTGGCATCAAGCAAACTTTTCGCAAATATGTTGTTGAGTCCAGGTTGCAAAGATGTTCTCGTTACCCAACTTTTCTGGCTTCAGTGATGGCTGTCTAGTCACACAAAAAGCATGGTCATTTTGTGTATCCTCTTTGCTGCCCAAAGAGCAAAGAGATAACATTCACATCCCCACATACTGACCATGCTTGATCCTCGTAGTTAAGTTTCTTGAGAATAAAGTCTAAATTCTCATGGCTTTCCTTCAAGTGCACAGAATACCATACAGGCACTGAAGCATACTTGCTGCCATTGTGCAGTAGCAGCTTTCAGACTTTTTTGGATGAATCAATAAAGAGTCTCCACTCGCTTACATTGTACTCAATGTTACATTTTTCCATGAGCCTAAAGGGAGCCTAAAAGTTATGCAGAATATTTCTGAAGGTCCAAGTTACTGAATAAATCATTTAATTCGAGCAGTGAAATACTTCTAACCAACCTAATGACCCCCAAATCATCCTCCAAAGGTAGCAAAGGGGTCAAAGTATGGTTCAAGAAAAAACCTATGGAGTCAGTGTTTATAAAAAAAAAAACTGTACTTGATGGAATTTTTTCAATATATTTATGGAGTTCAGCCATCGAAAGTATTTAAAAATCTTTTCAATTTTACCCTTGCAGACCTGTGATATTTTGAGTATTTATGTGAGGGAAGATATTTTTACAACACATAATACACATAATATAATAGCTCTGCAACGTCAACTATCAAATGAAGCATTTGAATCTTACGCTGGAATTTGTACAGCCTTTACCTGGCCAGAACATCATGTGCTATTGCAAAATTTTTGTGACATTTCTCTTTTCAACTCAATAGAAAAAACAGTCATCCCAGAATGGATCTGGAACAACAAAGTCATACATTACGGATCAAGTGACTGATACCTATTGTGTAAGACTAGTCACAGGACTGGGCACCATGTAGGGTCATCCAGAACGGATCTCTACACAGAGCTTTAATCTATTAGTAACCTGAACTAAACCAGAGAACAAACTACATGGTAGAGTGTAAATCGAGATTGATATATAACTAGCAATATCACATATTATGCAGCATTAGTTATCATGCCATACAAATATGTACATATAATCACTTTTTTTGTAGAGGACTACTTAAAGTGTCTTGTTGTTTAAGATGACTGTTCACCATAAGCTCTAATGGGTGTACAGGAAGAATAACACTATTTCTGGCCATTATATACCATATTTCTCATTTTATAAGACACACCTCAAATTTGAAGAAGGAAAATAGGAAATAATTTTTACTGTTAAAATGAGGGTCTGACCTAATGCCTCTTAGATTAGCTCTCCAAGGGTGAGCGGCGGTGGTGGAGTGGCTCAGGAAGGTCACAGGAGGCAGGGTCATCGATGAGGCAGGCTCGGAAGAGGGGGTGTCGCGGCTCAGGAGGGTTGGTGAAGCCGGGCTCGAAGGAGGGGGTGTTGCGGCTCAAGAGGGTCAGTGTGCAGAGGTTCGGCGATACTGTTGGCTCGTGGGGGTGTTATGGCGGCGGGCGCCATTGATCTGCCAGCAGGCCCAAGGGGGGGGGGGGGTGTCCCAGCTCAAGACAGTCAGTATGCAGCAGCAAAGAGTTGGCGATACTGCGGGCTCGTAGAGTGTTGCGGTGGCGAGCACCATTGATCTGCCGGCGGACTGCAGCTCCATTGAATTGCCGGTCGTTGACGAGATGTACTTCAAGAAAATGGTTGCGGAGGTGGCGTGTGTGCAGATTGGCCTCCGCGGCTATTTTCTTGAAATTCATCGTGTCAACCACCGGCGATTCAAAGCAGCCTGCAGATAAATGGCGCCCGCCACTGCAACACTCCACAGTATTGCCGACACTCCGCTGCCGCACACTGACCCTCTTGAGCCACGACACCCCTTCCTCCAAACCCACCAGCAGATCAATGGCGCCCACCGCTGTGACATCCCACAAGCCCGCAGTATTGCCGACTCTCCACTGCCACACACTGACCTTCCTGAGCTGCTCCACTGCCACACACTGACCTTCCTGAGCTGCTCCACTGCAGTAACACCCCCTCGGAGCCCTCCATATCGCTGACCCTGTGTCACCACTGCTGCCCCGGTAAGCAATATGCGGTTTGTAAGATGCACCCCCACTCCCACCCCCCCCCCCCCCAGTTTTTGGAGGAAAAAGTGTGTCTTACAAACCGGAAAATACGGTAACTTGATATGTACATTTTTTCTCCAGTATCCCCTCTACAGGCTCTGTCTAATTTTCAGTCGTCTCTGAGCCAGTGGGTAGTGACTAGCTGTTATGGTGTCTTCCATACACTGCATATACAGACATGAAAGATTCCTGGTCTTCAATCTTTATGTGGCAAATGTTCAGAAGCAGCAGCATGGAGGAGATTGTGAAAAAAAAGGGAACACTTGTAAGAAGCCGCTGCAAAGTCTGTGTGCGTCTTTTAAGGCTAAGTTCACATTTCCGTTGATTTGTATCAGTCACATGCGTCGCTTGACGCATGTGACTGATGCGCTGTTCAACGCTGTACAACGGATGACAAAGAACAGAATTCTTTGTCGGATTCCGTTGTGTGCGGGGGGCAGAGTTCGGGGGCAGAGCCGAGCGGGGGGCGGGGCCAGGCGCTGAGGATGTCAGTGGAAGTGCTGCGGTCTGCATGGCTGGGGACAGGTGAGTGTATCTGTGAGTGAGTGAGTGTGTGTATGTGCATGTATGTATGTATGTATGTATGTATGTATGTATGTATGTATGTGTGTGCACATGCAAAGTGCGGGAGGGGGCGGACCCGAGCGGGGGGCGGGGCCAGGCGCTGAGGATGTCAGTAGAAGTGCTGCGGTCTGCATGGCTGGGGACAGGTGAGTGTATGTGTGAGTGAGTGTGTGTATGTGCATGTATGTATGTATGTATGTGTGTGTGTGCACATGCAAAGTGCGGGAGGGGGCGGAGCCGAGCAGGGGGCGGGGCCAGACGAGGGTGTCAGTGGCAGTGCTTGTCTGCATGGCTGGGGACAGGTGTGTGTGTGTGTGTGTGTGTGTGTGTGTGTACATACATGTGCGGAGTGCGGGAGGGGGCGGGGCCGAGCGGGGAAGTGTCGGCCTCCCTGCACACGTAACCAGCCTAAATATCGGGTAACAGCAAAGCACCCGATGTTTACCTTGGTTACCCGATATTTACCTTGGTTACGGGCCTACACCGCTTAGCGCTGGCTCCTTGCACCGTAACCAGGGTAAATATCGGGTAACCAACCAAAGCTGGTGACGTGTGCAGGGAGCCAGAGAGCATGCGCAGCGAAATCCGACGGATCTCGCTGCTCAAAAAACGTTACATGCTGCGTTCCCCCCGCCCAGCGGTCAGTCGTTCCACGACTGATCAGTCGGGCGGAGGGTGCAACGCAGCATCATCAGTCACAATCCGCCGCTCATACAAGTCTATGGGAGCAGCGGAATCCGCTAAACGGATTCCGTTGTTTACAAGAGCAGCGGATTGTGACTGATAGATTTTAGCGGAAATGTGAACTTAGCCTAACTTCTCTCGCTTTTCCTCCTCGCTAAAATGTGACCCGTCAGTAAACAATCTGGCTTTAAAGTGAATGATAAGTTAAATAGGTTATACAGAGGAGGAGAAGTGGTTCATATGTCGAGAAAGAAGCATAGCATACTGGATCAATCATACTATTTGGTCTCAATTGTTAGAACATGTCTAGTATTCCTGTGCAAATTATGGCATTGCATAAATGTCTCAAAGACTGAGGCGTTTCATGAATTCATAATTGTTCCATACCAATTATATTTTACCCTTTGCTATTCATGGTTTTATGTTTTAATAACTAGAAAGAAGTGATGTTAAGATTCAGACATGTACACAAGACTCCCATGTGAAAATGTTTACTGGTCATCCCAGTCACAGTGTAAGGGCAGCTGTCCCTGTCCGTCAGACAGGGACAATTTATAAAGATGAAACAAAATGTATTTTTTTCTGCAAAACTTACTGTAGACTGCAGATAACCTCACTGAACAGTTTCCTCAAACACCAATTCTCAAAACTCAAACCTTCAGAATGCAGATCCGGCAGGGCAATGCTTTTTAAAGTTCTAATTCAAGCCATGAACAATAATATGGCGTACAGAAAAGGCCCTGTCACACACAGAGATAAATCTGTGGCAGATCTGTGGTTGCAGTGAAATTGTGGACAATCAGTGCCAGGTTTGTGGCTGTGTACAATAACAATATGTCCATGATTTCACTGCAACCACAGATCTGCCAAAGATTTATCTCTGTGTGTGACGGGGCCTTTAGGTGCTGTGAGGTAGCGACCACCAATGTTGTGGATGGTCGCAGTGGAGAAGGATCCCCCTGTGATATTAAACTGAAGGTGTGACTGTGGGACTTTTAGTTCCACAGAATTTGGGTTGTAATTAAGGGTTAGGTTCCCTTTAAACTGTGACCAGTGTGATGGACAGAGCTGGAGAATCACATACCTCCACCTGTGGGTGTATCCGGTTGGGTTTTAAGAGACTGTTAGTTTTAGAAACAGAGAGAAGCCTGAGAGTGCTGCACATGGAGGATGTGTGCTGGAGATCTCAGTCTGTGTCAAGACTGAAGAGAGACTCCTGGAAATCAGTCCAGGTGAGGCCTGGGGGAAAATACTGCAGCCTAGCTGGAGAGGGCTGGAGGCTGCAGGAAGCACCACAGTGACTTGTGTTCGCTGGCTGGAGCCAGAGTGTGGAGAATCCACTATGGACATTTAATTGGACTGGAAGCCCACGGTATGTGGATGTTATATTTTCCTTTAAGCCAGGAGAGGCTTCATTGTGTTTTGGAAGGGCAGTTTATGTTGCACTAATAAACTGCTGCATTTTTGAGAGAGACTGTGTTGCCTGTGTATGCCTAAGCTACCCTGCATCGCTGCAAGCGAGTAAACCCCCCGGGTTGCGGTAAGCAACGTTCACAGTGCAGAAATATTTGTCAGTGACCGCATCTTGGTGATTTGGGCTCTGGAAGCCACTATTTCTTATTTAAAGTGAAACAACTGAGAAGTGTAGACTTTTAATTCAATTTAATTTTAAAGGTTTAATTAAAGGGGTCGAACAAAAATATCTTGTGAAACCTTTAAGAACTGCAACAATTTTTCTACAAATCCCTCTCATTTTAGGGGCTCAAAAATAATTGGACAAATTGACTATACTATGTTCATTTTTAATACTTTGTAGAGACAATGACTGTCTGAAGTCTGGAAACCATGGACGTCACCAAACGCTGGGTTTCCTCCTTTTTGATGCGTTGTCCGTCGTTTACTGTAGCTGATTTCAGTTGTTACTTGTTTGTGGGTCTTTCAGCCTTAAGTTTTGTCTTTGGAGTCCTTTGTACACTACGACATCGCAGGTGCGATGTCGTCGGGGTCAAATTGAAAGTGACGCACATCCGGCGTCGCTCTCGACATTGTAGTGTGTAAATCGTTTTAACTACGATTACCGAGCACAAAAGCGTCGTAATCGTATCATCGGTGTAGTGTCGGTCATTTTCATTATTTTGGCTGCTGCGACAGTACGATGTTGTTCCTTGTTCCTGCGGCAACACACATCGCTGTGTATGAAGTCGCAGGAGCGAGGAACATCTCCTACCTGCGTCCCGTCTGCAATGCGGAAGGAAAGAGGTGGGCGGGATGTTTACGTCCCGCTCATCTCCGCCCCTCTGCTTCTATTGGCCGCCTGCCCTGTGACGTCGCGGTGACGCCACACGACCCGCCCCCTTAGGAAGGAGGCGGGTCGCTGGCCGGAGCGACGTTGCAGGGAAGGTGAGTGCATGTGAAGCTGCAGTAGCGATAATATTCGCTACGGCAGCTATCACAAAATATTGCAGCTGCGACGGGGGCGGGGACTATCGCGCTCATCATCGCAGCATCGGCTTGCGATGTCGTAGTGTGCAAAGGGCCCCTTAAAGAAAACCAACCATCAAGATTTCCATATATAAAGTAAAGACAGTGCTATACTGGCACTAGGATGCTGAATGTAAGCATATCATTTGGTCTGAGATTGGATGCTTTATTTCAGAAATACGTGCAATTAAAGTTCCAGCAATGTACTGCTATTGATTGACAGGTGCAACAGGGGCGGGAATATGTGGATCGAGTCTTGCTAGCTATTCCCGTGCCCTGTCTGCCTGCCTGACCTTCCTCCCCTGTTGCTGTAACAGACGTTCATTCCGGCACCTGCGCAGTATCATTTCTAAGTATTCCAGAAAACTCTTCACTAAGATGGTGTCAGGGTCGACGCCTGTGCATAGCGCTATCTCCGGCAGCATCTTCGTGAAGACTGTCATCCTGCATCAGACCATAAATAGCAAGCCCCGACTTACATACTTCCGCCAGTGTTGCACCTGTCAATCAAATAGCAGTGCATTGCTGGAACTTTACTTACAAATATTACTGTAATAAAATATCAGATCTTAGAACTGAAGGTATGCCTGGATTCAGCATCCTAGTTGCCAGTATAGCACTGGCTTTATTTTATTTATGAAAATCCTGATGGTTCACTTTAAGCATATGAATTTCATGCTCGATGTGACTGAGATCTGGTGGTTGACTTGGCCATTGCAGAATATTACAATTTTTTGTCTTAAAAAACTCCTTGGTTGCATTTGCGGTATGTTTTGGGTCATTATTCATCTATACTGTGAAGCGCTGTCCAATCTACCTTGCTGCATTTGGTTACATCTGAGCAGAAAACATAACTCTGTACACTTCAGAATTCATCAGGATGCTTCTGTCTTCAGTCACATCTTCAATAATCACTAGTAACCCATTACAATTGGAAGCCATGCATATGCCCATACCATCACACTGCCTCCACCATGTTTTACAGAGGACGAGGTGTGCTTTGGATCATGAGCTGTTCCAAGCTTTCTCCCTACTTTTTTCTTCCCATCATTCTGATACAGGTTTATCTTAAGGTTACTTTACACACTGCGATATCGGTCCCGATATCGCTAGTGTGAGTACCCGCCCCCATCTGTTGCGCGACACGGGCATATCGCTGCCCGTGGCGCACAACATCGCCCAGAGCCGTCACACATACTTACCTGTCCGGCGACGTCGCTGTGACCGGCGAACCGCCTCCTTTCTAAGGGGGCGGTCCGTGCGGCGTCACAGCGACGTCACTGAACCGCCGCCCAATCGCAGCGGAGGGGCGGAGATGAGCGGGACGTAACATCCCGCCCACCTCCTTCCTTCCGCATAGCGGCCGGGAGGCAGGTAGGGAGACGTTCCTCGCTCCTGCGGCGTCACACGCAGCGATGTGTGATGCCGCAGGAACGAGGAACAACCTCGTTACTGCTGAAGTAACGATAATTGGGAATGGACCCCCGTGTCGCCGATTAGCGATTTTTCACTGTTTTGCAACGATGCAAAATCGCTAATCGATGTCACACGCAACGGCATCGCTAATGCGGCCGGATGTGCGTCACGAATTCCGTGACCCCAACGACTCCGCATTAGCGATGTCGTAGCGTGTAAAGCCCGCTTTAGTTTCATCTGTTCAAAGACTGTTTTTCCAGAACTGGCTTCTTAGATCTTATTGGGCAAAGTCTAATCTGTCTTTCTATTTTTAAGACTAATTATTTGCTTGCTATTTGTAGTGAACCATCTGTATTTGCACTCATGAAGTCTTTTCTTTATGGTAGACTTAGATACTGAAACACCTACTTTCTGGAGAATGTTCTTTACTTGAGTGAATTCTGTAAAGGGTTTTTCCTCACCATGGAAAGGATTCTGGGATCATCCACCACTGTTGTCTTCTGTGGACGTCCAAGCCTTTTTGAGTTTCCTGACTTCCCATGCTCACAAGTGTGCACTTTTTTAGCAGAATGTACCAAACTGTTGATTTGGCTAATCCTATCATTTCTGCTATCTCTCTGATGGATTTATTTTTTTTCAGCCTACCGATATTCTGTTTCTCTTCCACTGACTGCTCCTTTGACCACACATTGTAGGTTCACAACAATAGATTCCAAATGCAAATGTCGCACCTGGAATCATTTCCAGACTTTTTACCTGCTTAATTTATGATGACTTAATGAAGGAATAGCCCATGCAGCTCGTTAAAATGTTTTGAGATAATTGTCCAATTAGTTTTGGTCCCCTGAAAAACAAGCAGCTACATATTAAATAGCTGTAATTCCTAATACCTTACAATTAGAATGTGAATACCCTCAACTTAAAGCAGAGTCTGCTCTTTAAGCCCATAATGATTACATGCCTATTTTGAATATGTTTTTGTAAACAGCTAAAATGCCAAAACTTGTGTCACTGTCCAAATTTTTATGGCCCTAACTGTATAAATGTGTATTATATTCTAACTATTTGTCCATCAATTGTATACACAAGTCCAGGCAGAACAACTCCTATGGAATATAGCTAAAGACAGGGTGAACATCCCAGTAAAGCTGACAACTTTAAGAACATTTAGAAAGATTTCAAACAGTACTCCATAATCAAAGAGATATTTTCAAGTTAATAAATTGTTTTAGTAATCATCATAAAATAAGCAAGTTTGCAATTTACAATTTGCAATTTTTATCGGCTGTCTTTGTCCTGCAATAAATGTTTTTATCTTTAATATTGCACAGTTAGTTTACACAGAACTTGGCTGCTAATGCCTGCCCAGACACTGGACAAATGTGTGCAATGTATTTACATTCCAAGATAAGCATTAACTCCTAACATACCAGTCAGCTCTCTCCAGTCTATTGATTTCTCTACAGCAGTTAGCTGCTCTCCTCCTTCCCCAACCCTCTCAGGATCTGACAATCTGCTGTTATACATATTGTGAAATAACCGGCCAGCACCATCAGCTGTTTTCAGAACAGGTCTCCTAATCATGGCTCTAAAGCTGGTGTCACACATAACGACGACGACAACGACGTCGCTGCTACGTCACCATTTTCTGTGACGTTGCAGCGACGTCCCGTCGCTGTCGCTGTGTGTGACATCCAGCAACGACCTGGCCCCTGCTGTGAGGTCGCCGGTCGTTGCTGAATGTCCAGCTTCATTTTTTGGTCGTCACTCTCCCGCTGTGACACACACATCGCTGTGTGTGACAGCGAGAGAGCGACGAAATGAAGCGATCAGGAGCCGGCACTGGCAGCTGCGGTAAGCTGTAACCAGCGTAAACATCGGGTAACCAAGGGAAGACCTTTCCCTGGTTACCCGATGTTTACGCTGGTTACCAGCCTCCGCTCTTGCTGCCAGTGCCGGCTCCTGCTCTGTGCACATGCGGCTGCAGTACACATCGGGTAATTAACCCGATGTATACTGTAGCAAGGAGAGCAAGGAGCCAGCGCTAAGCAGTGCGCGCGGCTCCCTGCTCTCTGCACTGTGACATGTAGCTGCAGCACACATCGGGTTAATTAACCCGATGTGTGCTGCAGGAGAGCAAGGAGCCAGTGCTAAGCGCGGCTCCCTGCTCTCTGCACATGTAGCACAGCGACCTTATGATCGCTGCTTCTGCTGTGTTTGACAGCTAAGCAGCGATCATAACAGCGACTTACAAGGTCGCTGTTACGTCACCGAAAATGGTGACGTAACAGCGACGTCGTTGTCGCTGTCGTTTAGTGTGACACCAGCTTAACTTTTTGGAGATGTATGCTTGTTCAAATTCCCTGTTATCTCTATGTGTAAATACGGTGATAACAGTGATAAAGAAAAAGGAGGACATAAGGTGGTGTCACACACAGCGACGGCGACAACGACGTTGCTGCTAAGTCACCATTTTCTGTCCCTGCTGTGAGGTCGCCGGTCGTTGCTGAATGTCCTGCGTCATTTTTTGGACGTTGCTAGAAAGCGACGAACTGAAGCGAGCAGGGAGACGGCTTCTGGCAGCCTGCGGTAAGCTGTAACCAAGGTAAACACCGGGTAAACAAGCGAAGTGCTTCACTGGTTACCCGATATTTACCTTAGTTACTAGCATCCGCCGCTCTCAGGCTGCCAGTGCCGGCTCCCTGCTCCCTGCACGCGTAGCCAGAGTACACATCGGGTAAATAAGCAAAGGTTTGCTTATTAACCCGATGTGTACTCTGGCTAGGAGTGCAGGGAGCCAGCGCTAAGCGGTGTGCGCTGGTAACCAAGGTAAATATCGGGTAACCAACGAAGCATTTTGCTTGGTTACCCAATATTTACCTTAGTTACCAAGCAAAGCATCGCTTCCACGCGTCGCTGCTGGCTGGGGGCTGGTCCCTGGTCGCTGGTGAGATCTGCCTGTTTGACAGCTCACCAGCGACCATGTAACGAGGCAGCAGCGATCCTGATAAGGTCAGGTCGTCAGTCGTGATCGCTGCTGCGTCGCTACGTGTGACTCTAGCTATAGAATAATAGCACCAAAGACAATAATATGGTGATAACAGTGTAGAATGCAGAACAAACCACTGATAGCTGAATGTATTAGGGGTACTTCTCACATAGCGAGATCGCTAGCTGGATCGCTGCCGAGTCACAGGTTTTGTGACATACCAGTGACCTCATCAGCGATCTCGCTGTGTGTGACACTGAGCAGTGATCTGGCCCCTGCTGTAAAATCGCTGATCGTTACACACAGTGTTGGTTCATTTTTTGCTTGTTGCTCTCCTGCTGTGAAGCACACATCGCTGTGTTTGACAGTGAGAGAGCAACGATCTGAATGTGCAGGGAGCAGGGAGCCGGCATCTGGAAGCTGTGGACGCTGGTAACCAAGGTACACATCGGGTAACCAAGCGAAGCCCTTTGCTTGGTTACCCCATATTTACCTTGGTTACTAGCGTACGCCGCTCTCAGGCTGCCAGTGCTGACTCCCTGAACACGTAGCCAGAGTACACATCGGGTAACTAAGCGAAGCGCTTTGCTTAGTAACCCGATGTGTACCCTGGCTACGAGTGCAGGGAGCCAGCGCTAAGCGGTGTGCGCTGGTAACCAGGGTAAATATCGGGTAACCAAGCAAAGCATTTTCCTTAGTTACCCGATATTTACCTTAGTTACCAAGCGAAGCATCGTTTCCACGAGTCGCTGCTGGCTGGTCACTGGTCGCTGGTGAGATCTGCCTGATTGACAGCTCACCAGCGACCATGTTGCGACGCACCAGCAATCCTGACCAGGTCATATCGTGGTCGGAATCGCTGGTACGTCATTTAGTGAGACGGTACCCTTACAGCAGAGCCTGCACTCAGCTTAGTTATACTACTACTGCAGATCTGCTTGTCACCAGAACTGTCACTCAAGGAGGAGAGTCTGCCCTCTTAGAATCCAAAAAGTAAGGAGACTGAATAGCTCTGGGATGCTCAAGAGACAAAAATATCCGTTTAAAGACATAAGACATCTAACTCAGACAGGTTTACACCAATTGTTTCACTTTGTAACATGCACAAAGAAGTCATGAAACTAATTTCAATGTCCAGCTAATTAGAACATCATACCTCTTTTGCCATCTTAACAGTTTAGGATCTTCTATAGAAAAGTCTAGAAAACAAAATTGATTCATTACATTTTTTTTTTTAAAAGTACAGTAATCATCAGATGAAATTGCTCAAATGTAATTACTCATTAAAGAACTGAATATGGCTTTGGCAAACAGCTATTAGCCCTTTACAGGGCCGTATTTACCATTAGGCACCCGTGGTCCGGTGCCTAGGGCGGCAGGTTGTGAGGGGCGGCACCTTCTGGCAGCAAAAAAAAAAAAAAAATTTTTTTTTTTTTTTTTTACTTTTTTTTTTTTTTCTGCGGCCGCCGAGCACAGGGAGCTGATTGGCCCCGGAACTGCCGGGGCCTGCACTTCCGGGGTCACAGGCGCGCGCCAATCAGCTCCTTCCTCTGTGCTGCGTCCACTGCTGTGTGGACGTCACATGCAGAGGACAGCACAGCAGGACGCCGCGGAGGACGCCGTGATGGAAGCCAGTGTCAGAAGAGGATACTCACGTGAGCCAGGAAGATGGCGGCGGGCACTGGAGCAGGTAAATGGATTCATAAGGAGCGTGGGAGTGTCTCTTATGCAGACCGGAGATCTGCGCATGCGGGGGGGGGGGGGGGGGAGGCGGCCAAGGCTGATACTGGGGGGAGGCAGAGGCTGAGACTGGGGGGAGGCTGGAGGGAGGCAGAGGCTGAGACTGGGGGGAGGCTGGAGGGAGGCAGAGGCTGAGACTGGAGGGAGGCAGAGGCTGAGACTGGGGGGAGGCTGGAGGGAGGCAGAGGCTGAGACTGGAGGGAGGCAGAGGCTGAGACTGGGGGGAGGCTGGAGGGAGGCAGAGGCTGAGACTGGAGGGAGGCAGCGGCTGAAACTGGGGGGAGGCTGGAGGGAGGCAGAGGCTGAGACTGGAGGGAGGCAGAGACTGGGGGGAGGCTGGAGGGAGGCAGAGGCAGAGACTGGGGGGAGACTGGGAGGAGGCAGAGGCTGAGACGGGGGGGAGGCAGAGGCTGAGACTGTGGGGAGGCTGGAGGGAGGCAGAGGCTGAGACTGGGGGGAGGCTGGAGGGAGGCAGAGACTGGGGGAGGCTGGAGGGAGGCAGAGGCAGAGACTGGGGGGAGGCTGGAGGGAGGCAGAGACTGGGGGGAGGCTGGAGGGAGGCAGAGACTGGGGGGAGGCTGGAGGGAGGCAGAGGCAGAGACTGGGGGGAGGCTGGAGGGAGGCAGAGACTGGGGGGAGGCTGGAGGGAGGCAGAGGCAGAGACTGGGGGGAGGCTGGAGGGAGGCAGAGGCAGAGACAGAGACTGGGGGGAGGCTGGAGGGAGGCAGAGGCAGAGACAGAGACTGGGGGGAGGCTGGAGGGAGGCAGAGACTGGGGGGAGGCTGGAGGGAGGCAGAGGCAGAGACTGGAGGGAGGCAGAGACAGAGACTGGGGGGAGGCTGGAGGGAGGCAGAGACAGAGACTGGGGGGAGGCTGGAGGGAGGCAGAGGCTGAGACTGGGGGGAGGCTGGAGGGAGGCAGAGGCAGAGACTGGGGGGAGGCTGGAGGGAGGCAGAAACAGACTGGGGGGAGGCTGGAGGGAGGCAGAGGCAGAGACTGGGGGGAGGCTGGAGGGAGGCAGAGGCAGAGACTGGGGGGAGGCTTTAGGGAGGCAGAGGCAGAGACTGGGGGGAGGCTGGAGGGAGGCAGAGGCTGAGACTGGGGGGAGGCTGGAGGGAGGCAGAGGCTGGGACTGGGGGGAGGCTGGAGGGGGGCTGAGGCTGAGACTGGGGGGAGGCTGGAGAGAGGCTGAGACTGGAAGGAGGCTGGAGGGAGGCTGAGACTGGAGGGAGACTGGAGGGAGGCTGAGACTGGAGGGAGGCTGGAGGGAGGCTGAGACTGGGGGGAGGCTGGAGGGAGGCTGAGACTGGGGGGAGGCTGGAGGGAGGCAGAAGCTGAGACTGGAGGGAGGCTGAGACTGGGGGGAGGCTGGAGGGAGACTGAGGCTGAGACTGGGGGGAGGCTGGAGGGAGGCTGATGCTGAGACTGGGGGGAGGCTGGAGGGAGGCTGAGACTGGAGGGAGGCTGAGGCTGAGACTTGAGGGAGGCTGAGGCTGAGACTGGAGGGAGGCTGGAGGGAGGCAGAGGCTGAGACTGGGGGGAGGCTGGAGGGAGGCAGAGGCTGAGGCTGGAGGGAGGCAGAGGCTGAGACTGGAGGGAGGCAGAGGCTGAATCTGGGGGAGGCTGGAGGGAGGCAGAGCCTGAGACTGGGGGGAGGCTGGAGGGAGGCAGAGGCTGAGACTGGGGGAAGGCTGGAGGGAGGCAGAGGCTGAATCTGGGGGAGGCTGGAGGGAGGCAGAGCCTGAGACTGGGGGGAGGCTGGAGGGAGGCAGAGGCTGAGACTGGGGGAAGGCTGGAGGGAGGCAGAGGCTGAATCTGGGGGAGGCTGGAGGGAGGCAGAGGCTGAGACTGGGAGGAGGCTGGAGGGAGGCAGAGGCTTAGACTGGGGGGAGGCTGGAGGGAGGCAGAGGCTAAGACTGGGGGGAGGTAGAGGCTGAGACTGGGGGGAGGCTGGAGGGAAACTGAGGCTGAGACTGGGGGAAGGCTGGAGGGAGGCTGAGACTGGAGGGGGGCTGAGGCGGAGACTGGGGGAGGCTGGAGGGAGGCTGAGGAGGAGACTGGAGGGAGGCTGAGGCGGAGACTGGGGGGAGGCTGGAGGGAGGCTGAGGCGGAGACTGGGGCAGGCTGAGGCTGGGGGGAGGCAAAGGCTGAGACTGGGGGAGAGAGGCTGATGCTGAGGGAAGATAGAGGCTGATGCTGGGGGAGAGAGGCTGATGCTGGCTGGGGGAGTGGGAGAGAGGGGCTAATGCTAGAGACAGAGGACAAGGGATGAGGGATAGTGCAATGACAAAATCGATTGGGTGGGGGGAGTGTAAGGACTCAGAATAAGAGGGGGGCAGCATTGGGAGCTCATTATGAAGAAGGGGCAGCATGTGTGAGATCAGTATGGAGTGGAGCAATGTAGGGGAGTCAATATCAAGAGTGGGGTAGTGTGTGTGGGGGGGTCTCAGCATAAGCGTTAGTGTGGTGGTCTTAGCATGAGTGGGGCAACATGAAGGTCTCATTATGGAAAAGAGGAAGGCAGCATTAGGAGCTCATGGAGAGGGACAGCATGCATGGGACATTGTGAGAAGGGGGCAGCATGCATGGGACATTGTGAGGAGGGAGCAGCATGCATGGGACATTGTGAGGAGGGGGCAGCATGCATGGGACATTGTGAGGAGAGAGCAGCATGCAAGGGACATTGTGAGGAGGGGGCAGCATGCATGGGACATTGTGAGGCGGGAGCAGCATGCATGAGACATTGTGAGGAGGGAGCAGCATGCATGGGACATTGTGAGGAGGGAGCAGCATGCATGGGACATTGTGAAGAGGGGGCAGCATGCATGGGACATTGTGAAGAGGGAGCAGCATGCATGGGACATTGTGAGGAGGGAGCAGCATGCATGGGACATTGTGAGGAGGGGGCAGCATGCATGGGACATTGTGAGGAGGGGGCAGCATGCATGGGACATTGTGAGGAGGGAGCAGCATGCATGGGACATTGTGAGGAGGGAGCAGCATGCATGGGACATTGTGAGGAGGGGGCAGCATGCATGGGACATTGTGAGGAGGGGGCAGCATGCATGGGACATTGTGAGGAGGGGGCAGCATGCATGGGACATTGTGAGGAGGGGGCAGCATGCATGGGACATTGTGAGCAGGGGGCAGCATGCACGGGACATTGTGAGGAGGGGGCAGCATGCATGGGACATTGTGAGGAGGGGGCAGCATGCATGGGACATTGTGAGGAGGGGGCAGCATGCATGTGACACTGTGAGGAGGGGGCAGCATGCATGGGACATTGTGAGGAGGGGGCAGCATGCATGGGACATTGTGAGGAGGGGGCAGCATGCATGGGACATTGTGAGGAGGGGGCAGCATGCATGGGACATTGTGAGCAGGGGGCAGCATGCATGGGACATTGTGAGGAGGGGGCAGCATGCATGGGACATTGTAAGGAGGGAGCAGCATGCATGGGACATTGTGAGGAGGGGGCAGCATGCATGGGACATTGTGAGGAGGGGGCAGCATGCATGGGACATTGTGAGGAGGGGGCAGCATGCATGGGACATTGTGAGCAGGGGGCAGCATGCATGGGACATTGTGAGGAGGGGGCAGCATGCATGGGACATTGTAAGGAGGGAGCAGCATGCATGGGACATTGTGAGGAGGGGGCAGCATGCATGGGACATTGTGAGGAGGGGGCAGCATGCATGGGACATTGTGAGGAGGGGGCAGCATGCATGGGACATTGTGAGCAGGGGGCAGCATGCATGGGACATTGTCCTCACATCATGCTGCTCCCTCCTCACAATGTACAGATCATATTTCATAATCGAGGAAGGTGTGGTGGATATACAGTAGTTTATAAGGGAGGGCAGAGTGGTGTTTTAGTTTATTAGGGGCAGTGTGACAGTCACAGTATATAAGTGGGGACGGTGTGGTGGGAATATTTTATACACATGCTATGTTTTGATGTGCCTGTGGTGATTCCCATTGGGGGGGGGGGGTTAGTTTCTTATTGATACTTTTTAAAGTGTTTTACAGAGTAGATCTGCCTTAAACAGATGTCGTGTGCGAAAACTCAGTTTTACGTTGTCACTAAGGGGCGCGACCACTTAAAGTGCCTAGGGCAGCACGAAGGCAAAATACAGCCCTGGCCCTTTATATAATGCAATCACACGCACATGTGTCTCCAACTGTGAAGGGAGGATGGGGGGGGAAGGGTGACCCTAATGAGCTGCTCATTACCACGGAGAACAAAAAACCCAAAACAGCCAAATAACTGAAATAGAGCCCAGTGTCTTTTTATTTTTTTTTTTATAGAAAGGCAACAAAGTGTGCCTATTCACATTTGATGAGTGAACTGCCAATGTGTATGCACAGCTTAATAAAAAGACCCGCTATGTACTACTTCTAAGTACAAAAGTAGAGGTATATTTTGTAATGAAAATACATAATGGAATAGACATTGGAACATAAAATAAATCAGTAAATAGCAATAAAAAATATTCATCTGTTCAGTGCACAAATAGAAAGAAACATTTCTGAATATATTCTAACCAACTTCTTTATTGTCTATAGAGATTGTCTACACAGTGAGACTAAAGACCCCGTCACACACAGATAAATCTTTGGCAGATCTGTGGTTGCAGTGAAATCATGGACATATTGTTCCATTTGTACACAGCCACAAACCTGGCACTGATTGTCCACAATTTCACTGCAACCACAGATCTGCCGCAGATTTATCTCTGTGAGACAGGGCCTTAACGCTGAATGAAAGTAAAAATCTGCATGCACAAATATATTGCAGAAAATAATATAATAACTGACAAACAGCATGGATTCATGAAAGATAAATCGTGTCTAACCAACCTGTTGGGGTTCTATGAGGGGGTAAGTGCAAACCTGGATATTGGTAATGCAGCTGATGTGATTTATTTGGACTTTGCAAAGGCATTTGATACTGCACCACATAATAGCCTTATACTAAAGCTCCAGAAGCAAGGACTAGGGGACACAATATGCAACTGGGTAAGGAATTGGCTAAAAGATAGGAAACAAAGAGTAGTCATAAATGGAACATTCTCTAAATGGGCCATAGTCAGCAGTGGGGTGCCGCAGGGATCTGTGCTAGGACCAATTCTTTTTAATCTCTTTATTAATGAGCTTGTGGATGGGATTGATAGTAAAGTGTCAGTCTTTACTGACGACACCAAACTATGTAGGGTATTAAAGTAATGCACTTAGGACGGAGTAATCCTATAACTGCGTATACATTAAACAGAAGTAAACTTGGGACTACAGAACAGAAGGACTTGGGTATTCTTCTTACAAATAAGCTGAGCAGCAGCACTCAATGTCAAGCAGCAGCTGCTAAAGCAAACAAGATTCTAGGGTGTATAAAAAGAGAGATTAGATCCCGCGATCCCAACGTATTGTTACCCCTCTATAAATCACTTGTGAGGCCACATCTGGAATATGGGATCCAGTTCTGGGCTCCACATTTTAAATAGGACATTCAGAAGTTAGAGTCAGTTCAAAGGCAGGCAACTAGACTATTACAAGGAATGGAAGGCCTCCCATATGATGACAGGTTGAAAAAGTTAGATATGTTTAGCTTAGAAAAAAGACGTCTCAGAAGAGATCTCATTTATATGTATAAATACATGTGTGGTCAATATAAAGGACTGGCGCATGACTTATTCCTTCCAAAGACAATACTAAGGACCAGGGGGCACTCACTGCGAGTGGAAGAAAAGCGATTCCGACAGCTAAATAGGAAAGGGTTCTTTACAGTTAGAGCAGTCAGACTGTGGAATTCCCTACCACAAGAGGTAGTAATGGCAGATACTATAACAGCTTTTAAAAAAGGGCTGGATGATTTCCTCAGTACACACAACATTGTTGGTTATAAATGACTTAGTGACCAAATGTAGAACTGGTGGAGGAAGGTTAAACTAGATGGACCTAGGTCTTTTTTCAACCTAAGTGACTATGTAACTATGTAACTATGAGTGGGGTGTGCCCCTTCAAATATAATGGTGGATACAATGGACCCTGCTGTCGTCATTAAGGGATGGTGGAAAGAACACAGGCGTACACAGGGGACAGTTATAAAGGTCCTTACAAGAGAACATTGAACAGAACAGAAGTAGGAGACCGGCATCACCATCTGTATGTAACATTTATACACTTTCTACTGTTTGCAATAAACCAAGAACAATATAATAGCTTTACACAAAAAATATAACAAGTGGTTTCTCCAAATGTGACACAAAATGCCACTTTTAGTGACTACTGCATTCTCAAAACTCAAAATTATTCAACTCTCTGAATATAATCCCTCATAAGAGCTCCCATGTCCCAAGCAAACTTAAAGGGGTATACCCATCTCCAGGATCCTATCCCAATATGTAATAATAATGATATTAGCAAATAGCTCCAATTAGTAATGTAGTATAGTTCTCCTGATTAGCTATGTCGCTTATATCATGTGCAGGGCATTGCAGAATCTTACGTATTCATGGTTATGACCACGCATATAGTCTATAGGCAACAGTTTCAAAGGGGCTGCCTATAAATAGGCAATAATTCCAAAGGGGCTGGCTATAAATAGGCAATAGTTCCATGAAGGCTGGGTATAAATAGGCAATAGTTCCATGAGGGCTGGGTATAAATAGGCAATAGTTCCATGAGGGCTGGGTATAAATCCGCAATAGCTCCATAGGGGCTGGTTATAAATAAGCAATAGCTCCATAGGGGCTGGGAATAAATAGGCAATAGCTCCATAGGGGCTGGGTATAAATAGGCAATAGCTCCATTGGGGCTTGGTATAAATAGGCAATAGCTCCATAGGGGCTGGTTATAAATAGGCAATAGCTCCATAGGGGCTGGTTATAAATAGGCAATAGCTCCATGGGGGCTGGGTATAAATAGGCAATAGCTCCATAGGGGCTGGTTATAAATAGGCAATAGCTCCATTGGGGCTTGGTATAAATAGGCAATAGCTCCATAGGGGCTGGTTATAAATAGGCAATAGCTCCATAGGGGCTGGGTATAAATAGGCAATAGCTCCATTGGGGCTTGGTATAAATAGGCAATAGCTCCATAGGGGCTGGTTATAAATAGGCAATAGCTCCATAGGGGCTGGTTATAAATAGGCAATAGCTCCATGGGGGCTGGGTATAAATAGGCAATAGCTCCATAGGGGCTGGTTATAAATAGGCAATAGCTCCATAGGGCCTGGCTAGAAATAGGCAATAGCTCCATATTGGCTGGCTAGAAATAAGCAATAGTTCCATAAGGGCTGGCTAGAAATAGGCAATAATTCTATAGGGCTGGCTATAAGTTCCATAGGTGCTGGCTTTTAAATAAGCAATAGTTCCATAGGGGCCGGCTAGAAATAGGCAATAGCTCCATAGTGGCTGGCTAGAAATAGGCAATAGCTCCATAGTGGCTGGCTAGAAATAGGCAATAGCTCCATAGTGGCTGGCTAGAAATAGGCAATAGCTCCATAGTGGCTGGCTAGAAATAGGCAATAGCTCCATAGTGGCTTGGCTAGAAATAGGCAATAGCTCCATAAGGGCGGCCTATAAAAAGGCAATATTTACATGGGGGATGACTAGAAATAGGCAATAGTTCCATAGGGGCTGGTGAGAAATAGGCAATAGCTCCATATTGGATGGCTAGAAATAAGAAATAGTTCCAAAAGGGCTGGCTAGAAATAGGCAATAATTCTATAGCGGCTGGCTATAAATTCCATAGGGGCTGGCTTTTAAATAAGCAATAGTTCCATAAAAGCTGGCTAGAAAAAGACAATAGCTTCATAGGGGCTGGTTATAAATAGGCAATAATAGTAAACCCGGCACTGAACAAGACAAATTTGTAGGTGATGTGATGTAGACTTTAATCAACATGACAATCCAATTCGACAATATACATATTATGACGTTTTAGTCATATGGACCTTCATCAGATACACTACTGTTCATAAGTTTAGGGTCACTTAGATATTTCCTTATTTTTGAAAGGAAAGCACATTTCTTTTTCAATGACGCTAACATTAAATTAAACAGAAATACACTCTATAGTTTGTTAATGTGGTAAATGACTATTCTGCTGCAAATGACTGGCTTTTAATGCAATATCTACATAGGTTTATAGAGGCCCATTTCCAACAACCACCACTCCAGTGTTCTAATGGTACATTGTGTTTGCTAACTGTGTTAGAAAACTAATGGATGTTTAGAAATCCCTTGAAAACCCTTGTGCAAGTATGTTAGCACAGCTCAAAACAGTTTTGCTGATTAGAGAAGCTATAAAAATGACCTTCCTTTGAGCTAGTTGAGAATCTGGAGCACTACTTTTGTTGGTTCCATTGAACTCTCAAAATGGCCAGAAAAAGAGAACTTTCATGTGAAACTCGACAGTCTATTCTTGTTCTTAGAAATGAAGGCTATTGCATGCGAGAAATTGCCAAGAAACTGAAGATTTCCTACAACAGTGTGTACTACTCTCTTCAGAGGAGAGCACAAACAGGCTCTAACCAGAGTAGAAAAAGAAGTGGAGGCCCTGCTGCACAACTGAGGAACAAGACAAGTACATTAGAGTCTCTAGTTTGAGAAATCGAAGACTCAAACTAGCAACTTCATTAAATAGTACCCACAAAACGCCAGTGTCAATGTCTACAGTGAAGAGGTGACTCCGGGATGCTGGCCTTCAGGGCAGAGTGGCAAAGAAAAAGCCATATCTGAGATTGGCTAATAAAAGGAAAAGATTAATATGGGCAAAAGAACACAGACATGGGACATAGGAAGATTGGAAAAAAGTGTTATGGACAGACAAATCGAAGTTTGTGGTGTTTGGATCACACAGAAGAACATTTGTGAGATGCAGAACAACTGAAAAGATGCTGGAAGTGTGCCTGACGCCATCTGTCATGCATGGTGGAGGTAATGTGATGGTCTGGGGTTGCTTTGGTGCTGGTAAAGTGGGAGATTTGTACAAGGTAAAAGGGATTTTGAATAAGGAAGGCTATTACTCCATTTTGCAACGTCATGCAATACCCTGTGGACAGCACTTGATTAGAGCCAATTTCATCCGACAACAGGACAATGACCCAAAGCACACCTCCAAATTATGCATGAACTATTTAGGGAAGAAGCAGGCAGCTGGTATTCTATGTGTAATGGAGAGGCCAGACCAGTCACCAGATCTCAACCCTATTGAGCTGTTCTGGGAGCAGCTTGACCGTATGGTACGCAAAAAGTGTCCATCAAGCCAATCCAACGTGTGGGAGGGGTTTCTGGAGGCATGGGGTGAAATATCTCCAGATTACCGCAGAAACAGCTAGAATGCCAAAGGTCTGCAAAGCTGGAATTGCTGCAAAGGAGCATTCTGTGACGAAAGCAAAGTGTGAAGGAGAAAATTATTATTTCAAGTAAAAATCATTATTTCTAACCTCGTCAATGTCTGGACTATATTTTCTATTCATTATGCAACTCATTTGATAAATAAAAGTATGATTTCTCATGGAAAAGGCAAAATTGTCTGGGTGATCCCAAACTTTTGAACTGTAGTGTAAGTGTCTGAGGACTGGGGTCAATGTATGAGCACATGCACTCTATGGATGGCGCCATCTTAAAGTGACAGTCACACTTCCTGCAGCAAATTGTTGGATTGTCAAGTTGATTAAAGTCTACATCCCCTGCCTTTGTCTTGTCGAGTTTATTATTATTATTTCATACGGAGTGCTGTGTATGACTTTCCAACGATATATACGGTAGTTAATAGTTCCATAGGGGCTGGATATAAAAAGGCAATAGTTCCATAGGGTGTATAATTGTAAAGTAGCTCATATTTTTTGAGTTCTGTCACCACAAACATTGACAATAGTGTGAGTAGTCTACCCCATACATATCAGCGCATGTTCAAGTGCTGTACTATGTGCTTCAGCCAGGGATTCTTCAGGGGAGGACAAGTGACACAGGTCCAAGAGTCTATGGAAATTAAAAGCACGGGTGACACTACTGTCAGGGGCCATAGAAATTAGGAGCACAGGTGGCACTGCTGTCAGGGGCCATAGAAATTAGGAGCACAGGTGGCACTGCTGTCAGGGGCCATAGAAATTAGGAGCACAGGTGGCACTGCTGTCAGGGACCATAGAAATTAGGAGCACAGGTGGCACTGCTGTCAGGGGCCATAGAAATTAGGAGCACAGGTGGCACTGCTGTCAGGGGCCATAGAAATTAGGAGCACAGGTGGCACTGTTGTCAGGGGCCATAGAAATTAGGAGCACAGGTGGCACTGCTGTCAAGGGGCATAGAAATTAGGAGCACGGGTGGCACTGGTGTCAGGGGCCATAGAAATTAGGAGCACAGGTGGCACTGCTGTCAGGGGGCATAGAAATTAGGAGCACAGGTGGCACTGGTGTCAGGGGGCATAGAAATTAGGAGCACAGGTGGCACTGCTGTCAGGGGCCATAGAAATTAGGAGCACAGGTGGCACTGGTGTCAGGGGCCATAGAAATTAGGAGCACAGGTGGCACTGGTGTCAGGGGCCATAGAAATTAGGAGCACAGGTGGCACTGCTGTCAGGGGCCATAGAAATTAGGAGCACAGGTGGCACTGGTGTCAGGGGCCATAGAAATTAGGAGCACAGGTGCTCAAACTCATTTGTGAAATGCCAAACACTCAAATCCTATGAGTTTCTTATGAAAATTATTAAAGCGTCCCATTTCATAGGTGATAATAGGCCGTTTTGGTTTCCAACATACAGCCATTAGGAATTATTAATCTGATTCCTCCACATGAACTCACTAAAAATGGATGGGCTTGAAAAGCTGCAAAAAGAGCACATTATTTCCTTTCATTACACAGTCAGTGGGAAAAGTGAGAATAACAGCCTTCACCAAAAGTGCAAGTTGGGGGGACTGAGGGGCATCACAATTTGGCTTTTGCGGCCCCTAATATCTGTGATGGGGACCCTGGCGTCTTTCCTGCTGGGTGACTGTACTGTGGTGGGACCCCAATATATTACTGTATACACAGCACTTGTGTCCACTCATCTGAGCACTATATGATCAGTGGGCTCATCTCGCAATGGGCATAGAAAGCCAGCACCCGCTGACCCTATACATGGCATCCACGGTCCCTGTGACTTTCATTTTTGGAACATAAATTGCAAGTGTTACGTCCTAAGAAAAATGGAGAGAAGTCCAAAGCTTGTATTTCTGTCAGCTCCCTCCACAGTGACGTGGGCATATAGTGGGCAGCACTGAGTGGGCACTGCAGCACAGGTGGGAGATGGACAAGTGGCACTCACCTGGCAGGAGGTCTTCACCAACTGATCTGCTCCTACATCATGGCCCCAGCCACCCTGACTGTGCCGTGACGTCACGTGTGCCCGCCCCCTACAGCCCCAACCAATCACAGGCGGGGCTGCCCTCAGTGCTTTCTCGTCGTCCTCCTTGTGATTGTCCCGACAGTCATATCACGATCTGGCGATTCCTGACAGATTCTGTGGCATATTGAGGTCAACAATGGCGGCTACACAAATAGGCTGTTGATATTCGTCATCTGAATACTACGAGTTCGGGGCCAATCGGAACGTTGTCACAGAGTCTGGTTTCCGGGGGGTGGATATGATGTAACACCGCGGAGACTCGGCAGCATGGAAGTGTAAGGTGTACCTGTGTGTTCTGCAGCCTGGGCCGGGGCTGCACGTGGCGAATGCATTATTGTCGGACCCGGTGACCACATGCAGACACCGCCCTGCTGCTTACCAGACCCTGGCCATCCGTCCGCGCTGTGACCCGGGGGCGTCAGTCAGTCTGTCCACGCTCTGACCCGGGGGTGTCAGTCAGTCCGTCCACGCTCTGACCCGGGGGTGTCAGTCAGTCCGTCCACGCTCTGACCCGGGGGCGTCAGTCAGTCCGTCCACGCTGTGACCCGGGGGCGTCAGTCAGTCCGTCCACGCTGTGACCCGGGGGCGTCAGTCAGTCCGTCCACGCTGTGACCCGGGGGCGTCAGTCAGTCCGTCCGCGCTGTGACCCGGGGGCGTCAGTCAGTCCGTCCACGCTCTGACCCGGGGGTGTCAGTCAGTCCGTCCACGCTCTGACCCGGGGGCGTCAGTCAGTCCGTCCACGCTGTGACCCGGGGGCGTCAGTCAGTCCGTCCACGCTGTGACCCGGGGGCGTCAGTCAGTCCGTCCACGCTGTGACCCGGGGGCGTCAGTCAGTCCGTCCACGCTGTGACCCGGGGGCGTCAGTCAGTCCGTCCACGCTGTGACCCGGGGGCGTCAGTCAGTCCGTCCACGCTGTGACCCGGGGGCGTCAGTCAGTCCGTCCACGCTGTGACCCGGGGGCGTCAGTCAGTCCGTCCACGCTGTGACCCGGGGGCGTCAGTCAGTCCGTCCACGCTGTGACCCGGGGGCGTCAGTCAGTCCGTCCACGCTGTGACCCGGAGGCGTCAGTCAGTCCGTCCACGCTGTGACCCGGGGGCATCAGTCAGTCAGTCCGTCCACGCCGTGACCCGGGAGCGTCAGTCAGTCCGTCCGCGCCGTGACCCGGGGGCGTCAGTCAGTCCGTCCGCGCCGTGACCCGGGGGTGTCAGTCAGTCCGTCTGTCCTCGCTGTGACCCGGGGGCGTCAGTCAGTCAGTCAGTCCGTCCGCGCCGTGACCCGGGGGCGTCAGTCAGTCCATCTGTCCACGCTGTGACCCGGGGGCGTCAGTCAGTCCATCTGTCCACGCTGTGACCCGGGGGCGTCAGTCAGTCCATCTGTCCACGCTGTGACCCGGGGGCGTCAGTCAGTCCATCTGTCCACGCTGTGACCCGGGGGCGTCAGTCAGTCCATCTGTCCACGCTGTGACCCGGGGGCGTCAGTCAGTCCATCTGTCCACGCTGTGACCCGGGGGCGTCAGTCAGTCCATCTGTCCACGCTGTGACCCGGGGGCGTCAGTCAGTCCATCTGTCCACGCTGTGACCCGGGGGCGTCAGTCAGTCCATCTGTCCACGCTGTGACCCGGGGGCGTCAGTCAGTCCATCTGTCCACGCTGTGACCCGGGGGCGTCAGTCAGTCCATCTGTCCACGCTGTGACCCGGGGGCGTCAGTCAGTCCATCTGTCCACGCTGTGACCCGGGGGCGTCAGTCAGTCAGCCCGTCTGCGCTGTGATTCAATACAGTTTTTTTTTTCCTTTAAGTATTTAAGGGGAACCTGTCAGCAGATTTGGGCTCTTATATACAGTACTAGAAGGTGGCCCGATTCTACGCATCGGGTATTCTAGAATTTACGTATTGTGTAGTTCATGTATGATTTTTCTTTTATTTATATATATATATATATATATATATATATATATATATATATATATATATATATATATATATATATATATATATATATATATATATATATATATATATATATATATATATATATATATATATATATATTTGTTGTGTGTAGTTACCAAGTGTTTGTGTAGGGCGCTGTACATGTTCTGGGTGTTGTCTGGGTGTGGCGGGGGGTGAGAGGGGTGTTGTTTGTGTGTTGCGTTGTTTGTGGAGCGCTGTGTGTCTGTAGCGTTGTGTGTGTGTTGCGCGGTTTGTGTGTGTGTGGTGTGTTTTGGGGGGAGGTATGTTTTGTGCAATGTGTGTGTTGTGCGGTATGTGCGTATATTTGTGTGTGCAGCGTTGTCTGTGGGTGTCTGTGTAGGGCAGTTGTTTGTGGTTCCGAGTGTGTGGTGTGTTTTGTGCAGTGCGCGAGCGCGTGTGTGTGTGTGTTGGGGAGAGGTGTGCACTTCCCATCGTGCTCCATCCCCCATGCAGCGCACTCCCCATCGTGCTCCATCTCCCATCCTGCGCACTCCCAAACGTGCTCCATCCGCCATGCTGCGCACTCCCAAACGTGCTCCATCCGCCATGCTGCGCACTCCCAAACGTGCTCCATCCGCCATGCTGCGCCAGCATCAGCCTCTCTGTCCCCAGCATCAGCCTCTCTGTCCCCAGCATCAGCCTCTCTGTCCCCAGCATCAGCCTCTCTGTCCCCAGCATCAGCCTCTCTGTCCCCAGCATCAGCCTCCCCATCCCAGCCTTCCCCAGGATCAGCCTCTCTCCTCCCAGCCTCCTCCAGCACGCCGTGCTCCTCTGCCGACACTCACAGATCCGATCGCATACACTCACACCCACCCACACACACACACACACACCCGATCGCATACACTCACGCACACACACACCAACGATATTGCACATACGCGCTCATACTCACAATATCCGGAGATACCACATGCTTCTGGCCATGTGATCCTCCGGCAGGTCCTGGAAGCTCACAGCACAGTATCGAGGCCAAGAAGCAAGCGATATCGCCGGATGCTGTGAGTTTGTGGATGCGATGTGATGTATGTGTGAGGTGTGTGTGAGAGTGAGTGTGAGCCGGTGTACACTGGTAACTATAATACACATCGGGTAACCAAGGGACCTTAGTTACCCGATGTGTATAATGGTTACCAGCGTTCACGGGCTCCGTCAAGATCCCAGCATCGCAAGGTTATGTCTGGCGCTGCTGGGATCCTGACGGAGCCGGTGTAGAAGCAAGCGATATCCCAGCATGTTGTGAGTGTGTGGATGTGATGTGTGAGGTGTGTGTGAGAGTGAGTGTGATGTGTGTGTGTGTGTACTCACCTTGGAGTCGGAGCTACGTGTCAGTTGGGCCAGAGCAAGCGTGCATTGCGTGAGGGGGGTGGGGCCTGCAGAGAGCCGGGGCGAGAGGCCAATCCGTGTGGGGGGGCGGGGCCATGGCGAGCCCAGCGGCCAATCAGCTTTGTGTCACCGTAAGGACACAATGTCACCGGAAGGACACAATTTTGAAGCATGACAGACAGACAGACAGAATAAGGCAATTATATATATAGATTGTAACATGCTGTATATAAGGGCCCAGGCCGCTGTGTAGAATGTAAAAATCACTTTATAATACCTAAAGGGCAGTGCAGACTGGCGATATGGGCGTCTCCGTTGTCCGGTGCTGGCGCCTCCTTTTTCGGCCATCTTCGTCCGCTTTCTGAACCCTGGGTGCATGACGCGGTTACGTCATACACACTCGTCTGTCTCGCGCAGGCGCACTACAATATGTTCATCTGCCCTGTTTAGGGCAGTTCAAAGTGCGCCTGTGCAGGACCTGAATGCAGGAGAGTGTGGATGACGTAGGACGTGTCATGCACCCAGGCTTCAGAAGGAGGAGGACAAGATGGCCAAAAGAGGCGGCGCCAGCACCAGGGAATGGAAACGCCCATATGGCCAGTCTGCACCGCCCTTTAGGGGAGTATTATAAAGTGTTTTCATGTGCTACACTGCGGCCTGGTCTCCTTATATACAGCATGTTAGAATGCTGTATATAAGAGCCTGGTGGTGGTGGCCGCAGCTTATGGGGCCCAAAACTGGTGACAGGTTCCCTTTGACTGTAAGGTTCCATAATGGGGACTGTTACAGATATTTTGAATTTTTTTTAGAATTAGGAAAAGGAAGATAATAGACGGTTTAGGAGAATTGATCCTACTGACAGATTCCCTTTAATGCTGCTAATTAAAGGCAATCTGTCAAAAGGTTTTTGCCTTAAAATCTAACAGCATAATGTAGGGGCAGAGATCCTGATTCCAGTGATGTCACTTACTGAGCTGTTTATTATCGTTTTGATAATCTACTGCTGATTAATCAGTGATTTTATCATTAGAGGACTACTTGATGTTTTGCCAGATAGTCCAGCCTATTCATGAGCTCTGTATAACTGCTAGATCTGCAGCAGAAAAAAATCATTTTATCAAAATGACAGCAAGTGGCTCCGTACATAACACATTGCTGGAATCAGGGTCTCTGTCTATACATTATGCTGCTCTCAGATGGGGGAGCAAGAACCTGGTGACCTATTCCCTTTAAACAGCAGTGCTCAGAGGTAGCTCTTGTTGCTGTGGTTAGAGGCAATTACCGGCTGTATAATACAGCCATCGCTTGGCATGTATGGAGTGAGCGAAGCTACTAAGCCCAGTCTATACATGGTGGTGATCCTGGTGTGATTGTACAGTTACATCAAAGGGTTAAATGACTCCAATAGAAATGTTTTCTGTGCTCAGACAGAGAGATATAACACTTTATTATTATTATGGCATACCGACATATATGCCCTGACCTGTTTATTGGGGAGCCCACCGCATCCATACAGACACTGAATAGAAAGCAATCACTGATACATCGTTCTCCCAGCGGGTGCCATGATCTCATGATCCATAAAACCCACAACATGTGCAAATTCCTCAGTCAAAAATATATACCGTGTATATATATATATATATATATATATATATATATATATTTTTTGCTGGGAAAAAAGTTACCTTTTAGTTTTCTTCTGTTTGATGATTTCTTAATTATTGTAATAATTGTTTTTCTGTATTTGTAGGAAAGATGCCAATGCCGCTCTGCTAAGCAATTTTGAGGTACGTGCATACTGTATAATCTTTCTTTGTGATGGACTGTGTGTCGGATGATTGCCTTATGCGCTGCTCCACAATACCCTTGCCGTTACTAACTCGCAGGAGTATCTGGGGTGAGGGCGGACCTGCTGTGTGCACTTGTGTTCTGATGACAGAACTGCACAAAGCAGCGATTTGCCCGGTGACCTCTCTGTTACTGCTGTATATGGCTTACTCTTGCTCGCTGAGATTTAGACGCTTTCTAATTTTTTATTTTTTTTATTATAGGGTTCTGTCCCAAGTTATATGCTGTGTATCACCAGCAGAAATTTACTGGCCAGTTTACACAATTTTGTTAATTTGTATGAACTGGCAGCATGAATGCTCAACCCCTGCTCCATAGCAAATGCAGCTCAGGACTGTGATACCAATATTTGGTGATGGTCCCTTCAGTCAGGGTTTTTAGACATCTCACATTTATTGTGATAAGGGTTTTGTTATGTAACCTCCATGAGGTAGGGGCTGAGACACTGATTAGGGATGTATCACTTATAAAGCTGTGTGCTGTTGTTTCCTTACAATGAGTGTTTTATCAGGCGGAGATTGACACTGCCGGACTAGGTGTCATGTGCCTCCTGGTCCAACTATGGCTTCAGCATTGTTAGACTACAATGCTGTGGATAGAAAGGTGAAATAGGGTCTTATATGATTAGCAGGGTATAGTAAACTGGATAAACTCACCTGTGAGAGTTGTGTATGACACAATAACATGAGCGCACATGATGTAGGGCTGCTGCAGATACACCATGTACACAGAAGTTGATGGGAAACATGCTCACTCTGCGCTGCCTTAAGAGACCTCTACAGGAAGGATCCAGGACACATCAGAAGGTGGAAGCAGTTTATTTCTATGCATTGCAATGCCTTTGGCTTTCACCTACTGATGTGTCCTGGATCCTTCCTATAGAGGTCTCGTAAGGCAGCGCAGAGTGAGCATGTTTTCCTTCAACTGCCCAGCACTGATTAGCAGCTTACTGTCACTATACAATTAACACAGAAAGCTGTGGTGTGGGCAAGGTTTGCTTTTCTGAGTCGGCCCTTTAGCATATTAGTACACCCCTGTGGGCGTGCTAACATGCTAATGAATGCACAGCAACAGAGGTTGGTAGTGCTCACCTCTCAGCTGCCATCGCGTCCAAGTCCTGGATTTCGGCTGAGTGCGCACGATCCCAGACTTTCGGTGTGAAGCCAGCACTCCTACACCTGGCTTCATAGTGTGCATGACCACCGGGTGTATGAGTCCTGGCTTCAAACCCATTTAGTGCGCGTGACCGAATGTCCGGGATCATTCACACTGAGCCGAAATCCAGGACTCGGAATTGAGCACTACCATCCTCTGAAGCTGCGCATTCATTAGCATGGTAGCACTCCCACAGGGGTGTACTAACATGTTAAGGGGCTGACTAGCCAGGGAAAATCACGCCCTTGTGACTAGTTGCTGGCCTCATTAGCAGACCATAAAAGATCTTTAGAAATACTCTTTCTAAAGATCTCTTTATCTGTGCTACTAGATGCAGGCATTAGCAATGTGCTCGTGGTTCTGGGTGCATATTGCACCCGACAGGTTCCCTTTCAATAATGTTACTTTACTGGAACATGGTTACAAGGAGAAAATTAAGTTTTATTCTCACTGCAGCAGCTCGCTTCCAGTTATTGGGGGGATGCAGGGGCTTTTACAGATACCACCCACTATAATTACTCCCCCTGCACTTTGAGTGACAGCCTGCTCTGCACGATGGCCACAACATGCATGCTGCAGAGCAGGCTCTCAATCATGTGTAGTGAACATTTACTGTAACAGCTCCATGAACCACCCCGATAACTGAAAGCGCGTGGCTGCAGGGAGAATATAACTTCATTTTCTCTGTGTAGTACTCCTCTAGTATGCCAGTAAAGCAGAACGATTTACCTCCAGGTTACCTTTTACAGCTGTAGGTAAATAGCATTTTTGAGGTGACGGACTCCCTCTTTAAGAGGGTACATTTACCCATCATTATAACCATCCAGCAGTGTTCTGATGGAAATGATATTCCAAGGAGAATACCACTAAAGGTACCGTCACACTAAGCAACGCTCCAGCGATCCCACCAGCGACCTGACCTGGCAGAGATCGCTGGAGCGTCGCTACATGGTCGCTGGTGAGCTGTCACACAGGCAAATCTCACCAGTGACCAGCCCCCAGCCAGCAGCAACGCATGGAAGCGATGCTGCGCTTGGTAATTAAGGTAAATATCAGGTAACCAAGGAAAGCCTTCGCTGGTTACCCGATATTTACCCTGGTTACCAGCGCTCACCACTTAGCGCTGGCTCCCTGCACTCCTAGCCAGAGTACACATCGGGTTAATAAGCAAACCACTGTGCTTATTTACCCAATGTGTAGTCTGGCTGTGTGTGCAGGGAGCAGGGAGCCGGCACTGGCAGCGTGAGAGCGGTGGACGCTAGTAACTAAGGTAAATATCGGGTAACTAGCGAAGCACTTCTTGGTTACCTGATGTTTACATTGGTTACCAGTGTCCACAGAAGCCGGCTCCTGCTCACTGCACATTCAGTTGTTGCTCTGTCGCTGTCACACACAGCGATCTGTGCTTCACAGCGGGAGAGCAACAACTAAAAAATGGTCCAGGACATTCAGCAACAACCAGCGACCTCACAGCAGGGGCCAGGTTGTTGCTGGATGTCACACACAGCAACATCGCTAGCAACATCGCTGTTACGTCACAAAAGTCGTGCCTCAGCAGCAATGTTGCTTAGTGAGATGTGGCCTTAAGACTGTTTGGTGGCCCATGCCAAAGATGGTTAGGGCTGTTCAATGGGGTTGTTTTTTACTCATAGAGCATTGTTTGGGGGAAACAGCACTGCAGCTTTGTATGCACAAGTGGATTCAGCAGGAAAAAAGTAATTTCTCTTCTATATTTCCCATTCCTTTTGAATCCACTTTTGACTTTGACTCTATGAACTACAAAACTACCATAAAAAGCAGTGGCTTTATTTCTAAAAAAAAAATGCTGTTTGTTAAACTAACCCTTCACATGCCGCCGTCAATCAGGAATTTGACAGCTTCAAATTAAGTTTAAAGTGATCAAAAAGTTATCTGTGCCCAAATATGATAGAAATAACTACGGTACTTGTGCCACAAAAAGTAAAAGAAACCAGCAAGGCAGAATCCAGTGGAAATAGTAAGGTGTCTGATGCTCAAAATTAGTTAAAAAATAGCTTTATTAATCCACTTTAACCCTTTCAGCCCCTGGGCATTTTGAGTTTTTCCGTTTTGGTTTTTTCCTCTCTTTTTTTTCCCGAGAGCTGTAACTTTTTTATTTTTCTGTCAATCTTGCCATATGAGGGCTTGTTTTTTGCGGGACGAGTTGTACTTTTAAATGAAACCATAAGTTTTACCATATAGTGTACTGGAAAACGGCACAAAAATTCCAAGTGCGGAAAAATTGCAAAAAAGTGTGATCGTACAATAGTTTTTGGGATATTTTATTCACCGTGTTCACTATATGGTAAAACTGATGTATCTATGTGATGCCTGACGTCGGTGCGAGTTTGTAGAGACCAAACATGAATAGGTTTACTTGTATTTAAGGGGTCAAAAAAATTTACAAGTTTGTCCAAAAAAAGGGGCGCACGTTTTGCGCCATTTTCCAAAACCCATAGCGTTCTCATTTTTCGGGATCTATGCCTCAGTGACAGCTTATTTTTTGCGTCTCGAGCTGACGTTTTTAACAGTACCATTTGTGCGCAGATGCTACGTTTTGATCGCCTGTTATTGCATTTTGCGCAAAATTTGCGGCGACCAAAAAACGTAATTTTGGCGTTTGGAATTTTTTTGCCGCTACGCCGTTTACTGATCAGATTAATTGATTTTATATTTTGATAGATCAGGCATTTCTGAACGCGGCGATACTAAATATGTGTGTATATTTTATTTTTTTAACCCTTTAATTTTCAATGGGGTGAAAGGGGGGTAATTTGAACTTTTAGGGTTTTTTTATTTTTTTTTTTAAAACATTTTTTTTAACTTTTTTTTTTATTTTACTAGTCCCTCTAGGGGGCTATAGGGCAGAGCGATCGGATTGCTGATCGCTATCTGCTGATCACAGCTACAGAGCTGAGAACTGCAGATTTGGTGCTTTTTACTTTCCATGCCTGCTGTATTCCGGCATTGAGAGGAAGTGACTCATGTTAGCTACAGGCGTCATCACATGACCCTGTGCTACCATGGCAACCACCGAAAGTCACGTAACCATGTCACGTGACTTCCGATGGGGGCGGGGTAAGTCACTGTCAGGGCGGCGTGCATATACATTTCGCTGCCAGATTTTGGCAGTGAGATGTAAGGGGTTAATGGTCGCGGGTGGAAGTGATTCCACCCGCGACTAACAGGCACACATGTCAGCTGTTGAAAACAGCTGATACGTGCGCGGATAGCCGCCACCTGCCCACGGCAGGGGCCGGGGATTAACTGCACACGACCCATGACATATCCAGTACGTCATGGGTCATTAAGGGGTTAAAAATCCATTCCAGTTTTCTAGCCAGAGCAATTAGGAAGATCTGTGCAATCTAGTTTGTCGCTGCTAGATTGCACAGAACAAAGAGAACATGGTATTCATACATTGAACAGTGTTTAAATAAAATCTAGAATTGCTGTTTTTGGGGGGGGGGGGTTGGGGGTTCAGTTTGCCTCTGAGTGTAATAAAAAGTGATGAAAAAGTCACCTCAATACATTACCAATTAAAACTAACCTGTCACACAAGATAAGCCCTCATTTAGCTCCACTGATGGAAATTTAAGATAATCGTGGCTCGACACAAAAACAAGTGAATTTTTATTACAGTGTAGCTATTGTCTAATAGTCATATACAACAAATAAAAGTACAATATATAAATATATCTCCTTTATTGTGTGGACCCATAGAATAGCGTTCTCACCTGTGCAGTGAGTACATAGCATAACATTTTAAACACAAAGTGTCATAAATTGTTTTTGTTTATCGTTTTTCCTCTAAAAAGTTAACTAACAATTTAACAAATTTAATTAACAATTACATTTATTTTTACGCCTTTTTTTAACATGAACTTGAACATCATAAGAAGGTATGAAAAACATAAGTTTGGGAGATAAAAATAAATATCACGTTAGACACAAAAAGGCATGTGTCCTCCCCCTGCGGCTCCCAGGCCATGTTGTGTGGCTTGCTGTGGCCTGACCGCTTGGTGTGTTAGCACTAGGTTTAGGGAACTACTACAAAAAAAGTCTTCAGGTGGTGACTTTTGTGAGAAGCTCCACACAGAAGAGCAGACTTAGGTGAGTGTATACTGGTGGGGGGTACAGTCAGATAATGGGGTACCTGAAGCTGGGCGTGATCTTGAGGTGAAGAATACCAAAAGGGAGTAAATTGTGAACCACTGGATGTAAGTATACTGGGGGGCATAAGATTTAGGTGTGCTTTTTGGGAAAGCTTTGCTGTCATTATATGGGGACTATGGGGCTCTTGGTGTTACTATGGGTCCCACCAGAGGTGTATCTAGGCTTTCCAGCACCCAGGGCAAGAATTCAGTTTGGCGCCCCCCCAAGCAATTTGGGTGGTCGTCATGTGATCAGTCACTCATATATGATTTGCACACTTAGTCACGTGAGGACGAGCTTCCCTTAATAATTCTCTCAATGTTGAATGAGAAACGCATGAAGACAAGCTAATTGTCACATGCAAGTATGAAAATCACATATGAGTGGAGTGGCCATGTGGTGACCAGCGAGCAGAGCTGAATTGTGACAGTGCGTATATTACGCGCTGTTAGAACTGAGGATACTACACTACCTAATTTTGTAATTAAAGGGATTTTCTAGATTAGAGATAAAAATCTGCAGTGAATCTATTCGTGACTTCACGCTTCTGAATTCTGCTCTGCACACTTTTAGGATTCTTCGGTGCCAATGACGAGAATGGACGATCATGTGAGCACAAGTATGAGATTTATATACTTCTGGCCACATTCTGGTTTTATGTGTCCAGCCTCAGTCAATTCATTTTCATTGAGCATGTCTGTTCAACACGTGACCACATCTATGTAAATCGCATACTTGCAGCGTCATAACCTCCCACTGTCACTGCCGGCACCAGAGAATCCTGACCACGTGCAGTGTGCACACTGTGAGAATTCAGAAGGCTGCAGTCACAGAGTGACACACAGAGTGACTGCAGACTCATGACAATCTTGGACAACCCCTTTAATGCTCCTAACAACATAAATAAAAACATAGTAACCCTTAACTTGTCAGACGGCACAAGACTTTATTAAAGAGGTTGTTCAATTGTCCACTACTTTAACACTGAAGACCTTTCCTTAGGATAGATCACCAATGTCTGATTGGTCGGGATCCGGCACCTTGCACCCCCGCCAATCGCCTGTTCTAGGTGCCGTGCCGGTGGTAGCAGGTGCCCGGAAGTGCTCAGTTTTGGATCTGCTCCATCTTATGATAGTGGCATCAGTCTCCTATTAAAATCAATGAGGTGGATGCACAGTACCCGGCCGCGGAAACCATCAGAGAACAGAGCAGATCCAGAAATAAGCATTTCCGGCCACCTGCACCAAGAACAGCTGATCAGTGGGGGTCCCATTGTGCTCACATCAGAAACAATGCGCAAGTGGGACCAAGGCCTAATGATGGGACCTAGTATCACAAATAAACATTTAAATTCAGGTACCTTTTATAGATGATGTATCTGAGTCGTTTCTTTCTATTCACCTTGTCCTGTTGCCATGATGACTTTTCACATTCACATATCATCCCTGCAGATTTCCATCTTCTCCGGTCTTCTGCAGCAAATCCCGACACGATGCCCCTAAAATAGCAGAATGATTATAATACTTCTATTTAAAAATATCTGCCCTACACTGTGCCCCAGAATAAATAATGACCCCTCATTGTGTTCTCTACACGAAATATGACCCCACACTGTACCTCTTATGGTACATGCTCTCCATACTCCCTCTCCTTTCCACACTACTCTTCGCACTGTCCTCTCACTGTATCACCCTATACTGCCCAGTCTTTATACTGTGCCTTCTCATCCCACCCCCTCCTCGCTATGGCCTCACACTGTCCTCCAATTTTGCCCCCTCTCCATACCACGTCCCTCTACTACCCAGTCTTTATTCTGTGCCCCCTCACATTTTTCTCATCCCTTACAGTCTTCCTCACTACCTCCTGCGTGTCCATATAGTTTTCCGCCTCACTCCCCATCCTGCCCACTTACTCCTCATACCATGTCACTCTTTATTGTGTCCTCAAAATTTTTTTCCCATTTGCTCCCCATACCATGTCTGTATATGTCACCCCTCCCTTTCCCCATACATCACCCCTCACCCTCCCTCCCCTCTCTCCATACTGTGCCTCAAAGATGCTTCCCCCTCCCCAACCTCTCTTCCCACCATACTGTGTCAAAAGATTGTTCCCCCTCACCCCTACTGTGTCTATAGATACTGCTCCCTTCCCATCCTCTCTCCTCCATACTGTCTTTAGATACTGCCCCCTCCCCAACCTCTATCCCCTCATAATATGTCCACTAATAGTTCAGTCTCCCCACCCTCTGTCCCCCCATTCCGTGTGCATAGATGCCTCCCCCCTCACCCCATAATGTTCCTCCGTCCGTGTCTTCAGCTCCACACTGGAGCACTTATCAGCGCTCTCTGCCACCTCTGCGCTGCAGCCCTGACTTCCGGTCAACAGTGTGATCAGCTGACCTGATCACATGACAGCCGTCGCTCTGACCCGGAAGTCAGCGCCAGGGATCACCGCTTCAATTGTCCTCGCGTCTGACAGATACAAAGACAATTGAGCAGTGGGAGCCACGCTCTGCAGCTTCTATGAGAGCGGCTGTCAGTGTGACCGCTGGGCTCAGAGAATAGCGGCTCCCACTGCAGAGCGGCAACCGCAGCCCCCGGGGAGACTTTCACAGCGCTGCATCAGGCAGCCCGACAGCGCCCCCCTCACAGTTGCGCCCGGGGCAAATGCCCCGCCAGCCCCCCCTTAGGTACGCCTCTGCATCCCACTGTATCAGAGCTGACTGTGGGTCTCAAAGTAAAGGTTGGGGATCACTGCTATAAGGCAAAGAACGTTACAAAAGCATACAAAATACATAGTAAAATTCCAATTTAAAGATGTAGTTTTGACATGGTAAATCTATTGTGGCACAAAACACAAGTTAAGAAGTTTGATAAAAAGTTACATGTACTTCAGAATAATGCAACTAACAAATACAAGCCCATCCCGAAGAAGTAAAAAAACTGCTATACTGTTACGTTGACAAAAAAAGAAAAAGTATGGTCCTTGGAATGAAACAATAAAGAAAATGGAAAAATAAAATTGTGGATCACAAATATTAGGAATCACAATCAATCCCTACTAATAGCTAATAGTGAATAGTTAAACGCTGAGGAGTTAAAAGAATTTGGCCTATTCTAAGAAATGACTATAGTCGCTACATAGTCACATTTCTTTATCGTTCCTTATGGGAGACCCAGACCATGGGTGTATAGCTAGCGCCTCCGGAGGACACACAAAGCACTACACTCAAACGTGTAGCTCCTCCCTCCGGGCTATATACACCCCCTGGATGACAATCTACCCAGTTCAACGCTTTGTGTTCCAGGAGGATCACACACATTTTCTTTTCCTGATATTTTTTTCATTTTTATTTTAATTTTTAAAGATTTGGAAGAAAAGCGGGTCCAGTCTGGACTCCCGGCATGTCCCTTCACGCTCCACTCTGCGGGGTGCTGTTAAGGCTGATTTCAATAAGGCTGGAGCCTTCACATGCCGAGCTCCTTCGCATCCTCTGTCGAGGCTCTGTTTGAAGTGGGAGCCTCCACGGTCCTCTCTGCTTGCAGAAGGCCGATCTCCATCCGCAGCCCTGTCTGGTCCCTGCTGGAAGGAGCGTTAACCCCCACTCAGGGACATGGCCCTGCGTCTCAAAGCTAAGTATTGAGACGTTTTTTCAGGGGTCCCGGGTACTTTTATAGGGGGACAGTATGTGCTTTAGCGTTACTGTTAATTTCGGCCGGTTCTGGGAATTTCCCATGAGAACCGCGCCGACGGTGCCTGCTCGTCGGCCGCACTTTAAAATCTAGACCCCGGCTTCAGTTTGGGCCTAGTTTCGTTTTTGGCTTCTTCTGCATGTTTTACATACAGCGCCGCCCACCGCCCGGCCAGCAGAGGGGAGGGCACTCCTCTCTAGGGAGATGTCCCCTCCCCTGTCTACCTCCCTGTGTCTCTCTGCCCTCTGTTTTTCCCGCTCCTGGGCTTATACACGCCCCCCCTCCTTCTCCCAGCGCCATTTTCTCAGCGTTTTCTTACACTGGGAAGCGCTGGATGCTGCTGCTGCCTACTATCTGGAAGACTGACACTTCAAGGGGAGCGGTGAAATCCGGAGGACACACAGAGAGCAGGGCTGGTAAGCCACAACCTCTGGTTGTGGACTTTTATTACACTCTCAGGCTTTCTACAGGAGTGTGTTTTGGCTGCAGAACTTCCTCCACAGCAGCATGTCTGTTACTAGGAGCAAGGCTGCAAACATGTATGCTATATGCACTGCGTGCAAGCTCATTCTGCCAGAGCCAAGCACATACCCACATTGTGATGCCTGTGCTAATATGGTTGTGTCTCAGCCTGGAGCCTCCTCAGGGGTCCCTCCGGCTGCTCCGGCCACGGTGGAACCCCCGGCTTGGGTAGCATCCTTTTCACAAGCTCTTTCCAAGTCGTTTGCCGATTCCATGGGGCAGCTGTCCCGGACGCTGCTGTCTATGCATCAGCCTCCCTCTCAGGGTGTCTCTGCGGCTCCGTCTGCAGAGCCCTCAGAGCATGTCCTAGGACCTCGTCCCCCTAAACGGAGACGCACGGACCCTTCTCCTTCCTCGTCCCACGGCTCTGATTCACAGGCCGAGGTGCAGGGCGAGGAAGATTCGTTTGCTGTGGGCTCAGACGCTGCCTCTATGTACCCCATTGACTTGTCTGAGGGTGATGCGGATGTTAGTGACTTGATTGCGTCCATTAACTCCGTACTGAACCTCAACCCACATGAGTCAGAGGAACAACCCTCTCTGGTAGAGGTACACCAGTTTACCTCTCCTAAGAAGCCTAGGAGTATGTTTTTTAACCACTCCAGCTTCCAGACCACTGTTGACAAGCCCAGGGCCTGTCCTGACAAACGTTTTCCGAAACGTAGTTCAGATGACCGTTTCCCTTTTCCTCCGGAAGTGGTTAAGGACTGGGCCCAGTCCCCAAAGGTAGACCCTCCGGTGTCCAGAATCTCAGCCCGCACAGTCGTTGCTGTGGCTGACGGCACTTCTCTTAAGGACCCCACTGACCGCCAGGTTGACCTTCTGGCCAAGTCTGTATTTGAGGCGGCAGGAGCCTCGTTCTCCCCGTCTTTTGCGGCAGTGTGGGCTCTTAAGGCTATCTCTGCCTCTCTAGCGGAGATTTATTCCCTCTCCAGGGACTCTATTCCTGAGATGGATGCCTTAACTTCTCAAGCTTCGGCTTTTGCATCCTACGCCATGTCTGCCATCCTGGAGGCTTCTCACCGCACGGCAGTGGCCTCCGCTAACTCCCTCGCGATCCGCAGGATCTTGTGGCTTCGAGAGTGGAAAGCGGACGCTTCCTCTAAGAAGTACCTTGCGAGTCTCCCTTTTACTGGGTCCCGGCTGTTTGGGGAACAGCTTGATGACATAATTAAGGAAGCTACTGGCGGGAAGAGTACTTCCTTGCCACAAGCTAAAGCCAAGAAACCTGCCCAGGGCAGGAACCAATCGAGGTTTCGTTCCTTTCGTTCCTCTAACTGGTCATCCTCTAAGCCCTCGGCCTCGTCCACTACCGCAGCCAAGGACCGTAAACCCAACTGGCGCGCAAAGCCGCGTCCTCAAAAGACCGGAGGAGCCGCTGCCACCAAGGCAGCCTCCTCGTGACTATCTGGCCGCGCCAGCAAAGTCCTTGGTCGGTGGCAGGCTCTCCCACTTTGGCGACGTGTGGTTGCAACACGTCTCTGATCAGTGGGTGCGGGATATCATCACCCACGGCTACAGGATACCTTTTTCCTCCAGCCCGCCAAACAGATTTTTTTCTGTCCACCCCCCCCTGCTCCAAAGCCGCCGCCTTCTCTCAGGCCGTGGCATCCCTGCAGGCCAACGGTGTAATTGTTCCGGTCCCCGCTCGGGAACGGTTCAGGGGTTTCTACTCAAACCTCTTTCTAGTCCCCAAAAAGGACGGTTCCTCCCGACCCATCCTGGATCTCAAGCTTCTCAACAAGCATGTTCAGGTGCGGCATTTTCGCATGGAATCTCTGAGATCGGTCATTGCCTCAATGACCCAGGGAGATTTTCTGGCATCCATCGACATCAGAGATGCCTATCTGCATGTGCCTATTGCGGTCTCACACCAGCGCTGGCTACGCTTTGCAATCGGAGAGGAACATTTCCAGTTCGTGGCTCTTCCCTTTGGCTTAGCCACGGCCCCTCGAGTGTTCACCAAGGTCATGGCAGCAGTGGTTGCGGTCCTGCACCTCCAGGGATTGGCAGTGATTCCTTACCTGGACGACCTTCTAGTCAAGGCCTCATCCAGTGTAGACTGCCAGCGAAGTGTCTCTCTCACTGTCACCACGCTAATTCAGTTCGGGTGGCTTGTCAACCTCCCCAAGTCGACTCTGACCCCGACCCAGGTACTTTTGTACCTAGGGATGCAATTCGAGACTCTGCCGGCACTTGTCAAGTTGCCCCTAGTCAAACAGCAGTCCCTTCGTGTGGCGGTGCGCTCTCTGCTGAGGCACCGCCGTCATTCCATCAGACACCTCATGCAGGTGCTGGGTCAGATGGTGGCGTCCATGGAAGCGGTTCCCTTTGCCCAGTTCCATCTGCGTCCCTTGCAGCTGGACATTCTCCGCTGTTGGGACAAGCGGATCTCTTCTTTGGACAGGCTGGTGGCTCTGTCATCACAGGCCAGGAACGCCCTTCAGTGGTGGCTTCAGCCCCTCTCCCTTTCACAGGGACGTTCTTTCCTGACTCCATCCTGGGTGATCCTCACCACGGATGCCAGTCTCTCCGGCTGGGGAGCGGTATTTCTCCATCACCGAGCACAGGGCACTTGGACTTCGTCCGAATCAGCCCTCCCGATCAATGTGCTGGAAATCAGAGCTGTGTTTCTAGCTCTCCTAGACTTTCACCACCTATTGGCGGGCAAGCACATTCGGGTTCAGTCGGACAACGCGACAGCGGTTGCCTACATCAATCACCAGGGCGGAACTCACAGCCGTCTGGCGATGTTGGAGGTTCAACGAATCCTCCAGTGGACGGAGGACTCCAAGTCCACCATATCCGCAGTCCACATCCCAGGCGTGGAAAACTGGGAGGCCGATTATCTCAGCCGTCAAACCGTGGACGGCGGCGAGTGGGCCCT
This sequence comes from Anomaloglossus baeobatrachus, assembly GCF_048569485.1. NCBI lineage: Eukaryota > Metazoa > Chordata > Amphibia > Anura > Aromobatidae > Anomaloglossus > Anomaloglossus baeobatrachus. The sequence goes on from NC_134354.1 coordinate 454,964,892, forward strand.
GCATCCGTCAGTGTTCAGATCAATCTGCCGCAAGTGGGGCACTCCGGAAGTAGATCTAATGGCTTCCCGGCACAACAACAAGGTTCCGGTTTACGTGGCTCGCTCACACGATCCTCAAGCCTTCGCAGCAGACGCACTGGTTCAGGATTGGTCTCAGTTCAGTCTGGCCTATGTGTTTCCCCCTCTAGCGCTCCTGCCCAGGGTTCTGCGCAAGATCCGAATGGAGGGCCGTCGAGTCATACTCATTGCTCCGGACTGGCCCAGGCGAGCCTGGTACCCAGACCTGCTCCGCCTGTCCGTAGAGGTGCCGTGGCATCTCCCGGACCGCCCAGACCTTCTCTCTCAAGGTCCGTTCTTCCGCCAGAATTCTGTGGCTCTCAGATTGACGGCGTGGCTCTTGAGTCCTGGATCCTGACGGCTTCAGGCATTCCCTCTGAGGTCATCTCCACCATGACTCAAGCTCGGAAGTCTTCCTCGGCTAAGATATACCACAGGACTTGGAGAATTTTCCTATCCTGGTGTCGCTCTTCCGGCCATGCTCCTTGGCCTTTTTCCTTGCCGACCATCCTGTCTTTTCTACAGTCAGGTCTACAGTTGGGTCTGTCCCTCAATTCCCTTAAGGGACAGGTGTCGGCTTTGTCGGTATTGTTCCAGCGGCGTATCGCCCGACTGGCTCAGGTGCGCACCTTCATGCAGGGCGCATCTCACATCATCCCTCCTTACCGACGGCCCTTGGATCCCTGGGACCTTAATCTGGTCCTCACGGCCTTACAGAAATCCCCTTTTGAGCCGCTCAGGGAGGTTCCTTTGTCTAGACTTTCACAGAAAGTTGTTTTTCTAGTAGCCATAACTTCTCTCAGGAGAGTTTCTGATTTGGCTGCGCTTTCTTCGGAATCCCCCTTTTTGGTGTTTCACCAAGACAAGGTGGTTCTGCGTCCGACTCCGGACTTTCTCCCTAAGGTGGTGTCTTCCTTCCACCTTAACCAGGACATTTCATTGCCCTCTCTTTGTCCGGCCCCTGTGCATCGCTTTGAGAAGGCGTTGCACACCTTGGATTTGGTGCGGGCGCTCCGAATCTATGTGTCTCGCACCGCCGTTTTTCGGCGGAGCACCTCACTTTTTGTGCTAACCACGGGTCAGCGCAAGGACCTCTCGGCATCTAAACCGACCCTGGCTCGTTGGGTTAGGTCGGCTATCGCCGATGCCTACCAGTGTTCTCAGGTGCCTCCCCCGCCGGGGATTAAGGCGCACTCGACTAGAGCTGTCGGTGCCTCCTGGGCTTTCAGGCACCAGGCTACGGCTCAGCAGGTGTGTCAGGCTGCCACTTGGTCCAGTCTGCACACTTTTTCTAAGCACTACCAAGTGCATGCTCATGCTTCGGCAGATGCGAGCTTGGGCAGATGCATCCTTCAGGCGGCTGTCGCCCATTTGTGAAGTTAGGTTTTGCCTACTTCTCAGTTTAGTTTCTTTCCCACCCATGGACTGTTTTGGAACGTCCCATGGTCTGGGTCTCCCATAAGGAACGATAAAGAAAAAGAGAATTTTGTTTACTTACCGTAAATTCTTTTTCTTGTAGTTCCGACATGGGAGACCCAGCTCCCTCCCTGTTGCCTGTTGGCAGTTTTTTGTTCCGTGTGTTTCACGGCTGTTGTTAGTAGACAGAGTTCTGGTTTTGCCGAGTTTTACTCTATCTCTACTTATGGGTGGATGTCCTCCTTCAGCTTTTGCACTGAACTGGGTAGATTGTCATCCAGGGGGTGTATATAGCCCGGAGGGAGGAGCTACACGTTTGAGTGTAGTGCTTTGTGTGTCCTCCGGAGGCGCTAGCTATACACCCATGGTCTGGGTCTCCCATGTCGGAACTACAAGAAAAAGAATTTACGGTAAGTAAACAAAATTCTCTTTTTTTCTGGCAAATCACACCCTCCTTTTCCTACAGGAATGGAGCATGTGAGCACTCTAGTACTAAAGGGGGCTTTACACGCTACGATATCTGTGCCGATATCACTAGCGTACGTACCCGCCCCCATTGTTTGTGCGACACGGGCATATCGCTTCCTGTTGCGCACTAAATCGCGCACCCCCGTCACACGGACTTACCTGCCCTGCGACGTCGCTCTGTCCGGCGATCCGCCTCCTTTCTAAGGGGGCGGGTCGTGCGGTGTCACAGCGACGTCACACGGCAGGCGTCCAATAGAAGCGGAGGGGCGAAGATGAGCGGGACGTAAACATCCCACCCACCTCCTTGCTTTCGCATAGCCGGTGGAGGCAGGTAAGGAGATGTTCCTTGCTCCTACGGTGTCACACATAGCGATGTGTGCTGCCGCAGGAACGAGGAACAACAACGCTAATGAGTGTTAAACGATTTTTGGTTTTAGGACGACCTCTCCACAGCAAACGATTTTGGCCGCTTTTGCGATCGTTTTGGGTCGCACAAAAGTGTCACACACTGCGATATCGTTAATGACGTTGGATGTGCGTCACTAACGGCGTGACCCCGACGATAATTCATTAACGATATCGTAGCGTGTAAAGCCCCCTTTAGTGTCTTATCGGGGTCACCAGTGGAGCCCGAGAGATGGCTAACATTCTCCTCCTTCAGGGATAGATATCCTATTATTTTATTTTACCTCCACCCCTTTATTTTTCACTTTGTTTTGTTAGAGTTTATTGAGGTTATTTTTCTCTATTTATTTATTTGCAAAACTTAATAAAAAAAAATATGGCTTAGATAGGGGTAAAGACCATTTTAAAATGGAAACGTGAGTAGGGCAGAACCAAGTTTGGTAATTATGACTTATTTAATAAAGTATCACTCTATTTTTTTCCCATTCATCGCTGCAGTGGTGCTTTAAATGCAAGTCCCTTGCCCCTGTCTTATACTCACCTGCCGCCGTCTTCATCTATTTCCAGCATCGCTCTGGTCGGTCTCCTGTGATATGTGACCTTTCTGTAGCTCCAGTGTTTCTGGAGTGATCCGGAGGTCACCACTCAATACAACTCTAAGGGGCACTTTGCACACTACGACATCGCAGGTACGATGTCAATGGAGTCAAATTGAAAGTGACGCACATCCGGCGTCGCAGGCGATATCGGAGTGTGTAAATAATTTTTGATGCGATATAATATTAACGAGCGCAAAATCGTCGTAATCGTATCATCGTTGTAGCGTTGGTCATATCCATAATTACGGAAGGACCGATGTTACGATGTTGTTCCTCGCTCCTGCGGCAGCACACATCGCTGAGTGTGAAGCCGCAGGAGCGAGGAGCATCTCCTACCTGCGTCCTGCGGCTCACGACAGCAATACGGAAGGAAGGAGGTTGGCGGGATGTTTACGTCCTGCTCATCTCCACCCCTCCGCTTCTATTGGCCGCCTGCCGTGTGACGTCGCTATGACGCCGCACGACCCGCCGCCTTAATAAGGAGGCGGTTTCGCCGGCCAGAGCGATGTCGCAGGGCAGGTGAGTGCATGTGAAGCTAGCGTAGCGATAATGTTCGCTACGCCAACTATCACCATGATATCGCAGCTGCGACGGGGGCGGGGACTATCGCGCTCGACATCGTAAGCATCGGCTTGCGATGTCGTAGTGTGCAAAGTGCCCCTAAGAGCATCGTTCTGGCTCTCGCAGAGATGCATTGTGAGCTTGTGACGTAACTTCAGACTTTCGGCCAGTGGGAAATTACAGGAAGGCACAAGATGACACCGCAGGACCAGAGCAGTGCCGAAAAAGCATGAAAATGCCGGAGGGTAAGTATCATAGCAGGGACTGGGGACCTAGTTTTAAAGCACCATTCCAACACTGAGAAAAAAACCCCCACTGGAGTGGTGCGTTAACTTATGCAGTGAAATTAATTGAGACCACTCGTAATTCAATTGAAAATTATAAAGGGAGTCTGTCAGCGGGTTTTTGCTATGTAAACTGAGAGCAGCATACTCTCTAGGACAATAAAGCCTGATTCCAAAGTTGTATCACTTATTAGGCTGTTTGGTATAGTTTGGATAGAATCTCTGTTTTCTCTGTTGTAGATGTAGTCAGAATGCTGAGCGGTGTATAATCCCACCCACACCCCTGACTGACAGCTTCATGGGTAGATTGCTAATCAGTAGTGGGTGCAGGGTTACACAGATTAGCCTGACTGCTGTTCATGTGACACCTACTAAGGCAGTGATAATCTCCTGCTGAGAAAACACTTATTGTATTAAATCTACAACACATAGCCCAGTAAGTGACGCATCCCTGAAATTAGGCTCTCTGCCCCTACATTATGCTCCTTTCCAATGAAATAGCAAAAACCTGCTGACCTATTCCATTTAATGCCACACCATACACACTTAATAGAGAAAGTTCATAGATGGAAATATAAACAACTGCTTATATGTATATAAGTATGAGGGCGAAAAATAATATCTGCATTGCTCTGTTAGAGGCTATTGCAGTGTGACGTGTTGATTGTGTGACATAATGACTTGTAATACATTGCAGGATGTATGTAATAGACAGGACATTCATTCCATCTCTCTCTTTTCTGGTATAATAGGTATATCAGTTGCTTACCGACCTAAAAGCACAGCAAAGAGATGGAAGAAAAAACAAGAACAGCGTTGGACAGCAGAACCTCAATACGATCATGTATGAGGTGAGCTTTGGCATTCTTGGGTTGGTGTCCTGTCACAGTAGAAGCAAGTTCTCGGGTGTATTCTTTAATGTAAACGCCGGGAATCTTTTTCAATGTTTTTTTTATTTTAAATGTTTTCTTTTTGCTAGTACTTTCTTCTCCTTGAACCTTATAATTTTTAATCCAAGCAGATTAAATTGTGATAATTTCCAACAAATATGGAATTAACTTTGAGAAAAACAAATGGGCACTCGGCGAGAATGTAGCCTCATGTCATACCCACATTTGTCACTAGAGGGAGCCCAAACGTTTTGTTCTTGGTTTTTGGAATGTCATACACTACAGTACCTCTTTATTCGTTTTTAGCTTATGTATGTAGCGTATCTAGAAACACTGTACATGCTTGTGTTCGCTAGATCCAACAAGGGTGGTCCTTTTACATTATACATGTATTAATTAAATGAAGGCATTAAAATAATATTTCTTTTTACAAAATTCTACCTTTACAAAGTGTTAGTAGTTTTCTTATGGAAACAAGTCCTGTCTGTATGCATTTATTAGGGCACAAATAACAAGAGAGCGGCTCTGGTGGACATTTAGATTTTACATGTAGCACTACATTGTACCCCAGCTACATAGGCGGCTATTAAATTAATGTAGTATGTAATTTAGTAATATATTGTAGTGGTTTGGCTCTTTGCTCCAATAGTACTGCCATGTATGCACCCATATTTCTGTAATTATCAATATTTGACCACTATTGAAGGCCTGCATACATGTCAGCCAAACACTCAATGCTTTAAGTAAAGGGTGAAATCCACATGGTTATAGGGCAACTTATGTGTTGGGGTGGCCTTGCACCCGATTTGGACTCTACTACAATAGTGAAGAGCTCTTGTCTACCAAATACAGCAGTATCTGCCACCTCAATTTTTCTGTAGATTGAAGAGGTCCTCCCACTTCATCAGTAGTGACAAAGGCCTACCCCACTTCATCAGTAGTGACAAAGGCCTACCCCACTTCATCAGTAGTGACAAAGGCCTACCCCACTTCATCAGTAGTGACAAAGGCCTACCCCACTTCATCAGTAGTGACAAAGGCCTATCCCACTTCATCAGTAGTGACAAAGGCCTACCCCACTTCATCAGTAGTGACAAAGGCCTACCCCACTTCATCAGTAGTGACAAAGGCCTACCCCACTTCATCAGTAGTGACACAAGGCCTACCCCACTTCATCAGTAGTGACACAAGGCCTACCCCACTTCATCAGTAGTGACACAAGGCCTACCCCACTTCATCAGTAGTGACACAAGGCCTACCCCACTTCATCAGTAGTGACACAAGGCCTACCCCACTTCATCAGTAGTGACACAAGGCCTACCCCACTTCATCAGTAGTGAAAAGAGGCCTACCCCACTTCATCAGTAGTGACAAGAGGCCTACCCCCTCACTTTCAATTTACTGCACAGTGTACTCACTAGTGGCAGTTCCTAGCTTGTTAGCTAGTTTTTAAATACCCCATTTGTCATATTTACTTGTGTCAATATTTACTTAGTGTCAGCAGCCTAAAATACATGGAAAAAGATGTCATTACTTTTTAAACATTTCTTTTTTTTAACTTGAGGGCGCTTTACACGTACTTAAGGGCGCTTTACATGCTTCACACGTGAAAGCACCCGCCCCCGTCGTTTGTGCGTCACGGGCAAATCGCTGCCCGTGGCGCACAATATTGTTAGTACCCGTCACACTACTTACCTTCCTAGCGACGTTGCTGTGGCCGGCGAACCGCCTCTTTTTTACGGGGGTGGTTTGTGCGGCGTCACAGCGAAGTCACACGGCAGGCGTCCAATTGAAGTGGAGGGGCGGAGAGCAGCCGCATAAGTCACATCACCTCGTTGCCAGAGGACACAGGAACGCTGTTGTTCGTCATTCCTTGGGTGTCACACGTAGCGATGTGTGCTGCCTCAGCAACGACGAACAACCTGCATCCAGCACCAGCAACGATATTTGGGAAATGGACGACGTTTCAACAATCAACGATTTGGTGAGTATTTTGCATCGTTAGCTGTCGCTCGTACGTCTTACAAGCAACAACGTCGCTAACGAGGCCGGATGTGCGTCACAAATTCTGTGACCCCCAACGACATCTCGTTAGTGATGTCGTTGCCTGTAACGGGTCCTTTACTGAGATATTGGCCCTGAATTCACTTAAGTGTTTACATCAAAAATTTGGCTTAAATCGCTTTTGAAAAGTTGCAGATTTTTTGCACAGCTCGAGTTGTGCTAAGATGTTGTGACTTTTGGCATGTTGTGCTGATTTCTGCCAGCTCTTATAACGTGGGCAGATCTGGAGCGGGTTGTTGTGACACTCGCTTTTCTAATTCACGACCAGCTGTGGCTTACGTTAGGCTACAAATTTTACTGCAGTCCTTGACCAGAGTAAGGCTTGTGGCCTTTTTTACTATGTGTCTGATTCATTAAGAGGCATGTACCTCTATAAATTGGGCTCCTCTGACCCAAACAAGCCCCCTCATCAACACTGGTGAGGACAATGCCAGTCTTGATGAATCGGGACCGCTGTCTGTGATTGCCTATAACTATTGTTGGGATTGTTCGGATGACCATGCCGTTTTTAGGAATAGTCTATGATCCCCTTGTCACATGACTTGATATCAAAATAATAGTGACCATACAGAGTTGTTGAATTTAGTGTCTCTAGATGTCAATACATAGCAGATTACCTATCTTCTTCATTGTGAAACAAACAAGTGTTCGCTTTTCTTGCCCAGAAAGACAATGAAATATTACTCATTGGGGTCAGTTTGGTTTGTCGGTGCAATGTTTCTGTCGGGAGACTCCTTACCTGTGGAATAGCGCACTCAGGTGCATTATTCTTCACTACCAAAAAAAAAAGCTATTTTGACATATATACCAGCCACATGGAGGCCAGTGAGTTGCTTCGGGGCCTGTGGATACAAGTGATGTATGTACTAGTAGCTTTCCTGCTGCATATGGTAAATGGATACTGCTTATACAGAGGGAAAATAGCCTATTTAATTGGATACTACATTTTGCCTTTGGGTTTTAATAGAAAATATCCTTTAAATGGACCCTGACATCTGATTCATGCTACTGTCTGCTTGGCTTGCATCATTGCAGCCAGCATATTATTGTAATAAACACTCCAGCATTTCAGAGAAAGTATACTGTAAGGATCCACTGGGGACCATAGCCGGAGAGGAGACTCGTCCCAACACCACTTTGTTATTGCTAGATCTTTCTATTGTTTGTACTTATGGCGAGACATCTGCAGCCTTTCTGGATGAAGTAGGCTGCGGCTGGCGGTGGACTAGTCTGGGCTCTGGATTTTCTCTGAAATCCGTAGCGTTTCACAGAACAATATACCTGGCTGTCATTGTACAGCCAGGCATTCATTCTTCTTGTGGTTTGGGCAGCATGAGTCAGGTTCTCTGGACTTTAGCATATTCTGCAGCTGGATTGTGCTCTTGATCTCTCGTCCAGAGGTAGGAGAGTTTACCTCTGCAGTAGAGTACGGGGACCAGTGCTTAGTAAAGCAGGCGACCGATATTAGCTGGCGTAAAGTCTCACCACTCACATTAGATGGCTGTTTTCACAGAAATCTGCAGCACATACCTTGATACCAGTGTTGGGCGTCTTTGTGAAATCCTGATTACGCATAGTAACCTGTTTTTGTTTTGTTTTTTTCCATCATGTCAGCTTGAGATGTTTCTAGAGATATCTGTTTTTGATCTATGTCTGAAAGGCTGACCGGTGACTATGAAGTGGACAGATTTTAAATTTATGGATAACAAAAATGACATTGTTTTAATCAAGCTTTTATATATAACAAACTGTATTTCTTAAAACACCATTCCAACTTATTTTTTATTTTTTGGTTTTTATTTTTATTTCACTCCTGGAGTGGTGCTTTAAATCTAACTCCCCGGCCCCTGTCTTATATGCGCCTTTCGCCGTCTTCATCTTTTTCCAGTGTCGCACCAGTTGGTCTCCGGCGATTTGTGACCTCCAATGTTTCATGGAGCGGCCGGAGGTTACAACTCAATAGGTGAGTATAGGACGTGGCAGGGGACTTGCATTTAAAGGGAACCTGTCACCACTTTTTTGGACTATAAGCTGCGGCCACCACCACCGGGCTCTTATATACAGCATTCTAACATGCTGTATATAAGAGCCCAGGCCGCTGTGACAACATAAAAAACACTTTATAGTACTGACTTAATGGTCACGCTGCGGTGTAATAGGGCCATATGGGCGTCTCCGTTGTCCGGTGCCGGAGCAGTCTCTTTCGGCCATCTTTGTTCTCCTTCTTCTCTAGCCGCGGTGCATGACGGGTCCGACGTCATCCACGATCGCCGGCATTCCGGTCCTGAGCAGGCGCACTTTGATCTGCCCTGAGAAGGGCAGATCAAAATATTGTAGTGCGCCTGCGCAGGACCGGCGAGTGTGTATGAAGTAGCCGTGTCATGCACACAGGCCTCAGAAAGAGGACGAGATGGCCGAAAGGGGAGGCGCTTGCACTGGACAACGAAGACGCCCGTGTGGCCCTATTCCACCGCAGAGCGACCGTTAGGTATGTATTATAAAGTGTTTTTTATGTTCTACCCCCTGCCTGGGCTCTTATATACAGCATGTTAAAATTCTGTATATAAGAGCCCGGTGGTGGTGGCCGCAGCTTATAGTCGAAATAAGTGGTGACAGGTTCCCTTTAAAGCTGAACCCCCCCCCCACAAAAAAAAACCCCAAAACACTGGAGTGGCACTTTAGGGATTTTTAATGATGTTATTTTTTTTAATCTGGGAGTATATAAAAATCCTTGAAATCACACAGACTGAGCCTCAGAATAGGATGGCACTTCTTAGTGCTATATAAGAGAGAAAAATAGATAAACACTATTAGTTTCCGATCAGTATGTCTTTGGAGTCTGGGAGGAATCCTAAGTAAACACTGGAAGAACATACAATGTTGTCTTTGGTGGGATTTGCAAAGCAACAGTGCTAACCACTGAGCCACCTTGCTGCCATCTTATCATAATAGGACGGCAATGAAATGTATCACATTACATATAATGAAGGATACATCATCAAAATAATGTATGGCACAGCTCACCTCACCCACCTCTCTGCACCATTACCCCTTCTTGGATCACAGCACATATCTAGACTAATGTTTCCAATGGCCATGTATCTGCCTCAAAGACTCTGTTTTAAAGGGGAGTTTTGCATTGATGGACTATCTTTAGGATTGGTCATCAATATCTGATCGTTGGGGTGTGACACTCACCAGTCCCTGTCAATCAGCTGTTCCTGGTGCCTGGGTGGCCAAAAGTACTCAGTTGTGAAACAATATTTAAATCAATAGGGGGGCATTTATGTAGTATCCAGCCACTATTGATGGAGCTGTGCTGTGCGAGCACAACCAGCTGGCACCAGGAACAGTTGATCAGCGGGAGTGCCGGGTGCCGCACCCCCACAATCAAATATTGATGACCTATTTTAAGGATAGGCAACAATGCAAAAGTCCCAGACAACCCCTTTTAATTATGAAAGTGGAAAGTTCAGATCATTGTTTTATTTAGTATTTTCTTTGTCGCTTCATTGGGAGACCCAGACAATTGGGTGTATAGCTTATGCCTCCGGAGGCCACACAAAGTATTACACTAAAAGTGTAAAGCCCCTCCCCTTCTGCCTATACACCCCCCGTGCATCACGGGCTTCTCAGTTTTTATGCTTTGTGCGAAGGAGGCTGACATCCACGCATAGCTCCACAGCTTAGTCAGCAGCAGCTGCTGACTAGGTCGGATGGAAGAAAAGAGGGCCCATAACAGGGCCCCCAGCATGCTCCCTTCTCACCCCACTGTGTCGGCGGTGCTGTTAAGGTTGAGGTACCCATTGCGGGTACACAGGCAGGAGCCACATGCTGTTTTCCTTCCCCATCCCTTAATGGGCTCTGGGTGAAGTGGGATCCTAATCGGTCTCCAGGCACAGGGACCGTGCTCCCTCCGCAGCCCCTGGGAATCTGCTGGATAGGAGCCAGGTATCGTCAGGGACAAGGCCCTGCTACTGTGAGGTACTCTGTGTCCCCGTGGGGACAGCGCATGGAGCGCTTGTGCCATACACATTACAGCACTGCTGGGTGTGTTAGTGCGCCGGGGACTACCGCGCATGGAGCGCTTGTGCCATACACATTGCAGCACTGCTGGGTGTGTTAGTGCGCCGGGGACTACCGCGCGGCCGCGCTTATTGCCGGCCGCGCTTATAACTTTAGTCCCCGGCTTCTGCGGCCTAGTGTCGTATATTCCCGCCCACAGGCCTGCCAGTCAGGGGAAGGGCGGGACGCTGCACAGATCGTCAGCGCTGAGGGCTGGAGCATACATTAGTATCCTCCTCCCTCCTCACTCAGTACACTGGGGCACTAGATTCCCGCACTTTTCTTGGGCACGCCCACGGTCCCCTCCTCCCCACAGAACGCCGGCAGCCATTCCTGTCAGCGATTCAGACGCTGGAGAGGAGAGACAACACAGGGAGACCCAGGCAGGGAATCTGGTGATCACACAACCGCTCTGAGCGGTCGGTAAGCAGCACCTGTGGTGCTGGCCCCACTGAGTGCCGAAGTGTATATATATATATATATAGGCTTATAGGCTATACATTTGCACTGTACGGTCGCTCTGTTGTTTTTTGGCTATATACCCTCCTGGATTGTTCTCAGAGGAGACAACAGCATGTCGTCCGCAAAAAGCAAGGGTGCCAAAGCACAGGCGTACTTTGCAACCTGTACCTCATGTGCGGCTGTACTACCGGCAGGTTCCACTGACCCTCATTGTGTGCAATGCTCGGCCCCTGTGGCGCTTACTCAGCCGGAGCCTCTGCTACAGGTGGCCCAGGTGGAACCACCTGCTACCACTGTCCAGGTGACAGGGACGGAGTTTGCAGCTTTTGCTGACAAACTGTCTGAGAGTATGGATAAATGGTCTGCTAAAATACTAGAAGCCCTACAGTCCAGACCGGTGACTCAGGCCCCGGGCACTGTTCAATCTTTGACCCCTGGTCCCCCTCAATTGGAACAGCAAAGTGCCCCTGGGATGACCCATAGGTCCCAGGGTGAGGTCTCTGACACGGACCGCAGTCCCAGACCGCCCAAGCGGGGTCGCTGGGAAATTCCCTCCACCTCATCACACTGTTCAGGGTCTCAGCAGGAGGACTCTCTGGAGGATGAAGCGGAGGTAACAGATCAGGATTCTGATCCTGAAGCCGCTCTCAACCTAGATACACCTGAAGGTGACGCCGTAGTGAATGACCTTATAGCAACCATCAATCAGGTGTTGGATATTTCTCCCCCAGCTCCTACAAATGAGGAGTCAGCTTCTCAGGAGAAATTCAGTTTCAGGTTTCCCAAGCGTACATTGAATACGTTTCTGGATCACTCTGACTTCAGAGAGGCAGTCCAGAAAAACCGAGACTGTCCAGACAAGCGTTTTTCCAAGCGCCTTAAGGATACACGTTATCCCTTTCCCCCTGATGTTGTCAAGGGCTGGACTCAGTGTCCTAAGGTGGATCCTCCAATCTCCAGACTGGCGGCCAGATCCATAGTTGCAGTGGAAGATGGGGCTTCACTCAAAGATGCCACTGACAGACAGATGGAACTATGGTTGAAATCCATCTATGAAGCTATCGGCGCGTCGTTTGCTCCAGCATTCGCAGCCGTATGGGCACTCCAAGCTATCTCAGCTTGTCAGGCGCAGATTAATGCAGTAACACGTACATCTGCCCCGCAAGTGGTGTCCTTAACCACTCAGGCGTCGGCGTTTGCGTCCTACGCCATTAATGCTGTCCTGGACTCTGCGAGCCGTACGGCGGTAGCATCCGCCAATTCGTTGGTAGTCCGCAGGGCCATGTGGCTACGTGAATGGAAGGCAGATTCTGCTTCCAAAAAGTTCTTAACCGGTTTGCCATTGTCTGGCGACCGCTTGTTTGGTGAGCGATTGGATGAAATCATTAAACAATCCAAGGGAAAGGACTCATCCTTACCCCAGTCCAGACCAAACAGACCTCAACCACGGAAGGTACAATCGAGGTTTCGGTCCTTTCGGACCGCGGGCAGGTCTCAATTCTCCTCGTCCAAAAGGCCTCAGAAAGATCAGAGGAACTCCGATTCATGGCGGTCTAAGTCACGTCCTAAAAAGACCGCCGGAGGAACCGCTCCCAAAGCGGCCTCCTCATGACTTTCGGCCTCCTCAAACAGCATCCTCGGTCGGTGGCAGGCTCTCCCGCTTTTGCGACGCCTGGTTGCCACAGGTAAAAGACCGATGGGTGAGAGACATTCTGTCTCACGGTTACAGGATAGAGTTCAGCTCTCGTCCTCCGACTCGTTTCTTCAGAACATCTCCGCCCCCCGAAAGAGCCGATGCTCTTCTGCACGCGGTGTGCACTCTGAAGGCGGAAGGAGTGGTGATCCCTGTTCCTCTTCAGCAACGGGGTCACGGTTTTTACTCCAACCTGTTCGTGCTGCCAAAAAAGGACGGATCCTTCCGTCCTGTTCTGGACCTAAAACTGCTCAACAAGCATGTGAAAACCAGGCGGTTCCGGATGGAATCGCTCCGCTCCGTCATCGCCTCAATGTCCCAAGGAGATTTCCTAGCATCAATCGACATCAAAGATGCTTATCTCCACGTACCGATTGCACCAGAGCATCAGCGCTTCCTGCGCTTCGCCATAGGGGACGAACATCTTCAGTTCGTGGCACTGCCTTTTGGCCTGGCGACAGCCCCACGGGTCTTCACCAAGGTTATGGCAACAGTGGTGGCAATCCTACACTCTCAGGGACACTCGGTGATCCCTTACTTAGACGATCTACTTGTCAAGGCACCATCTCAAGGGGCATGCCAACACAGCCTGAACATTGCTCTGGAGACTCTCCAGAGTTTCGGGTGGATCATCAACTTTCCAAAGTCAAATCTGACACCGGCCCAATCACTGACATATCTTGGCATGGAGTTTCATACTCTCTGTGATAGTGAAGCTTCCGCTGAACAAACAGCGTTCACTACAGACAGGGGTGCAATATCTGCTTCAAGGCCAGTCACACCCCCTGAGGCGCCTCATGCACTTCCTAGGGAAGATGGTAGCAGCAATGGAGGCAGTTCCTTTTGCGCAGTTTCACCTGCGTCCACTTCAATGGGACATTCTCCGCAAATGGGACAGGAAGTCGACGTCCCTCGACAGGAACGTCTCCCTTTCTCGGGCAGCCAAGGCTTCCATTCAGTGGTGGCTTCTCCCCACTTCTCTGTCGAAGGGGAAATCCTTCCTGCCCCCATCCTGGGCGGTGGTCACGACGGACGCGAGCCTGTCAGGGTGGGGAGCGGTTTTTCTCCACCACAGGGCTCAGGGTACTTGGACTCAGACAGAGTCCTCCCTTCAGATCAATGTTCTGGAGATAAGGGCAGTGTATCTTGCCCTAAAGGCGTTCCAGCCGTGGCTGGAAGGCAAACAGATCCGAATTCAGTCGGACAACTCCACAGCGGTGGCATACATCAACCACCAAGGCGGGACACGCAGTCGGCAAGCCTTCCAGGAAGTCCGGCGGATTCTGCTGTGGGTGGAAGCCACAGCCTCCACCATATCCGCAGTTCACATCCCGGGCGTAGAAAACTGGGAAGCAGACTTTCTCAGTCGCCAGGGCATGGACGCAGGGGAATGGTCCCTTCACCCGGACGTGTTTCAGGAGATCTGTTGCCGCTGGGGCATGACGGACGTCGACCTAATGGCGTCCCGGCACAACAACAAGGTCCCAACATTCATGGCACGGTCTCAAGATCACAGAGCTCTGGCGGCAGACACCTTAGTTCAGGATTGGTCGCAGTTTCAACTCCCTTATGTGTTTCCTCCTCTGGCACTGTTGCCCAGAGTGTTACGCAAGATCAGGGCCGACTGCCGCCGCGCCATCCTCGTCGCTCCAGACTGGCCGAGGAGGTCGTGGTACCCGGGTCTGTGGCATCTCACGGTCGGCCAACCGTGGGCACTACCAGACCGACCAGACTTGCTGTCTCAAGGGCCGTTTTTCCATCTGAATTCTGCGGCCCTCAACCTGACTGTGTGGCCATTGAGTCCTGGATCCTAGCGTCTTCAGGGTTATCTCAAGAGGTCATTGCCACTATGAGACAGGCTAGGAAACCATCGTCCGCCAAGATCTACCACAGGACGTGGAAGACATTCCTGTCGTGGTGCTCTGCTCAGGGTTTTTCTCCCTGGCCATTTACCTTGCCCACTTTTCTGTCCTTCCTTCAATCCGGATTGGAAAAGGGTTTGTCGCTCGGCTCCCTTAAGGGACAAGTCTCTGCGCTCTCTGTGTTTTTTCAGAAGCGCCTAGCCAGACTTCCACAGGTACGCACGTTCCTGCAGGGGGTTTGTCACATCGTCCCTCCTTACAAGCGTCCGTTAGAACCCTGGGATCCGAACAGGGTGCTGATGGCTCTTCAGAAACCACCGTTCGAGCCAATGAGGGATATTTCTCTCTCACGCCTTTCGCAGAAAGTGGTCTTCCTAGTAGCAGTCACTTCACTTCGGAGAGTGTCTGAGCTAGCAGCGTTGTCGTGCAAAGCCCCTTTCCTGGTGTTTCACCAGGACAAGGTGGTTCTGCGTCCGGTTCCGGAATTTCTCCCTAAGGTGGTATCCCCCTTTCATCTCAATCAGGATATCTCCTTACCCTCTTTTTGTCCTCATCCAATTCACCAATGTGAAAAGGATTTGCACTTGTTAGATCTGGTGAGAGCACTCAGATTCTACATTTCTCGTACGGCGCCCCTGCGCCGCTCTGATGCACTCTTTGTCCTTGTCGCTGGCCAGCGTAAAGGGTCACAAGCTTCCAAATCAACCCTGGCTCGGTGGATCAAGGAACCAATTCTCGAAGCTTATCGTTCCTCGGGGCTTCCGGTTCCCTCAGGGCTGAAGGCCCATTCTACCAGGGCCGTGGGAGCGTCCTGGGCGTTGCGGCACCAGGCTACGGCTCAGCAGGTGTGTCAGGCAGCTACCTGGTCGAGCCTGCACACTTTCACGAAACACTATCAGGTGCATACCTATGCTTCGGCAGATGCCAGCCTAGGTAGGCGAGTCCTTCAGGCGGCGGTTGCCCACCTGTAGGACGGAGCCGTTTACGGCTCTATTATGAGGTATTATTTTACCCACCCAGGGACTGCTTTTGGACGTCCCAATTGTCTGGGTCTCCCAATGGAGCGACAAAGAAGAAGGGAATTTTGTTTACTTACCGTAAATTCCTTTTCTTCTAGCTCCAATTGGGAGACCCAGCACCCGCCCCTGTTCCCTTCGGGCTGTTGTTCTTTGTGTACACATGTTGTTCATGTTGAATGGTTTCAGTTCTCCGATATTCCTTCGGATTGAATTTACTTTAAACCAATTTATAATTTTTTCCTCCTTCTTGCTTTTGCACCAAAACTGAGGAGCCCGTGATGCACGGGGGGTGTATAGGCAGAAGGGGAGGGGCTTTACACTTTTAGTGTAATACTTTGTGTGGCCTCCGGAGGCATAAGCTATACACCCAATTGTCTGGGTCTCCCAATTGGAGCTAGAAGAAAAGGAATTTACGGTAAGTAAACAAAATTCCCTTCTTTTTTAAGGAGCGTACGTGCCATTTTTCAGTTTTGTGACTTCAATAATTTGGGTTAAAAATCTGTTTGTGTTGGACTATTCGGAGTTGTAGGCTGCCAAGATTGTTACAGCTACCTCTGCCACTGGAAACTATCAATCTTCATCGAAGATTTCATAAAAATTCTATTTGATCATTTTATCAATGTCTGATTATGATGATGATTAAATTTATATTTAATTTCTTGATCTCTTCATAGACACTAAAATATTTGTCTAACAGTCCCTGTCAACGGCAAAGTGCTGAAATTGTGCAAGACTTCCTAACTGCCCTGAAAGGGCATAAGCTAACCAAGTAAGTGCCAAGATTAAAGGCTATGGTCAACTTTGACCTGGATAAAATGAATTTTATATTGGTTAGTCATTACCTTTTTAGTTAGTAACATTGCACTAAGTTTCGGTCAGCAATCTTTATTGCTTCATTCATTTTCAGACTCTTGATGTGAAGTTTGCAGCCTGATTCAAGTTTCTGATTTGCTTCTAGAGGGAGTGTCTCTCCCTGTAATATAGGCTGCATGTGAGCTCTGTGTGTATCTATGGTGTTGCTGTTATCACTGTGTACTGTATCTTACACTAAATTTGCTTTCATATATCAGCACAGCTCCAAAGCTATACTTTCTTCTCCATGTATTTTCCTCCTTGCCTATAGCCTTTTTCTGTGCCTCTGAGATTTTTTCCCCCTTCTAAGGCTGCTTTCACACTACGTTTTTTTAACATGTCAGCTGCGGACGCTGGTAACCAAGGTAAACATTGGGTAACTAAGCGAAGTGCTTTGCTTGGATACCTGATATTTACCTTGGTTATGAGCGTCCGCAGCTACTAGGAGCCGGGCTGCCTGCTCCCTGCACACGTAACCAAGGTAAACATCGGGTAACTAATCAAAGCGCTTTGCTTGGTTACCCGATATTTACCTTGGTTAAGAGCGTCTGCAGCTCTCAGGCGGGGGGGAGAGAGAGACAGAGGGAGGGGAAGAGAGAGACTAATCACGCCAGGCTGGTTTCTGGGCATGCTCAGTAGAGCAAGCAGGAGCCTGTCTATCAGCATGCCAGCGTTCACTTGCGTTTGCATGCAGTATAGTCAGGATCCAGCGACTTGCAGTATTTGGACGCAGCTCCAAAACGCTACAAGTAGCGTTTTTGAAAAAAGTTAAAAAACTGCAACTTGCTGGATCCTCACTATAATGCACGCAAACGCAGGTGAACGCATGTTGACGCGAGTCCATTGCAAATGCATTGAAATGAAAACACATTTGCACTGGATCCGTTTTTGCGTTAAAAAAACGTTCATGACGCATGTTAAAAAAAACGTAGTGTGAAAGCAGCCTAACTGCAGTACTGTGTTCTTCCCACTGCCGAGGTTCTCTCTAAGGCCACATGTCTGAATTTTGCAGCGTGACATTCAGACAGGCCATGGGTCTCCTGCACTGAGCTCAACAGCCTCATATATTCCTATGATTATTCTTAAACCTTCCGCATATGTACAAGCCAACCCCCCCTCTTAGACCCTCTTTTATCTATTTGTTCTACACATTATTCTGGCACTTGCGTTCGTAGAAAAGATAAGACACTGGTAACTCATTGATAGGAAATATAAGCAAAATTATACCAGTCATGCAAATACAGAGACGAAGGGGCATCGCAAAGATAAAGGGCATCTATAAATCACATGACAGTAAAATAGAAGGTACCGTATTTTTCGGACCATAAGACGCACTTTTTTTCCTCCAAATTTGGGAGGAAAGTGTGGGGTGCGTCTTATGGTCTGAAGCTGCGGGGTAGGGAGCTGTGGGGAGTCAGCGCTATGCAGTGAGATCACAGGAGGCAGGGAGGGTCGCAGCTACAGGAAGCCGGCTGCTGGAGAAACCACGTGTGCCCGCTGCTTAAAGTCAGTGAATATTCATTAGCTGCTCCCCGCCCACCTCTCTCTGCAGTCAGCGGGGGTGAGGAGCAGCTAATGAATACTTGTTTAATGTAAACAGCGGTCACACGTGGGTTCTCCAGCCCCCGGCTTCCTGCAGCGGCTGGGGAGACTGTGTGTCCGCTGTGTAGGAGGCAGGAGCAGGGGGCCGCTGCACTCATGTATGGCCGGGGGGAACTGCACATCACTGCAGTGTCCAGGCCAGAGCACGGCATACCTTCACAGCACAGCTGCAGTCTCTGTGCTGAGGGCTCAAATTACTTTCACTTGGGGGCGTGTCCTGACATGGAAGCGCGAGGACGCTGGATCCCAGAGCTCCTGCGCCCACAGCCTAAATATACTAAATCCTGCAGCCCCCACTTACCCAGGATGGCCCCCAAGAAGAGACCGGGGGTAGCGCCCGCTTCTGCCTCCCCGGGGACGAGTCAGAGACCCCAGGGGAGCCTCACAAAGTTTCTGACGGCGCCGGGCTCTGAACCTCCGCAGGCGGCCCGAAGCAAGATGGCGCCGGCGGGCGCGCGGCGTCCTCCAGCGGGGGATTCCCCAGGTGCCGCTCGGCATTCTCCCACAGCCTGTGCAGCGGAGCAGGGGATCAGCAGTGCAGAGAAACGGAGGTCGGAGGCGGCGGTGGCATTGGACGGAGCGGGCCCAGGTACAGAGGACTGGAGGAGGGGGGAGGCTGCTCAGCCTGCCTTGCAGCACGCTGCTGTGGATAGGGGGGGGGCCCTGAGGGGATCATCAGACCCGGGGATACCGGCCATGCTCTGCACACAGGAGCCCCCCCCGCCCACGGGGCACACAGAACCTCAGGTGTTACTAAGCAATATGCATGCTGGCCCCCCATTGGGGGACATACAAGCCCTGAGAGAGCTCATTTTGGCCCTCCCCAGCAAGAAAGATCTGGAGGATGTTGTGGCTAGAATTGAATCCTCCCAGCAGATGGCGCTGTCTGCCCTGAGGGAGGAAATGGTGGTACTGGAGGACAGAATTGAAGCCACAGAGCAGGCTCAGGAGTCCCTGGAGAGCAGAATGGAGAGGATTGAGAGAGACTGTGAGTCATCCAATGCCCGCATCAGAGATCTTGCCCTGCTCTTGGATGATCAAGAGAACAGGGGCAGAAGAAATAACATCAGACTCAAGGGTATACCAGAGGACTGGCCCCAGGAACTTCTGCGTACTAAGGTCTTAAACATCTTTAACCGGGTCACTGATCGCCCCTTGGAGGCTACCTACCTCTTCGACAGAATTCACAGAGTCGCAAGGTCGGGCCCTAGATCTGCCCCCTCCTCTAGAGATGTACTATGTCGTTTGCACTATTATGGAGACAGAGAAAGGATCCTACAGGGAGCTTGGTCATACGGTCCGGTGGAGATGGATGGGGCCATGGTGAGGCTATTCCCTGATGTCTCCGGCCGCACACTATATATGAGACGCCTGCTTCATCCTCTCCTGCTCGGCATCAAAGAAGTAAACGCCTCATATAGATGGGGCCATCCCTTCCATTTGATAGTACGCAAGGGGGACTCCGTGTTTTTGCTGAAGAGGCACTCAGAGCTTCCTGATCTTTTTGCATTCCTGGGAATACCAGACTGCTCAATTCCGGACTGGTTGGAGTGGGAACCCCAGGCACCCCCGAGGTCGCGGAGGAGGAAGGGAGGCACCCGTCCTGCTCAAAGCGGCGATCCTTGAGGGATTTGGCATGTATTGGATGCTGCTGGGAGGAAGGAGTGGTCCAAGTTGTGAGACGACGGTGATTTCGATGAGAGACGGAGTCAAAGTACGGGGAGCTGGGAGGCTCTCTCTTGTCTCTACGACTCCTGAGCAGGAGTCCTGGCCTTGGGCTAGTTTTTTCTGGACATAGTTTACTGCCTAAAGTTTTTGAAAATTCTATTTCTTTGGCAATGTCTAGTTTAAGATTGGGGGGGGGGGGGTGGGGGGGGATGTTTTTCTTTACCGCGTTCATCCTGGGTGGTGGGGTGTGTGGGTGGTTAATCGGCTGACCCTTCTTCTCCGTCGGGGAGAGGGGTCATTTAGTGCTAATAAGAGGGGCGCGGGTCTGCGCTCTGGCCGCATGTCAGTTCTTGTCCCTATCTTTTTCTTAGTAGTCCCTGGGCTGGTCCCTGGTGCTGCGAGCGGCAGTCTCGCTGCTTTTCCTCTTTCTTGTTCTCTTCTCTGATCTTCTTGCCTCTCTCTTTTCCCCCTGCTAAAGGGTCTCAGCTACTTCCCTCTTTGTCAATACTTTTTCTACCCCTCCTCTCTTTTCACCAGCTTTCCCTCTCTCTTTTTTTTTTTTTTTTTTCTCTCCCCTTCCCCTCCTTTCTTTTGATTTGCTCCTCTAGGACCTCGCGACAGAAAATGGTGAAACAGAGGCAGGCCAATCTGCGGGTGGGCTCACTGAATGTCAAGGGCCTTCATAGCCCGGAGAAAAGATCTATCCTGCTGAACCTTCTTTGGAGAAATCGAATCCAGGTAGCCTTCCTCCAGGAGACACACTACTGTGAAGCTAAGCCTTACAGACTCTCGGACAGAAGGTACCCCACTGTGCACCACTCACCCTCCCCTGATCCTAGATTTAGGGGAACGAGCATCCTCATGTCCAGCACGCTCCCGTGGGAATTGTTAGACTCTCAGACAGACGATCTGGGTAGGCTTATGATGCTCAAGGGACGCATAGCTACTCAGATGTTCACATTTGTGGCAGTATACTTGCCTAATGCGGGCCAATGTCCCACCTTGTTGCGGTACCTTGAGAAGATAGAGGAATTCTCGGAGGGCACTTTGGTTCTCGGGGGTGACTTTAACGTAGTCTTGGAACCGTTGAGAGACAGTTCAAAAGGGGTGTCTGGTATGCCACACATGACGCTGCGCCGGATGAGACGGGGATTACATGACCACCAACTGATAGATACTTGGCGATTGCTGCACCCATCAGACAAAGACTTTTCATTTTATTCTGCAGCGCACGACTGCTATTCTAGGTTGGACCTCTTTTTTATTAAACATGGGGACCTACACTCTCTGGTGGATGCGTCAATTGAGTGCATATCTTTTTCTGATCACGCACTGATTACGGTCACTCTGTCCCTTGAATGTCCCATCGGGAGGCAGGGTCAGTGGCTATTGAACACCTCGTTACTCAATGAGCCGGTGACAATGCAAGAAATAAGGGAGGCCCTGAGGGAATACTTTGACTGTAGTGGGGGGGAGGGGATGTCCCCCAACATTGTGTGGGAAGCTCACAAGTGTGTCGTGAGGGGATTATTCATTAAACATGGGGCCCGTCTGAAAAGGGAACGGGAAGCTGAGGTTACATCTCTACTAGCAGACATAAGGGAGTTGGAAGCAGTACATAAGGGGTCTTTGGGAGGGAACGTGGGCGCCAATCTGGCCAGGAAGAGGGAGGAACTCAGGTCCTTGCTATATCAAAAGGCCAAGGGAGTGCTAGCTAAATGCAGGCGGCATTTTTATGAATATGGCAATAAAAGTGGGAGGACCCTGGCTAGAGCCCTCCGGAACCAGAGGGCGAGGGGATATGTTCCTAGAGTGCACATGTCTGGCGACAGGTGGGCCACTCTTCCGAAAGACATTGCCTCCGCCTTTAAAGACTTTTACGCCTCTCTCTACTCAATAGATGGGGGGCGGTCGGAGAGGGCCAGGACGGAACTACGGCAGCGTATCCAGAAGTACATTTCTAACTCCGGGTTGAAACATCTTAAACCTGAGGATGCGGACGCCCTGGAAAGACCCATCTCAGAGGAGGAGTACTGGGCTGCAATTAAAAATTCCCCTACTGGTAAGGCCCCTGGTCCGGATGGCTTTCCCCTGCTTTACTACAAAAAGATGGGCTCCATGTTGCTTCCCCCATTTCTCTCGGCCTTTAACAATATCTCACTCTCTGAAAAAGTTTACTTGCCGAGAGACTCTCTGGCCGCTAATATAGTAGTCATCCCTAAAGAGGGTAAAGACCCATCTCCCTCCTCAACACAGATTTGAAGCTCTTCGCCAGAATATTATCAGAGAGACTCTCTCCATTGCTGGGGGAGATTGTCCACCCTGACCAGGCTGGGTTCATGATGGGAAGGGAAGCGAGGGACAACACCACTAAGGCGTTGAACTTAATCCACAGGGCTAATTCGGAAGGGTTGCCCCTGATGCTCTTGTCGACCGATGCAGAAAAAGCGTTCGACAGAGTCAATTGGATATTCATGGAGGAGGTTCTGCGGGAGGTGGGGTTGGGGAGGATGATGTTCAGGTGGATTTGCTCTCTGTATAGCAATCCCTCTGCTGCGGTCAGGGTGAACGGTCTCCTTTCAGATAGATTTTCCATTCTTAACGGCACAAGGCAGGGATGTCCCCTCTCACCCCTGATCTTTATCCTGACCCTGGAACCCCTGCTTTGCCGAATTAGAGGTAACATTGACATTTCCGGCCCTATAGTTGCGGGTTCCACCTACAAAATCGCGGCGTACGCGGATGATTTACTTTTCTTTATTACTAACCCTCGGGTCTCCCTGCCCAATTTACTGAGAGAGCTGGAAACATACTCCTCTCTTTCTAATTTTAGAATTAACATGTCTAAATCGGAGGCTATGAATGTATCTTTACCCCAAGATCTTGTTATTGCGCTTCAATCTGCGTTTGGGTTTAAGTGGGCTAATCATTCTTTGAGGTATCTGGGGGTCCAGCTGGCAGCGGACAATAGCCAACTATATAAGCTGAACTATCTCCCTCTCCTGCAGTCCATTAGAACAGATTGCGCAAACTGGGCGAGGGGTCTTTTCACATGGTTTGGGAGGTGTGCAATATTGAAGATGAACATATTACCACGGCTTCTCTATCTCTTTCAGGCCCTGCCAATTAAGATCCCGAGCTCTTTTTTCAAGGAAGTGGCCTCACTATATACTAAATTTATTTGGGCAAATAAGCCGGCGAGGCTTTCCCGTTCCCTACTGTGCAGACCTAAGCGTAGGGGTGGGCTGGGAATACCTGATATGAAAAAATATTACTGGGCCACACATATGGTTAGGATTCTGGATTGGTGCCGTCACTCTAGGATGAAACCTTGGGTCGCCCTGGAACAGAGCTTCTCGGAGGTACATTTACCAGCCATGCCTTGGGTCGGGAGCCTGTTCCCGGCCTCTGTGAGATCTCATCCCACCATTGGCGCTACTCTGGAATGCTGTTCGAGGGGAGAGGTTCGGCGCCTTCTCCTGCCGTTGCCTTCTCCCATGTCACCAATTATAGGAGATCCGGATTTCCGTCCCGGCCTCTCAGATCCAGTTTTTCGGAGCTGGGTACAGGGGGGCAGATTCAGAGCTTACCAGATGGGAGGAGAGGGTGACTGGTTGTCTCTTTCGGATATTTGTGGTCTCCTGCCGCCGGACCCCATGGGGAGATGGAGGGCAATGCAGTTGAGACACTTCTTGAGCTCCCTTCCCTGCTTCGCCCGGTATGCTGGGCCTCTCACTAGATTTGAAAAATTGTGCTTGGGAGAGGGGGCCCTGCGGCACTCACTTTCCCTGGCATACAATCTGCTATCAGACCCGGGAGATTTGCCCACCCCGGCTTATTTGCGGCAGTGGGAAAGGGACCTTGGGACGACCTTGTCAGACACGCAGCGAAACAACGTCCTAATGTTGGCACATAAAACCTCGGTCAGTTCCAGAATGTTGGAGGCCAACTTCAAACTTCTGACCAGGTGGTATAGAGTCCCGACCAGGCTTCATAGGATATTCCCCTCAGTCGATCCCGTTTGCTGGAGGTGTGGTTCGGGGGAGGGTGACTACGTGCACATCTTTTGGTCTTGCCCTTCTTTACAACGGTTTTGGTCAGGAGTGAGGGAGGTAACTAGACTGGTGACCGGCACGGCTGAGACATTGGGTCCGGAACTGTATATCTTACAGCTTTCGGAACTCCCGGCTCATAGATACAAGCGCTCTTTGCTTAGGTTTATGGTAATGGCCGCCAGGTCTTGTATCCCGCTTGGCTGGAAGTCTACTACCCCCCCTACACTGGCACAGTGGGTTGCAAGGGTTAATGACCTAAGGCACATGGAGGACCTGACATCCTCTCTCAATGACAGTCAGGAAGGTTTTCGCAGGATCTGGCTCCCATGGTTGGAGTTCACTTACTCGGCGGATTACGCCAGATTACTCGCTCCTCCACGGCTGCTGTGAGGCTCTGGTGGAGCATTCCCTCCTTCCCCCCCCCTTTTTTTTTTTTTTTTTTTTTTTTCTTTTTTCCTCTCTCTTCTCCTCTTCTCCTCTTTTCTCGCTTTCCCTTTCTCTCACCTCTCTGCCCACTATCTTCTCCTACTCTCCCCTCCCCTTTAATCTCTCTCTACCTTTTTCTCTTATCCTGGTTCTAAATTCTTTTCGGGCTTTGCCCTCTCTTTCTATGTTCTGTATTCTACCCATGTTGGGTTGGTTCATAAAAGGATTAAAATGGGACTGACTCGAGCAGTTGCAGTTATTAGATATGTACAGGAGAGCGGAAGGGTGGGATATATGTCAATGTTAAATATTTGAAATCTGTTTTTCTGCTCTTTGTGGAACAGTGGTTATTTTGTATGTTCTCGTGTCGGTCTTTAAAATAAAGAATTTAAAAAAAAAAAAATTACTTTCACTTTGCTCCTGCTGCCTTTACACTAGAAACAGTCTCCCGTAGCTGACAAGGACCTACAGTGATGTAATGCAGAGGGGTGGGCAGAGCAGCTCAGAACAGCACAGTGCCCTCCTCTTCATTACATCACTGCAGGTCCTTGACATATGGGAGACTGTGTTTGTAATGCCAGGAACAAACTGAAGCATGGTGAGCAGCACATCAGTAAAAGTAAGGCAATAAATAGCATAGTATATAAAGGCATTACTGTACACCTGGATGGGATGGATCATATATATATTTATACACACACACACACTATATAACTATATACACACACACACAGTATATAACTCTATATATACACACACACACACACTATATAACTATACACACACACACACACTATATAACTATACACACACACATATACATATACATACACACACATACATACACACACACACACACACACACACACACACAATATAACTATATATACACACACACACACAATATAACTATATATACACACACACACACACACCAGATTGGAGGATCACACATATGATGGGGAACATACATATTCCACAATAGGGGCCATATATACCTGGAAGGTACCCAGAATGGGGGATATGAGGACAGAATTTGGGGATATTATTACCTCAGTAACACTGTCAGCAGTAAAATAACAGTGTGTCATAACCACATTCTTTTACTTTAATTTTATTTTTTTTTCTATTGTTTCCTCCTCTAAAACAAGGGTGCGTCTTATAGTCCGGTGCGTCTTAGTCCGAAAAATACGGTAATAAGCTTATACATAATATTTATCTTGATACTGTCACAAATTGAAAAGAGAGGGGTAAATGGCATACAGGCACCTGCCTATGAGGCTGATTACTTTGCCTCTGATGTGTGCATCACATTTTGTACTCAGTCCGCAAAAGGGAAATGCTTCAAATTGGCCTAACCCTGAGAGAATGGAAGGCGTGCAGACCGCCTCAGAAGTAAGCGGAGCTCTGACGGATCTGTAACATTTTTGCAGATCACTCGTATAAAGGATTTACAGGCACTTGGCAGTAGCAAAATAGATTATTTTTTAATAAAGAATATTTCGAAAATTGTTTAAATTTTCTCTTAGGAAGCAAAAAAAAAACACAACCAGTTGGTGAGAAGGTGTCCATAACCTTTATAATGACTCTGTACTAATGCAAAAATAGTGTAATAAACTTATGAGTTCTCCAGTATTTTATATTGATGGCATATCCTTAGGATCAGATTGGTGGGGGTGCGACACCCGACACCCCACTGATCAGCTGCTCGGGTGCTACCTCTATTCATATTAATAGGAGTGGACGTGTAATACTCCGCTGCAACCACTACTGAACTGTGCTTTTCCACTCTGTAACTCCTCAGTTATGGCTGGCAGTGACAGCACCAAGAACAGCTGATCAGTAGGGGTGCCGGGTGTCGCACCACTACCGATCTGATCTGATACTGATGACTTGTCCTAAGGATAGGCCATCAGTAAAAAATAGTCCCAGACAACACCTTTTATTTCTGAATGTGATCTACTACCTGGATGTTCAAAAATCTATATATATAATTGCCTTATTCTGTCTGTCTGTCTGTCTGTCTGTCTGTCTGTCTGTCTGTCTGTCTGTCTGTCTGTCTGTCTGTCTGTCTGTCTGTCTGTCTGTCTGTCTGTCTGTCTGTCTGTCTGTCTGTCTGTCTGTCTGTCTGTCTGTCTGTCTATCTGTCTGTCTGTCATGCTCCGAAATTGTGTCCTTACGGTGACACAAAGCTGATTGGCCGCTGGGCTCGCCATGGCCCCGCCCCCCCACACGGATTGGCCTCTCGCCCCGGCTCTCTGCAGGCCCCGCCCCCCTCACGCAATCCACGCTCGCTCTGGCCCAACTGACACGGGGCTCCGATTCCCAGGTGAGTACACACGCATCATATCACACTCACTCTCACACACACCTCACACATCACAACATGCTGGGATATCGCTTGCTTCTACACCGGCTCCGTCAGGATCCCGGCAGCGCCAGACATAACCTTGCGATGCTGGGATCTTCACGGAGGCCGTGAAAGCTGGTAACCATTATACACATCGGGTAACTAAGGTCCCTTAGTTACCCGATGTGTATCATAGTTACCAGTGTACACCGGCTCACACTCACTCTCACACACACCTCACACACACATCACATCGCATCCACACATCAAGGTCCTGCAGCGGCGGAAAATACAGACACATAACAGCACACACACACACACACACAAATCAGATCACACTCACACACACACACACATCACATCGCATCCAAATACTCACAACATCCTGGGATATCGCTTGCTTCTCGGCCTCGATATTGTGCTGTTGTGATCTTCCAGGACCTGCCGGAGGATCACATGGCCAGAAGCATGTGATATCCCCGGATGTTGTGAGTATAAGCGCGTATGTGCGATATCGTCAGTGTCTGTGTGTGTGAGTGGATGCGATCGGGTGTGTGTGAGTGGATGCGATCGGGTGTGTGAGTGTCGGCAGAGGAGCACGGCGTGCTGGAGGAGGCTGGGAGCAGAGAGGCTGATCATGGGGAAGGCTGGGAGGAGAGAGGCAGATGGTGGGGGAGCGGAGGCTGATGCTGGGGAGGCTGGGAGAGGGAGGCTGATGCTGAGGGAGGCTGGGAGGAGGGAGGCTGGGAGAGGTAGGCTGAGAGAAGAGAGGCTGATGCACACACACACACACACACACACACACACACACACACACACACACACACACACACACACGCGCACTGCACAACACACCACACACACACACACACACTGGGAACCACAAACAACTGCCCTACACAGACACCCACACATACAGACAACGCTGCACACACAGACAACGCTGCACACACAAACACCGCGGCACACACAAATATACGCACATACCGCACAACACACACATTGCTCAAAACATACCTCCCCCCAAAACACACCACACACACACAAACCGCGCAACACACACACAACGCTACAGACACACAGCACTCCACAAACAACGCAACACACATACAACACCGCTCTCACCCCCCGTCACACCCAGACAACACCCAGAACATGTACAGCGCCTACACAAACACTTGGTAACTACAGACAACAACATCTCTCTCTATATATATATATATATATATATATATATAACAAAAATCATACATGAACTACACAATACGTAAATTCTAGAATACCCGATGCGTAGAATCGGGCCACCTTCTAGTAATCACATAAGAGAATGCAGTTATCACATGGAATAAACAGCAATGAACAACATGTGTGGCGCTGTGCAGAGGAATTATGAATGATCTGCTTTATGTAGGGTAAGTATAGATGGGGGGCATTAGTATGGCAGTGCTATGGGTTACTAAATCAGCTGCCACAGTGTAAAGTCCGTGTCATAAAGGATTCATCCACTAGTAGAGGCAATAGCTTTGAGATCTCTGGATATGTGAAAATCCTGCAGAGATCCATATGGTGCTGATTTGGCTTTGTTCATCATCATAAGCGACTATATGAATAATAAATTACATGGACGTCCGTAGTAAATTAACCAGGCTTCATAGATAAGGGCTGAGTCTTGTTTCTTCTCATCATTGTGAGGTACACCCATCCAATAGCACAGGACAGCTGACTCGGTGTGCCGCATCGGTTGGTGCCTGGTGGTACATCTGTGTCATCCAGTTAGTAGTCTAAAATATTTGAAGGAATTGAAAGAAACTGACCTTTGATAACGGCGTTTCTATTGCTGGGATCCTTGTGCCCCCGGTGACTTTGGAGGGCTGTGTGACCTCTACAGTCCTATTTATTTTAATGCCTTTGGTATCCACTCAGTCCTTCAGTGTTACCTAGTGAGATAGGTATATAACAGCATGGTGGACCTATAAACAAGCTCATGGCTGATTTATAGGTTTTCTCAGAGTTTTCCCTAATTGTATGGTAAAGAACTAGGGAAATGTGTTACAGAATGTGTTTGCTATAGACAGTCAATGAGGCCATGCTGCAGATATCTATCTTCTGTGTCATGCTGTCAGTTTTTGGCACGTCATGCAGTGTGCTGTGATTTGGGGACAGTAACAGGACAATCTGCTTGCACTGTATCGTGCGCCATAGAAAAATGGAGTAGTGACAATAAGAAACATTGTGTGTTCATTGATGCCTGATAAACAATAAATCTGGTGACCCCTTTTCTGTCACACAACAACTTTCCATCACCGTGCTCACAAAAAAGTACCAATAAATCTATTACTCCAAGAACATGAGCAAAATTGCTGAAAAAAAGCATAAAGTTTATTTTTATAAATATTTTTCGAAGTGCATAGAGTAAATAATTGAGAATACATCACACACAAGTCATGATAACAAGAGGATGGAAATTGGATAATGGAATAGATATGTAAATTAGCGATAGAACAGGACTACAATTATAGTGCTAAACAACCTCAGTAATAGAGTGAATAATGCAGAGTCTCAAATTATTATAGTAAATACACCTTTAAAAAAAAAATTAATATGAGACAGGGCTAATGGTACGCCCAGAAGTAATACGGAAAGTGAATGGCGATTAAGAAGCATAAGAGTAATTGTTACATAAATGAATACTTGGATGCCAATAGGGCGTATACCATAGGTGAATCAGCAATTAGGAGTGTAGTGCTGGACAATCTAAGGCTATGTGCGCACGTTGCGTACAGTCACTGCAGAAATTTCTGCAGCGATCTGAAGAGCACATGTGCGCTTTAAATCGCTGCAGAAATGTCCGTAGTGAAGCCGATTCCATGCGCTCTGTCTGCAGCTCCTCCCATATAGACAGAGCAGGAGCTGCCGGCAAAGCGCACGGAAGAAGTGACATGTCACTTCTTTTTACGCAGCGCTTCGGCAGTAGCCGAAGCGCTGCGCTCTAAAACGCCACGTGCGCACGGCCCCTGCACAATCTCCATAGACTGTGCAGGGGACGCAGGACGCATGCAGTTATGCTGCGCTACAAAGCGCAGCGTAACTGCATGTATTTACGCAACGTGTGCACATAGCCTAACTCATGTATCATTTCCTATGGAACATAGTCTCATGCATTACATATATACCTACGTGATAATAATGATGCTGCATATAAATAATATTGAAACAAATCTATTTTATTTCCACAGAGCAGAAAAACTACAGCTGCTTAACCACCGACCGATAACAGCCGTAGAAATTCAGCTGGTACGTACAGATGTGTTGTAGCCGGAGGAAAGATATTTGAACTCGGAGTTTGTTGGTTTTGTTCTTAAGGGCATTGAAAGAGAAGAAATTCAGTAATTATTGATGATGCAGGTGGTGAAAGCCGCTCCAAGAAATAAAATTAAGAAAATACCAGCGTACATAGGTTCTTAAGTCATCTTTTTTTTTTTTTTTTGACGATTTTTGGAAGGTTTATTAAACATTTAAGACTAGTGCACTTTACGCCAATTTTAAAGGGAATCTGCCAGTAGGATCAACCCTCCTAAGGCATGTCCTTCATGAAAAGAAAAACTCAAGTGCAGTTTCACTAACTGTAGGCTTCTTTATTATTAAAATCACAAGAATACAGTACATGCCACATTCTCTATGATGCACCTACTAGTTTCTGGTGTCAAGTACCCTTACCATTTTTTGTGATTTTAATAATCTAGAGGCCCACAGTTAGTGAAGCTGGACTTGGATTTGTCTTCTCATCACGTTTACACGTTTTGTCAAGGCAAATCCATGCTTCTAACGAGGGCTTGTTACAATGCGGTGAGCTGGATCTTGTTGTGAAGTCTTATTACAGAGAATTCCACCTTTATCTTAATACTAGCTGTACTACCCGGCTTCGCCCGGGTTAATAACTGTTAACAAAATAGAATGTATTAACAAAAATGTATTCTGCACACAAACACCACAAAACAAATAGATAGAAATGTAATTATTAAAAGGCAAAAACTAAGCTAATAGAAGCATTTCACAACATATATTTCAACACCACAGATATTCCACACAGATTTAACTAAATTGGCCAAGTAATGTCCACGGTCTGTCTCTTTCCAGGTCTGTCTCTTTCCAGGTCTGTCTCTTTCCAGGTCTGTCTCTTTCCAGGTCTGTCTCTTTCCAGGTCTGTCTCTTTCCAGGTCTGTCTCTTTCCAGGTCTGTCTCTTTCCAGGTCTGTCTCTTTCCAGGTCTGTCTCTTTCCAGGTCTGTCTCTTTCCAGGTCTGTCTCTTTCCAGGTCTGTCTCTTTCCAGGTCTGTCTCTTTCTTTCCAGGTCTGTCTCTTTCTTTCCAGGTCTGTCTCTTTCTTTCCAGGTCTGTCTCTTTCTTTCCAGGTCTGTCTCTTTCTTTCCAGGTCTGTCTCTTTCTTTCCAGGTCTGTCTCTTTCTTTCCAGGTCTGTCTCTTTCTTTCCAGGTCTGTCTCTTTCTTTCCAGGTCTGTCTCTTTCTTTCCAGGTCTGTCTCTTTCTTTCCAGGTCTGTCTCTTTCTTTCCAGGTCTGTCTCTTTCTTTCCAGGTCTGTCTCTTTCTTTCCAGGTCTGTCTCTTTCTTTCCAGGTCTGTCTCTTTCTTTCCAGGTCTGTCTCTTTCTTTCCAGGTCTGTCTCTTTCTTTCCAGGTCTGTCTCTTTCTTTCCAGGTCTGTCTCTTTCTTTCCAGGTCTCTTTCTTTCCAGGTCTGTCTCTTTCTTTCCAGGTCTGTCTCTTTCTTTCCAGGTCTGTCTCTTTCTTTCCAGGTCTGTCTCTTTCTTTCCAGGTCTGTCTCTTTCTTTCCAGGTCTGTCTCTTTCTTTCCAGGTCTGTCTCTTTCTTTCCAGGTCTGTCTCTTTCTTTCCAGGTCTGTCTCTTTCTTTCCAGGTCTGTCTCTTTCTTTCCAGGTCTGTCTCTTTCTTTCCAGGTCTGTCTCTTTCTTTCCAGGTCTGTCTCTTTCTTTCCAGGTCTGTCTCTTTCTTTCCAGGTCTGTCTCTTTCTTTCCAGGTCTGTCTCTTTCTTTCCAGGTCTGTCTCTTTCTTTCCAGGTCTGTCTCTTTCTTTCCAGGTCTGTCTCTTTCTTTCCAGGTCTGTCTCTTTCTTTCCAGGTCTGTCTCTTTCTTTCCAGGTCTGTCTCTTTCTTTCCAGGTCTGTCTCTTTCTTTCCAGGTCTGTCTCTTTCTTTCCAGGTCTGTCTCTTTCTTTCCAGGTCTGTCTCTTTCTTTCCAGGTCTGTCTCTTTCTTTCCAGGTCTGTCTCTTTCTTTCCAGGTCTGTCTCTTTCTTTCCAGGTCTGTCTCTTTCTTTCCAGGTCTGTCTCTTTCTTTCCAGGTCTGTCTCTTTCTTTCCAGGTCTGTCTCTTTCTTTCCAGGTCTGTCTCTTTCTTTCCAGGTCTGTCTCTTTCTTTCCAGGTCTGTCTCTTTCTTTCCAGGTCTGTCTCTTTCTTTCCAGGTCTGTCTCTTTCTTTCCAGGTCTGTCTCTTTCTTTCCAGGTCTGTCTCTTTCTTTCCAGGTCTGTCTCTTTCTTTCCAGGTCTGTCTCTTTCTTTCCAGGTCTGTCTCTTTCTTTCCAGGTCTGTCTCTTTCTTTCCAGGTCTGTCTCTTTCTTTCCAGGTCTGTCTCCGCACCGACATCTTATTACCTCACATATAAGCTTCTTATACTATGAATGTCTTTTGTTCCTATAGCAACCAATCACAGTTCCTACTAATAACCTGTAGTTCCAGGCTCCATTTACTTTAATGGAGCCATATTTTTTGGAGAGTAACTAAAGCGCGGGGTTACATTTTCCTGTCAAAACATAGTCTACGACGTTCCCTGGGTCACATGAGGTGTCTGTGCAAAATTTTGTGATTGTAAATGCGACGGTGCGGATACACTTTTCGTTTCACTTTTTCCCCACTATGTAGATAGGGGGCAATATTGATTGGTAAATAGGAATACGCAGGGTTAAAATTTCGCCTCACAACATAGCCTATGACACTATCGGGGTCCAGACGTGTGAGTGTGCAAAATTTTGTGGCTGTAGCGGCGACGGTGCAGATGCCAATCCCGGACATACACACACACACACACACACACACACACACACACACACACACACACACACACACACACACACACACACACACACACACACACACACTCAGCTTTATAAGATGTAAATGAACTGTTAAGCTATATGGGCCGGACACTGATCTCCCCAAGAATCTGTCTGCCTCCATAAAAATAAGCCTATACTCGCCTTCGGTGCTGCTGCAGTTCCACTAATGTCTGAAGCCTTGTTCCTGAGGGACATTTTGACAAGTGGGCCCCACGACCAAACAGCGCTTGGCATCGGTCTCCCTGCCTTCAGACATTTGAGCGATGCACTGACTTCCTGCTCAAATGTCCGAAAGCTGGGAGAAAGAAGCCGGCAGTGATTGGTCGCGGGGCAAGCGTGTCATAATAATGTCAATTGGGCCCTGGAAGCGTTGCTTCAGACATCGCTGGAACCGCGGCCGCGACAGAGGTGAGTATAGGCTTTTTTCTTTTTTACAGGGCGAACAAGGGGAATGAGAAGGGAGTTATCCAAGTAGTGGACAACCCCTTTAATACACAGTAAAGATTTTTTTGCGCGCAATGACTGCCTGAAGTCTGAAAGCCATGGACGTTACAAAAACTGTTTTTCCTCCTTTGTGATGCTTTTCCAGGCCTTTACTGTAGTAGACTTCAGTTGTTGCTTGTTTGTGGGTCTTTCAGCCTTACGTTTTGTCTTGTGCATGTGAAATGCAGCTCATTTGGGTTGACAGGTGCGCTCTCCCCATACTCTGCAGGTTATGGCTGTGTGTGGCAGCCAGGACCTCCTGCTAACAATCACTGGTTAACCTTTTATATCCCACGGACAGCAAGATTTAACACGTGCCAGCATGGAAGTGCACCATTTTAAGCTCCCATCAGCGAGCTCATGACATGATCGCAGGTTGTCACTGCATTACTATAACAGCAGGGGCTCTGCTGAAGACCTCTGTGCTTGTCATAGCAGCGCTGCTTTGAAACCTTGCTTGGCTTCAAAGGAAACTGATATTTTTATGTATTTTTTTTTTTTACTACATGAAGCAATGCTGTATATAGCATATGCGATCAGACAATCCCTTAAGGGGACAAATAAACATTAAAAAGTAAAAATAAAATATATGAAAAGTAAAAGATCAAATCCGCCCCTCTTTTGCTCAATTAAAAATGGATAATTTGTTTTTTAAATACAGATGTGGTATCACCACTTTCAGAAAAGTCAAAATATAAAAATATTTACCGTATTTTTCGGACCATAAGACGCACTTTTTTCCCCCCAAATGTTGGGGAAAAGTGGGGGGTGTGTCTTATGGTCTGAATGTGGCTGCGGTACAGCGGGTCATCGGGGACACGAGCAGGCTGTAGCAGCCTGCCGTGACCACGTGGACCTGCTCATTTAATATGCACGCCCATCATCCCTCAGCGCTGAAGCAGGCACTGACAGGTGGGCGGAATGATGGGCGGGGGATAAACAGCCGGCCCGCATGATCACCCCTGGCAACTACGGCCTGGAGTGATCATGTGAGGCTGTATTCACTGCTCCCCGTGCATCATCATCAGCGTGGGGTGCAGTGAATCAGTGTACAGTACTCACCGTTCCCCTGCAGCATCGCTCGTTCTCCCGTCTGTGTCAGCGGCAGCGCCGCTGAGTGGAGCCATCCCCGTTACCTTGCTGTATCGCAATCATCTCCTGTGCCGTCGGCTGGGTGGAGACTAGCGGCGCGCACAGCGATGACGTCATCGCTGTGCGCACGTGTCCACACGCAGCCGGCACAGACACAGGAGATGATCGCGATGCAGCAGGGTAACGGGGACGGCTCCTCTCAGCGGCGCTGCCGCTGACACAGACGGGAGGACAAGTGATGCTGCAGGAGAACGGGAACGGCACCACTCAGCGGCGCTGACACAGACCGGAGGACGAGCAATGCTGCAGGGAGTGAGGTGAGCTGAGGTGAGTATGAACGTTTATTTTTTTTTTTATGTGCCACAGGATGCGGCCATACACCAGGATGGGGGTATAATATGAGCAGGATGGGGTCATCTGAGCAGGATGGGGTCATCTGAGCAGGATGGGGTCATCTGAGCAGGATGGGGTCATCTAAGCAGGATTAGGGTCATCTGAGCAGGATGGGGTCATCTGAGCAGGATGGGGTCATCTGAGCAGGATGGGGTCATCTGAGCAGGATGGGGTCATGTGAGCAGGATGGGGTCATGTGAGCAGGATGGGGTCATGTGAGCAGGATGGGGTCATGTGAGCAGGATGGGGTCATGTGAGCAGGATGGGGTCATGTGAGCAGGATGGGGTCACGTGAGCAGGATGGGGTCACGTGAGCAGGATGGGGTCACGTGAGCAGGATGGGGTCACGTGAGCAGGATGGGGTCATATGCCATGATGGGTTATATAGCAGGATGCGGCCATATGCCAGTATATAGCAGGATGCGGCCATATGGCAGGATGACGGTATATAGCAGGATGAGGGACATATACTGTATATACAAGGCAGGAGGATCATTACCAGGATGCGGCACCTTAGAGAATTTGGGGACATTAGCCCCATAACAGTGTCAGCAGCAGATCCTCGCCCCATAAGTGTGTCATGACCACATTTTTTGCTTAAAATTTTATTTTCCTCCTCTAAAACCAGGGTGCGTCTTATAGTCCGAAAAATACGGCAACTTGCTCCGTAAACAAAATAAAAATCAAGAACACCAAAATTAACTTTTTTTTTGTGGGCGGGGGGGAGGGAGTGTGGCTGCAATACCACAAAAATGCAGTAACTAGCGATCAAAACATCATGTCCCAAAATGGTATCAATAAAAATGTCTCGCCTCGCAAAAAGTCATTACACAGCTCCATCGATCGAAGAATGAAAGCATTACGGGTCTTTAAAAATGGCACTTGAATACCCCCAATTTTTTATTTTTTTTTTTTGTAACCTTCAGATTTTTTTTTCTTCGCTACTATTATATAATAATAATAATAATAATAATAATAAAAAACTGGATGTTTTGTATCGCCATAATCGTACTGATGAAGAAACTCATACTAAGAGGCAATTTTTACCACAAAATGTGCACCATTAGAACAATTCCAAAAAAAACATGTCAGAATTGTTTTGGGGGTTTTTTCACAATTTCTCCACATTTTGAATTTTTTTTTTTTACCCCGTTTTTTAGTACACGATGTCATAAAATGAATGGTGTCATTCAAAAGTACAACTGGTCCCTCAAAAAACAAGCCCTTATGTCTTTCTGGACAGAAAAATAAAGTAACTCTGGTAAGAAGGGGGGGGAAATCCGAAAACATAAAAATTGGCTGAGTCCCTTCGAGGTTAATCAAAGGCGTTCTGGCGTCATATGCATCTGACTTAAGAGGTGCACGGCTGATAATAAATTAGATGACTAGCATCCTGTATGAGAGCAAGAAATATAACTTTATAGCAGCCCTGGGCTGGTGGAGATTTGTACAGTAATTGACATCACTTTATGACAAACTGTATTAAATGTGCCAGGCCGTGCATGGTTGTGCCCCTCTCTTCTACTCTCTATCCTCCACGCTAATGAAAAATGGCATGAGTGGTGAACGCTTAAAAAGTGGCAAATGATGATGTACAAGGTGCATGCACCATCATTTGCAATATTTTATTTGCATTATCCCAATAATAAATGTCCTGCATTGTTTGTGTCCTTTAATCTATTTTTCACTCAAAGTTGGGTGTCACCCAGAATGACAAGTCATTGCAGGTCCAGGGGGAATTGTCACGGAGCTTTACCAGTGCCGTTCAGGGCTCTAATCATGAATTCCATTAACTTCTACCTTTTCTTTATAGATGGTGGAGGAAAGTGAAGAAAGGCTGACAGAAGAGCAGATTGAGCAGCTCATTCAGACAATCACTAATATTATTCCCGGGGACCCAGAAGCTGAGGCACAGGAGCAAACTGAAATGGAAGAGGATGGATGACATTGTACAAGAATAATAATACCCTTGTACATTTGTTACACACTGTAGTATTCCAGATGCTGTGTGTTAAATGGAACTTGTCAGGTGCATTATGCACCCAGAACCACGATCAGTTCTGGGTGTATATTGCTAATCCCTGCCTAACTGCCCCAGTATCTAGTAGCATACATAAAGGGATCTTTAGAAAAAGTGTTTATATAGATCTTTTATCATATGCTAATGAGGCCAACAACTATTCGCAAGGGAGTTATTTCTCTCGACTAGTCTGCCCTTTTAGCATATTCAATGCAGCGGCAGCATCACCAGCAGTGATGGGCATACCTGTGTTCATTATGACTGCTGATCTGAATTCCCGGCACTTGCGGCGATGCGCACTAGACCTCTGAAGCCGGGACGCGTACACCCGGTTTCATACTGCGCATGATAAGAAGTCCGGGGATTCAGATCAGCGGATACAGGTACACTTGTCACTGCTGGTGATGCTGCATATGCTAAGAGGGCGGAGTAGTCAAGGGAAATGACTCCCTTGCGACTAGTTGCTGGCCTCCTTAGCATATAATGAAGGATCTTTTGAAATACTTTTTTTAAAGATCTGTTTATCTATGCTAGTGTATACAGGGACAGTTAGGCAGGGATTAGCAATATGCACCCAGAACTGCTCGTGGCTCTGGGTGCATATTGCACCTGACAGGCTCCCTTTAAGTATTCTGCATAGAAAAAATGACCCAAACCTATTCTTTTATGTACTATTATTTCATATGTGTTTTTTTAAATATATTCTTTGTTAATGGTGGATCCATTAGCCAAACTGTGTGTTTTGAGATTCTCTTTAGTAAAGAAATAACATTTTCCTAAGGCCACATGCACACTTTGTTTATTTGAGCTTTTTACCTCCTTATTTGAGTAAGCCAAAACCAGGAGTGGAACAATCAGAGGAACAGTATAATAGCAACACAAGCACCACTTCTGCTTCTTTTACTCAGTCCTGGTTTTGACTTACAAATACTGAGAAAAAAAACCTTACCAAATACTGAACATGTGCATGTGGCCTTACAAATGCTGAGGTAAAAACTCACCAAATACTCAACGTGTGCACATGGTCTAAGAGAGCTTTTTGCATATTTTAACACTTTGTTGCCAATATTGTCTTATTACATCTCAAACTTGCCGGACCAGAACACGACTAAAGGGTACTTTACACGCTGCGACATCGCTACCGATATATCGTCGGGGTCACGTCATTAGTGATGCACATCCGGCGCCAGTAGCGACATCGCAGCGTGTGACACCAAGGAGCGACAATCACCGATCGCAAAAACGGTGATCGTTGGCACGTCGCTCCTTTCCTTAATATCGCTGCTGCCACCGGTACGATGTTCATCACTCCTGCGGCAGCACACATCGCTATGTGTGACACCGCAGGAATGACGAATATCTCATTACCTGCGTCCATCGGCAATGCGGAAGGAAGGAGGTGGGCGGGATGTTACGTCCCGCTCATCTCCGCCCCTCCGCTTCTATTGGCCAACCGCTTAGTGACGCCGCAGTGACGTCGCTATGACGCCGACCGAACGCCCCTCCCCCTTGAAGGAGGGATTGTTCGGCGGTCATAGCGACGTCGCTGTCAAGGTATGTGCGTGTGACGCTGTCATAGCGATAATGTTCGCTACGGCAGCGAGCACCAAATGTCGCACGAGGGGCGGGTGCTATAGCTAGCGATGTCGCAGCATGTAAAGCACCCTTAAGGCTCTGTGCACACTAGAAAAAGGATTTTTCTCAAATTTCTTGAGTAAAGGATTAGCGCACCTGCGGTAAAAAAACGCACCAATAGCGCACCGTAAAACGCATGCGTTTTTACCACTTTTTGGTGCGTTTTTTTGCAGATTGGTCCCTGTGTTTTTTATTGCTTTAACAGCAATAAATAATATAGATAATTCATGGATAGATAGATAATGGATAGAAAGATGGATAGATGAATTAAAAAAAAAAAACACAATGTGGAGTCCCCTTCAGACCACAGCTAGCGGCTTTACCTTGGCTTTTAATCCAAAACAGAAGGCACCCCACGCTGTTATTTTATATTAAATAAATAATTTAAAACAAAAAATGTCATAATGACATCACTTCCCTGCAAAACGCAGGCAGTGCTGAACATTGTCCCGAAAAACGTGAAATAACGCGGGAATAACGCAGGAAAACGCAATGAAACGCACAGAATTTGCTACCTGCGTTATTCCCTGCGTGATTTCATGATTACATTACAGTTAATGGAGTGAATAATGCAGTTAGCTGCAGTAAAGTAGTGACATGCACATTCTTTTTCTCAAGAAAATCTACTGAAAGAAATTTCTTAAGAAAAAAACGCAGTGTGCGCACAGCTAATTTTTTTTGCCATAGGTTTTGCTGGGAAATGTCTGCAGAAAGGTACAACCATTTTTCTCAAGAAATTTCTGCAGCAAAAAAGCAGGTAAAAACGCAGTGTGTGAACATAGCCTTATGGTGTTTTTACCTCCTGTATTGCTGATACATTGGATGAATGCCCATTAACCCCTTCCCAACATTTGACATACAGGTACTTCCTACATTTCAGTTCATTGTCGCAAGTGGATCTACCGGTGGTACGTCCTGGCGATCGTGCAGGCACAGGAGCAGTTTACTCGTGATTGCCGCCTGATGCTTGGCTTAAGTGATAGTCGAGCTCCAGCTGTAAAAGCCAGGTCCAATGCATGCCTTCCCCAATGGTTGTTTAACCATCTAAATTCTGCGCAGTCAATAGCTATTGCAGAATTTAGAAGCTTGAGAGAGGGAAGGGGACTCCATCTCTCACCTGATCAGGACTCCCACAACATGATCACTGGGGCCCGATGGTAAACTATGACAGCAAGAGATCAATTACCTCCTGATCTGTCAACTACGGTGACATATTAGACCATGTCAGGAGCATGGTCTAACAGGCGTTCTGCCAGTGTCATTCTGACAGGTGTAATGTATTGCAATGTGTATACGCTACATGTAATCATAGTAATAATGTAATCGTACTGACCTATGGAATAAAGTTGTCTTATCACTTTTACAACATGGTAAACATAAAAAAATCCCCAAAACAATTTCTGAATTACTTGTTTTTATTCATTCTGCCTCCCAAAAATCATAATAAAAAGCGATCAACTCATCCCGCAAAAAGAAGCCCTCACATGATTGTTGGCAGAAAAATGAAAGAATTATAACTCTCAAAATATGGTGATGCAAATCTTTGTTAAAGTGTGGTTTTATTGTGTGGTAGCCAAACATAAAAACCCAATCTAAACCTGGTTTTGTTGTATTCAGACCAACCCAAAGATTAAAACCATCTTATCACTTGTACCGTACGGTGAATGGCATAAAACTAAATTTTTCAACTGCTGTTGATTTGTTTACTCCCAGAGAGTACAGTAAGGCGTGGCTCACATTTATCTTCTGCTCTACGCTCAGTGCTTACACCGGTAGTTACATGTAAATCTCTGAAATATGTGATTCAGATGGAACCCCCGACAGAACATTCCCTATAATGATACTGATGGAGACACTGTGAACTGTCTCTGGCCTAGAATTCAGCGATTTAGTTTTTTAAGTGTTCATAAAGGGGTGATCGGACACAGTTTTGTGCACTTTGAACAGCACTGAACAGAGGCCAAACAGAGTCCAGAGTAACTCTGCTGTCTCATTATTATGAATGGATCCATTGGGGGGTTTCTATGAATTACATCATTCAGCGAGTCAGATGTAAACCCCAAAGCATATAGCACAGGATAAATGTGATCCATAATGTTCCCAATAATAGCTTCAACTCATTACACAAAAAAAACCCAAGCTTCCACTCAGGTCTGTTCTGTGTCAATATAAATATGAGGGCTTTCACCTTACTGGTAACCGAAAGGCTCTGGAAAAAACGTCATTGACTTTCCCCAAAAAGCAATCCAGCAAAATCTGCACTCTTAAATCCAAATGTACCCCTCGCTTCTGAGCCCCACAGTGTGCCTAAACCACATTTAGCGACCACATGTTTTACATTTCTGTAGTGAGGAGAGCCTGCTTAATTTACCAGGTACTTTGCTCCAGAAGCATGAATTGTGCCCAATCTGTGGGCACTACAATGTCAGATTTCCAATCTTCACTCGGCAACATCCATTTCTTCGGCGCTCCATTGGGAGACCCAGACGATTGGGTGTATAGCACTGCCTCCGGAGGCCACACAAAGCAATTACACTAAAAAGTGTAAGGCCCCTCCCCTTCTGGCTATACACCCCCAGTGGGATCACTGGCTCACCAGTTTTCTGCTTTGTGCGAAGGAGGTCAGACATCCATGCATAAGCTCCACTGTTCAGTCAGCAGTAGCTGCTGACTATATCGGATGGAAGAAAAGAGGGCCCATACTAGGGCCCCCAGCATGCTCCCTTCTCACCCCACTTGCGGTTTGTAAGGTTGAGGTACCTATTGCTGGTACGGAGGCTGGAGCCCACATGCTGTTTTCCTTCCCCATCCCCCTGAGGGGCTCTGAGGAAGTGGGATCTTTCCGGCCACCAAGCCCTGAGGCCGGGCTCCATCCACAGACCCATAGAACCTGCTGGATGTGGAGCGGGAGTGCCGTTCAGGGACAAGGCCCTGCAACTTTCAGGTACTCTGTGTCCCCGTATGGCAGGCCACGCACACTCCAGGCTTGCTGGGTGTGCTAGTGCGCCGGGGACTGTAGCGCTGTGCGCTGGGCTTATAGTCCCTGCAGATTACTGGGGGACTTTACGTGTGGGGACCGCCGCGCCGACCGCCCCTGGAGCGGCGGCGCAGCTGCGACTTGTAGTGCGCCGGGGACGCGCCGACCGCGCTTTTACGGCGGCGGCGCTTCTAACTTTAGTCCCCGGCTTTTGCGGCCTAGCGCCGCTTCGTTCCCGCCCCCACCCTGTCACTCAGGGACAGGGAGAGACGCTGTTCTATAGCAGCGCCGAGGGCTGGAGACTTATTTGCATTCTCCAGCCCCCTTTACTAGACACAGTGGGCGCCGGGTTCCCGCTCTTGTCTCGGGCACGCCCTCGGCCCGCCCCTCTCCTCTGGACGCCGGCAGCCATTCCGGCACGCAGAGCGGGAAAACGGAGACACTGAGCTACCAGCACAGGATTCCGGCGCCACACACCCGCTTTTGTGCGGGCGGTAAGCGGCAACTAAAGTGCTGACCCACTAATGCCGAAGTGTCCTGTTGTACTTTTGTACGGTCGCTATTCAGGATGCAGACCTAGAAACAGCAGCAAAAGATCAGGGGTGCTAAAGCACAGACTCTATATGCTGCTTGTCTTACATGTGCTGCAGTGTCATGTGTCATATGCTTGTATGTTTTACATTGCACTGTAAGGGCTATTCTTGGCTGTCTACCCGCCTAGATGGCTAGACAGCGGCAGCAAACAGCAATGGTGCTAAGGCACAAGCTTTCAATGCTGCTTGGATTGCATGTACTGCAGAGTTTATTTTCATGCTTGTACATTCACTGCATGTCGCTATTCTTGGCTAATGCTCCTTGATGACTAGACAACAGCAGCAGAAAAGCAAGGGTGCTAAGGCACAAGCTTTCAATGCTGCTTGGATTGCATGTGCTGCAGTGGTTATTTTCATGCTTGTATGCTATACATTCACTGTATGTCGCTTTTCCTGGATAATGCTCCTGAATAACTAGACAACGGCAGCAGAAAAGCAAAGGTGCCAAGGCACAGGCTTTCTATGCTCCTTGTACTGCATGTGCTGAAGTGTTTATTGTACTTCATGCTTGTATGCTATACATTGCACTGTACGGTCGCTATTCTTGGCTAATGCTCCTAGATGGCTAGACAGCAACAGCAAAAAAAAAAAAAAAGCATGGGTGCCAAGGCACAGGCTTTCTATGCTGCTTGTACTGCATGCGACTATTCCAGGACCCCCAGTGTGTGCAATTACTCAACGGGGTCTCTGCTACAGGTGGCCAAAAGAACCACCTGTGCTCCCTGTCCAGGGACAGGGACGGAGTTGCAGTTTCCGCTGATATATTGTCTGTGGCTATGACTAACATCTTACAGACTTTGCAGTCCAGACAGACCTTGGGCAATGTTGATTCAATGCCCCTGGCCACCCTGATTTCGAAACAAATCATGGCTCCAGGAGGGTCCCATGCATCCCAGGGTGCAGGCTCTGACACGGACGACAGTCCCAGACGGCCTAAGCGAGCTCCCTAAGAACGGCCCTCGACTTCATCACAGTACTCTCTGTATGACGAGGCAGACGTAGCTGTTCAGGACTCTGATCCTGAGACCGCTCTCAATCCGGATACACCGGATGGTGACGCTATAGTGAATAATCTTATAGCGTCCATCAATGGAAGGTTGGGTATTTCTCCCTCAACTCCTCCAGTGGAGGGGTCAGCTTCACAGCAGAAGAAATCCCTATTTCGGTATCTCAAGCGTATATTGAGTACTTTTCTGGTCACTCTGACT
Source organism: Anomaloglossus baeobatrachus (assembly GCF_048569485.1). Classification (NCBI taxonomy): domain Eukaryota; kingdom Metazoa; phylum Chordata; class Amphibia; order Anura; family Aromobatidae; genus Anomaloglossus; species Anomaloglossus baeobatrachus. Next base: position 455,008,226 of record NC_134354.1, read on the forward strand.
CCAGAGAAGCAGTCCAGGAACATCACGCTTATCCCGATAAGCGTTTCTCCAACCGTATTGAAGATACGCGTTGTCTCTTCCCCCCTGACGTGCTCAAGCGCTCTAAGGGTGGATCCCCCAATCTCCAGGCTTGCAGCTAGATCTATAGTTGCAGTGGAAGATGGGACTTCACTTAAAGATGCCATTGACAGACAGATAGCCCTATCGGCGGGTCGGTTGCCCCGGCATTCGCAGCCATAGAGGCACTCCAAGCTATTTCAGCTAGTATTGCGCAGAGGGACGCGGTCACATGTACATCTTGGCCGCAGTAGCGTCCTTCACCTCGCAATGTCGGCATTACGACTCAAGCTGTTTATGCTGTCCTGGACTCTACGAGCCGTACGTCAGTGGCGTCCGCCAACTCCGTGTTGTTACGCTCCCAGTGTTAAGGGATTGGAGTAGATGCTGCTTCCACAAAAGTGCTTAACCAGATTGCCTTTATCTGGTGACACACTGTTTCGTGAGCGGTTGGATTAAATCATTCAACTGTCCAAGGGTACGGATTCTTCTTTACCCCAGCTATCAAACAAGACCCATCAGGAGAAGGGACAGTCGAGGTTTCGGTCCTTCCCAGGCTCGGGCACGTCCCAATTGCCCTCGTCCAACAGGACTCAAAAGGCTCAGAGGGGCGCAGGTTCCTGGCGGGCTCAATCACGCCCGGAGAAGGCAGCCGGAGGAACCGCTACCAAGGCGGTTTCCTCATGACTTTCAGCCCTCTCTCTCCGCGTCCGCGGTCGGTGGCAGACTCCCCCGCTTTAGCGACATTTAACTGCCACAGGTCAATGGCCGGTGGGTGAGAGACAGTTTGTCGCAAAAACTTCCTCACCGGCCGAGCCGAGGCTCTTCTGCAGGCAGTAGGAGTCGTAATCCCGGTTCCTCCTCAGGAACTAGAGACACTTTTTACTCCGATCTGGTCGGGGTGACAAAATAGGACGACTCCTTCCGTTCCGTCCTGGACCTTAAACTGCTCAACAAGCACGTGAAAACCAGGCGGTTCCGGATGGAATCCCTCCGCTCCGTCATTGCCTCAATGTCTCAAGGAGATTTCCTAGCATCAATAGACATCAGGATGCTTATCTCCACGTGCCGATTGCTCCAGAGCACCGGCGTTTGCTACGATTCGTTATTGAAGACGAGCATCTTCGGTTCGTAGCCCTACCCTTCGGTCTGGCGACAGCCCCACGGGTTTTCACCAAGTTCATGGCAGCAGTGGGACCACTCCCGCACTCTCAGGGTCACCCTGTGATCCCTTACTTAGACCATCTACTTGTCAAGGCACTCTTTTAAGAGGCATGCCAACACAGCCTGAACATGGCGCTGGAGACTTCCCAGAGTTTCGGGTGGGTCCTCAACTTTTCAAAGTTAAACCCAATCGCTGGCATATCTTAGCTTGGGGTTTCACACTCCCTCAGCGATGGTGAAGCTTCCACTGGACAAACAGCGGTCACTACAGACGGGGGTGCAGTCTCTCCTTCAAGGAGACACCTCATCCAGAGGCAGTCCCTTTCACGCAGTTTCATCTGCGTCCACTTCAATAGAACATTCTTCGCTAATGGGAGGGGAAGTCAATGTCCCTACACAGGAACGTCCCCCTTTCTCAGACGATCAAGGACTCTCTTCAGAGGAGTCCACTCTTCAGATCAATTGTCTGGAGCTCTGGGCAGTGCATATGGCACTGCAAGACTTCCTGCAGTGGCTGGAAGGCAAACCGATCCGAATTCAGTCGGACAATCCACAGCGGTGGCATACATCAACCACCAAGGCGGACTACGCAGTCGGCGAGCCTCCCAGGAAGTCCGCCGGATTCTGCTAGGGGTGGAAGACAGAGCATACACCATATCCGCAGTTCACATCCCGGGCGTAGAAAACTGGGAAGCAGACTTCCTCAGTCACCAGGGCGTGGACGCAGGAGAATGGTCTCTGCACCCGGACGGGTTTCACGAATCGGCACAACAGCAAGGTCCCGGTTTTCATGACGATCAAAGAGCTCTGGCGACAGGCATCTCACGGTCGGTCAACCGTGGGCACTACCAGACCGGCCAGACTTACTGTCCCAAGGGTCGTTTTTCCATCTGAATTCTACGGCCCTGAACCTACTGTGTGGCCATTGCGTCCTAGATCCTAGTGTCCTCAGGATTATCCCACGGGGTCGTTGCCACCATGAGACAGGCTATGAAGCCCACGTCTGCTAAGATCTACCACGGAAGTGGAAGATTTTCTTTTACTGGTGCTCTGTACAAGGAGTGTCCCCCTGGCCATTGGCATTGCCTACTTTTCTTTCCTCCCTGCAATCTGGGTTGGAAAAGGGCTTGTCGCTCGGCTACCTTAAAGGGCAAGTCTCGGCGCTATTGGTTTTTTTTTCAGAAGCGTCTAGCACGACGTCCGCAGGTACGCACGTTCCTGCAGGGGGTTTGGTCATATCGTCCCCCCGTACGAGCGGCCGTTAGATCCATGGGATCTGAACAGGGTACTAGTTGCTCTCCAGAAGCCGCCTTTCGAGTCTCTGACGGATGTTTCACTCTCTCGACTATCACGGAAAGTGGCCTTTCTGGTAGCGATCACGTCTCTTCGGAGAATGTCTGAGCTAGCAGCGCTGTCATCCAAGGCTCCCTTCCTGGTGGTCCACCAGGACAAGGTAGTGCTGCGCCCCATTCAGGAGTTTCTCCCTAAGGTAGTATCCTCGTTTCATATTAATCAGGAAATCTCCTTACCTTCTTTTTGTCCTCATCCGGTTCACCGGTATGAAAAGGATTTACATTTGTTAGATCTGGTGAGAGCACTCAGAATCTACATTTCCCGCACGGCGCCCCTGCGCCGCTCTGATGCACTCTTTGTCCTTGTCGCTGGCCAGCGCAAGGGGTCGCAGGCTTCCAAAGCCACCCTGGCTCGATGGATCAAAGAACCAATTCTTGAAGCCTACCGTTCTGCTGGGCTTCCGGTTCCATCAGGGCTGAAGGCCCATTCTACCAGAGCCGTGGGTGCGTCCTGGGCATTACGACACCAGGCTACGGCTCAACAGGTGTGCCAGGCAGCTACCTGGTCGAGTCTGCACACTTTCACCATACATTATCAGGTGCATACCTATGCTTCGGCGGACGCCAGCCTAGGTAGAAGAGTCCTGCAGGCGGCAGTTGCCTCCCCGTAGGGGAGGGCTGTCTTTGCAGCTCTAACATGAGGTATTTCTTTACCCACCCAGGGACAGCTTTTGGACGTCCCAATCGTCTGGGTCTCCCAATGGAGTGCCGAAGAAGAAGGGAATTTTGTTACTTACCGTAAATTCCTTTTCTTCTAGCTCCTATTGGGAGACCCAGCACCCGCCCTGTTGTCCTTCGGGATTTTTGGTGGTTTTTCGGGTACACATGTTGTTCATGTTGAATGGTTTTTCAGTTCTCCGACGTTACTTCGGAGTGAATTTGTTTAAACCAGTTATTGGCTTTCCTCCTTCTTGCTTTTGCACTAAAACTGGTGAGCCAGTGATCCCACTGGGGGTGTATAGCCAGAAGGGGAGGGGCCTTACACTTTTTAGTGTAATTGCTTTGTGTGGCCTCCGGAGGCAGTGCTATACACCCAATCGTCTGGGTCTCCCAATAGGAGCTAGAAGAAAAGGAATTTACGGTAAGTAACAAAATTCCCTTCTTTTTTCTACTTGTTTCTGGAAAACATCCATGGAGTCAAAATAGTCACTACACCTGTGGATAAATTGATGTCATTTCCAAAATGGGGACACTTGACAAATAAGCTGAAAAAATGTCTACCTGAATTTACCACAAACATAAAGAACAATGTATCATGAAAGAACAGTCTCAGAATCACTGGGTTCCATTGAAGTATTACAGAGTTATGACCACATAAAGTAACACTGGCCAGAATTGAAATACGTGGCCTGGTCAGTAAGGTGAAAACAGGCTGTAAAGGGTTTACCCTGTCACTACCGACTGGATAGGGCACTCTCCATAGATATTTCATTTTTTCTTATTTTTTCTATATTTCTCCTCATACAGTCAATATCATACAAGGATTTTCCACGTGTAAGGCCACAATTCCATCACTACTTCAAATAACGGAATATATATATATATATATATATATATATATATATATATATATATATATATATATATAATATATATATATATAATTTTCTTATTCGGTCTGTTTTGCTCCAAAATTGTGTCACCGTGACAGTGTCGTTAGCGTGACAGCTGTCGGATTGGCCACTGGGCTCGGCCTGGCCCCGCCCCCCCACGGATTGGCCGCTCGTTTCGGCCTGGCCCCGCCCCCCGCATGGATTGGCCGCTCGCCCGGCCCTCCGCATGCATAGCCCGCTCCAGCGTACACCGGCTCCCGGTACACATGTGCAGGTAGCCGGCATACGCTGACGCCTCGCCCGCTCACCCCCGCCACACGTTGGCATGCTCGCCCCCGCCCCCGGCAGACATAACCTTGCGATGCTGGGATCGTGACGGAGCCGGTGTACGCTGGTAACCATGATACACATCGCGTAACTATAGGAAGCGCTTCCCTTAGTTACCCGATGTGTATCATGGTTACCAGCGAACACCGGCTCCCGGTACACATGTGCAGGGAGCCGGCATACGCTGTGGTCAATAATGAAGTGTCATGCAGCGGTGAAAGAGTTAAAGACACTGCAAGACACTTCATTATAGGCAGCGGGCACCCCCAGAAGAGAGAAGACCCTGCAGTCATACTCACCAGACGCCGACCGGGAGCAGGTGAGCGCATCAAGGTCCTGCAGCGGCGGAACACACACACACACACACACACACACACACACACACACACGAACAGACACACACACATCAGATCACACTCTCACACACACATCAGATCGCATCCACACACTCACAACATCCAGTGATATCTCTTCTCGGCGGCGATACTGTGCGTGCAGTGACCTTCCAGGACCTGCCGGAGGATCACATGGCCGGAAGCATGTGGTATCTCCGGATGTTGTGAGTGTGTGAGCGCGTATGTGCGATATCGTCAGTGTGTGTGTGTGTGTGTGTGTGTGTGTGTGTGTGTGTGTGTGTGTGTGTATGTGTGTATGCGATCGGATGTGTGCGTGTGTTCTGATGTGTGGGTGTATGCGATCGGATCTGTGAGTGTCGGCAGAAGGCAGACTAGCACGGCGTGCAGCACAGCTGCTGGGACCGCCCACCGGAGGGCACAGGGAGAAGTGGGGTGTGAGTGTATGCGATCAGATGTGTGCGTGTATACTGTCTGATGTGTGACTGTGGAGCACGATGGGGGGTGCGCAGCATGGGGGATGGAGCACGATGGGGGGTGCGCAGCATGGGGGATGGAGCACGATGGGGGGTGCGCAGCATGGGGGATGGAGCACGATGGGTGCGCAGCATGGGGGATGGAGCACGATGGGGGGTGCGCAGCATGGGGGATGGAGCACGATGGGGAGTGCGCAGCATTGGGGATGGAGCACGATGGGGAGTGCGCAGCATGGGGGATGGAGCACGATGGGGAGTGCGCGGCATGGGGGATGGAGCACAATGGGGAGTGCGCGGCATGGGGGATGGAGCACGATGGGGAGTGCGCGGCATGGGGGATGGAGCACGATGGGGAGTGCGCGGCATGGGGGATGGAGCACGATGGGGAGTGCGCGGCATGGGGGATGGAGCAGCATGGGGGATGGAGCACGATGGGGGGTGCGCAGCATGGGGGATGGAGCACGATGGGGGGTGCGCAGCATGGGGGATGGAGCACGATGGGGGTGCACACCTCCCCCCAAAACACACACACACAGCGCCACACGCGCACCGCACAACACACCACACACACACTGGGAACCACAAACACCGCCCTACACAGACACCCACACACAGACAACGCCACACACCACTCAACACACAAACACGGCGGCATACACAAATATACGCACATACCACGCAACACACACACTGCACAAAACATACCTCCCCCCAAAACACACACACGCACTCCATACCCACACAAACCGCGCAACACACACAGCACCACACACACAGAACGCTGCAGACACACAGCGCTCCACAAACAACGCAACACACACAACGCAACACACATACAACACCGCGCTCACACCCCCCCCACACCCAGACAACACCCAGAACATTTACAGTGCCCTACACAAACACTGGCAACTACACACAACATCGATATATATATAACAAAAATCATACATTAACTACACAATAAATTCTAGAATACCCGATGCGTTAGAATCGGGCCACCTTCTAGTTTTACATAAATATATAAGTACCCTAAGTTAGTATTCATCTTGCACATATTAAGTGTTATATTAAATACTAGTTAAGAATAAAAGAAAATAAGATGTTAATAATGTGTTATGGATTACATTTAATGTTCCAAACATTCTTAAAAAAAAAATATATATATTTTTTATCATTGGACAAACCCCTTTAAGACCTTAATTTCTTTTTCGCTCCTAATTGGGAGACCCAGACAATTGGGTGTATAGCTACTGCCTCCGGAGGCCGCACAAAGTACTACACTTAAAAGTGTAAGGCCCCTCCCCTTCTGGCTATACACCCCCCCGTGGGAGCACGGGTCCCTCAGTTTTTGCTTTGTGCGAAGGAGGTCAGACACGCACGCATAGCTCCACTATTTAGTCAGCAGCAGCTGCTGACTATGTCGGATGGAAGAAAAGAGGGCCCATACTAGGGCCCCCAGCATGCTCCCTTCTCACCCCACTTTCTGTCGGTGGTGCTTGTTAAGGTTGAGGTACCCATTGCGGGTACGGAGGCTGGAGCCCACATGCTGATTCCTTCCCCATCCCCATTAGGGCTCTGGGCGAAGTGGGATTTTACCGGTCTCCAGGCACTGAGACCGTGCTCCATCCGCAGCCCCTGGAGAAGCCGCTGGATATGGAGCTGAGTATCGTCAGGGACATGGCCCTGCTCCGTCAAGGTACTCTGTGTCCCCGTGCATACGCGCGCACACCGCAGCATTGCTGGGTGTGTTAGTGCGCCGGGGACAACAGCGCTGCTGCGCTTGTGCCATTTCCTCACTTCAGCTTAGCTGAGTGGGTAGACTCAGGGAGAACGGTCGCGCCGGCCGCTGGGACTGCGACGCGGCTGGGACTTTCGCGCTGACCGTGCATATATCACGGCCGCGCTTATTACTACAGTCCCCGGCTTTTGCGGCCTAGTTCGTTCGTTCCCGCCTCCGCACCTGCCAGTCAGGAGGAGGGCGGGACGCTGTACAGAGCATCAGCGCTGAGGGCTGGAGTCTTTTTTACATACTCCAGCCCTCACACCAGGCACAGTAGGACGCAGTTTCCCGCACTTTGTTTGTGGCACGCCCACGGTCCGCCCCTCTTCACAGAACGCCGGCAGCCATTCCTGCCTGCACGCTGAGCTGCAGAGGGGAGACGGGGAGACCCAGACACGGGATTCTACGGCCTCATACCCGCTGTTCAGCGGGCGGTAAGCAGCCCTCAAGGGCTCACCCCCACTTGTGCCGTTTGTATACTGAGTATTTTGTGTTTGCAAATACTTTGTACTGTACGGTCGCTGGTGATTCTCGGCTATATACCCTCCTAGATTACAAGGAGGCAACAGCATGTCGTCCGCAAAACGCAAGGGTGCCAAGGCACAGACATTATATGCTGCCTGTACCGCATGTGGGGCTGCTCTACCGGCAGGTTCCACTGACCCCCATTGTGTGCAGTGCTCGGCCCCTGTGCAACTTGCACAGCCGGGGCCTCTGCTGGACGTGACCCAGAGTGTACCACCTGGGAATGCTGTCCAGGTGACAGGAACGGAGTTTGCAGCTTTTGCTGACAGATTGTCTATCTATGACCATGTCAAAGATTCTTGAAACATTGCAGTCTAGACCAGTAACTCAGACCATGGACACTGTGGCATCATTGCTCCCTGGTCCCCCTCAGCTGGAACACTTCCAAGCTCCGGGGGTGTCACATGCACCCCAGGGTGACGATTCTGACTCAGACAACAGTCCCAGACAACCTAAGCGGGCTCGTTATGAGGGGCCCTCAACTTCGTCTCACTGGTCAGGATCCCAGCGGGACGAATCTATGGGTGATGAGGCGGATGTAACTGATCAAGATTCTGATCCTGGGACCGCTCTCAATCTGGATACACCGGATGGTGACGCCATAGTGAATGATCTTATAGCGTCCATCAATAGGATGTTAGATATTTCTCCGCCAGCTCCTCCTGCGGAGGAGGCAGCTTCACAGCAGGAGAAATTCCATTTCAGATATCCCAAGCGTAAATTAAGCACTTTTCTGGACCACTCTGACTTTAGAGATGCAATCCAGAAACACCACGCTTATCCTGAGAAGCGGTTTTCTAAACGGCTTAAAGATACACGCTATCCTTTTCCCCCTGACGTGGTCAAGGGTTGGACCCAGTGTCCCAAGGTGGACCCTCCAATCTCCAGGCTTGCAGCTAGATCTTTAGTTGCAGTAGAAGATGGAGCGGCACTTAAAGATGCCACTGACAGGCAGATGGAGCTCTGGCTGAAATCCATCTATGAAGCTATTGGAGCGTCGTTGGCGCCAGCTTTTGCAGCCGTATGGGCACTCCAAGCCATTTCAGCTGGGCTTATACAAGTCGACTCGGTCACACGTACATCTGCCCCGCAGGTGACACCATTGACCTCTCAAATGTCTGCATTCGCGTCTTACGCGATTAATGCTGTCCTGGACTCTACGAGCCGTACGGCGGTGGCGTCAGCCAACTCCGTGGTTTTGCGCAGAGCCCTGTGGTTGAGAGAATGGAAGGCAGATTCTGCTTCCAAGAAGTGCTTAACCAGTTTGCCTTTTTCTCGTGACCGATTGTTTGGGGAGCGTTTGGATGAAATCATTAAACACTCCAAGGGTAAGGACTCATCCTTACCTCAACACAGACAAAACAAGCCCCAACAAAGGAGGGGTCAGTCTGGTTTTCGGTCCTTTCGAGGCTCAGGCAGGTCCCAATTCTCCTCGTCCAAAAGGACTCAAAAGGATCAGAGAGGCTCAGATTCTTGGCGGACTCAGTCACGCCCAAAAAAGACAGCAGGAAGAACCGTTACCAAGACGGCTTCCTCATGACTTTCAGCCTCCTCTCTCCGCATCCTCGGTCGGTGGCAGGCTCTCCCGCTTTGGCGACATTTGGCTGTCACAGGTCAAAGACCGTTGGGTGAGGGACATTCTGTCTCACGGGTACAGGATAGAGTTCAGCTCTCGTCCTCCAACTCGTTTCTTCAGAACTTCCCCACCGCCCGACCGAGCCGATGCTCTGCTGCAGGCGGTGGCCGCTCTAAAGGCGGAAGGAGTGGTGACTTCCGTTCCTCTTCAGGAACAAGGTCACGGTTTTTACTCCAATCTGTTTGTGGTGCCAAAGAAGGACGGGTCCTTTCGGCCCGTCCTGGATCTAAAGTTGCTCAACAAACACGTAAAAACCAGGAGGTTCCGGATGGAATCTCTACGCTCCGTCATAGCCTCAATGTCTCAAGGAGATTTCTTAGCATCAATAGACATCAAAGATGCTTATCTTCACGTGCCGATTGCGCCAGAGCATCAGCGTTTTCTACGCTTCGTTATAGAAAGCGAACACCTGCAGTTCGTAGCGTTACCTTTCGGGCTGGCAACAGCCCCTCGGGTCTTCACCAAGGTCATGGCAGCAGTAGTAGCTGTCCTGCACTCGCAGGGTCACTCCGTGATCCCGTATTTGGACGATCTACTTATAAAGGCACCCTCTCGAGGCATGCCAACACAGTCTGGACGTGGCACTGAAGACTCTCCAGAGTTTCGGGTGGATTATCAACTTTTCAAAGTCAAATCTAACCCCGACCCAATCACTAACATATCTTGGCATGGAGTTTCATACTCTCTCAGCGACAGTGAAGCTTCCACTGGACAAGCAGTGCTCTCTGCAGACAGGGGTGCAATCTCTCCTGCAGAACCAGTCCCACTCCTTGAGGCGCCTCATGCATTTCCTAGGGAAGATGGTGGCAGCAATGGAAGCAGTCCCTTTCGCGCAGTTTCATCTGCGCCCTCTACAATGGGACATTCTCCGCCAATGGGACGGGAAGTCGACGTCCCTCGACAGGGATGTCTCCCTCTCTCAGGCAGCCAAGGACTCTCTCCGATGGTGGCTTCTTCCCACCTCATTGTCAAAAGGAAAGTCGTTCCTACCCCCATCCTGGGCGGTGGTCACGACAGATGCGAGCCTATCAGGGTGGGGAGCAGTGTTTCTTCACCACAGGGCTCAGGATACGTGGACTCAGAGAGAGTCCACCCTTCAGATCAATGTTCTGGAAATCAGAGCAGTCTATCTTGCTCTGCGAGCCTTCCAACAGTGGCTGGAGGGCAAGCAGATCCGGATTCAGTCGGACAATTCCACAGCGGTGGCGTACATCAACCACCAAGGGGGAACACGCAGTCGGCAAGCCTTTCAAGCAGTCCGGCGGATTCTGACGTGGGTGGAAAACACAGCATCCACCATATCCGCAGTTCACATCCCAGGCGTGGAAAACTGGGAAGCAGACTTTCTCAGTCGCCAGGGCATGGACGCAGGGGAATGGTCCCTTCACCCGGACGTGTTTCAGGAGATCTGTCGCCGCTGGGGGATGCCGGACGTCGACCTGATGGCGTCACGGCACAACAACAAGGTCCCGGTTTTCATGGCACGGTCTCACGATCACCGAGCTCTGGCGGCAGACGCCTTAGTTCAGGATTGGTCGCAGTTCCGACTACCTTATGTGTTCCCACCTCTGGCATTGTTGCCCAGAGTGCTCCGCAAAATCAGGTCCGACTGCCGTTGCGCCATTCTCGTCGCTCCAGACTGGCCAAGGAGGTCGTGGTACCCGGATCTGTGGCATCTCACGGTAGGACAACCGTGGACGCTACCAGGCCGTCCAGACTTGCTGTCTCAAGGGCCGTTTTTCCATCTGAATTCTGCGGCCCTGAACCTGACTGTGTGGCCATTGAGTCCTGGATCCTAGGGAACTCAGGTTTATCTCATGATGTTGTTGCCACCATGAGACAGGCTAGGAAACCATCCTCCGCCAAGATCTACCACAGAACGTGGAAGATATTCTTATCTTGGTGCTCTGCTCAGGGAGTTTCTCCCTGGCCATTTGCATTGCCTATTTTTCTTTCCTTCCTGCAGTCTGGGTTGGAAAAAGGTTTGTCGCTTAGCTCCCTTAAAGGACAAGTCTCTGCGCTATCCGTATTCTTTCAGAAGCGCCTGGCGCGACTTCCTAAGGTACGCACGTTCCTGCAAGGGGTTTGTCATATCATTCCCCCTTACAAGCGGCCATTGGAACCCTGGGATCTGAACAAGGTTCTAATTGCTCTCCAGAAGCCACCTTTCGAGCCTATGAAGGAGATTTCCTTTTCTCGGCTTTCACAGAAAGTGGCTTTTCTGGTGGCGGTCACGTCTCTTCGGAGAGTGTCAGAGCTGGCGGCGTTATCTTGCAAATCTCCCTTCCTGGTGTTTCACCAAGACAAGGTAGTACTGCGTCCAATTCCAGAGTTTCTTCCCAAGGTGGTATCTTCCTTTCATCTCAATCAGGATATCACTTTACCATCTTTGTGTCCGCATCCAGTTCACCAATTTGAAAAGGGTTTGCATCTGTTGGACCTGGTGAGAGCACTCAGGATCTACATTTCCCGCACGGCGCCTCTGCGCCGTTCGGATGCACTCTTTATCCTGGTCGCTGGTCAGCATAAAGGGTCGCAAGCTTCCAAATCCACCCTTGCGCGGTGGATCAAGGAACCAATTCTTCACGCCTACCGTTCTGCTGGGCTTCCGACTCCTTCTGGACTGAAGGCCCATTCTACCAGAGCCGTGGGTGCGTCCTGGGCATTACGGCATCAGGCTACGGCTCAGCAGGTGTGCCAGGCGGCTACCTGGTCGCGTCTGCACACTTTTACCAAGCATTATCAGGTGCATACCTACGCTTCGGCGGATGCCAGCCTAGGTAGACAAGTCCTGCAGGCGGCGGTGGCCCACCTGTAAGAAAGGGCTGCCTGACAGCCCGATCACGAGGTATTCTTTTACCCACCCAGGGACTGCTTTTGGACGTCCCAATTGTCTGGGTCTCCCAATTAGGAGCGAAAAAGAAGAAGGGAATTTTGTTTACTTACCGTAAATTCCTTTTCTTCTAGCTCCAATTGGGAGACCCAGCACCCGCCCTGTTTTTTCTTAGGGTATTTGTTTTTCGGGTGCACATGTTGTTCATGTTGATAAGTTACGTTCTCCGATATTGTTTATCGGATTGAATTTGTTTTTGAAACAGTTATTGGCTTTCCTCCTTCTTGCTTTTGCACTAAAACTGAGGGACCCGTGCTCCCACGGGGGGGTGTATAGCCAGAAGGGGAGGGGCCTTACACTTTTAAGTGTAGTACTTTGTGCGGCCTCCGGAGGCAGTAGCTATACACCCAATTGTCTGGGTCTCCCAATTGGAGCTAGAAGAAAAGGAATTTACGGTAAGTAAACAAAATTCCCTTCATTTTAGTTTACAATACTACAGACATACAAAACTGTTGATCCCTTTTTCTTAGGGCTCGTGGACACGACCATATTTTCTGTCAAGTGCGATCTGACAAAACAGCGGATTGCACTCAGACCAATGTTATTCAATGAAGCTGCCTACATGCCCATTTTTTTTTTTTTTTTCCTCGGACCGATCGGTCCAGGGAAAATATTTTAGCATGCATGATTTGTCTCCGAGAATCAGTCATTGAAATCTGTGGGTCCACGGGAAAAAAAAAAAAAATCTCTTCACGGACTGACAGAATGGAGATTTTTTTTTTTTTTTTAATCACATTCAAGAAAAACTGATCGCAGTCTGATCAAAGTCTAACCAGAGTCTAATAATCATAATCGGACTCTATTTCTTGGATGGAGAAAATACGATCATGAGAAAAATAATGGTACCCCCTAGAAAAGTTAAACTTTGGAATGTCCTGTAATTAGCTTCCCAGGTATCTACAAACTTGTTAGTCTGCCTGTTTATAGGGTGAAAAATTATGTGTAAATAACAGCATAGGTCTGATCAGCCAAATAGCACTTGGTACCCAGTGTTCATGTCTAGTGATGGGCGAACCTAGACTGTAAAATTCGTGATCCATGGCGGATACCTAGTATTCATGCAGGGAACTCCGTGCGACTATCCGGATTCGGCCATCCATCTCATGGCAGAAAACCGCATCGAAATCCGTTTTTAAGCGTTTTTTTTGCCAAGGGATGCGGATTTGGTGCTGAAATTTATACGCCATATTCCTGCACAAAATCTTCATCTCCTGGCAAAAAAAAAATCGCTTCAATACGGCATCAAAACCGCATTGTTTTGATGGATATTTTTTGCCAGAAGATGCAGATTTGGAGCAAGAATATGGTGTATACATTTCAGCACCAAATCTGCATCTCTTGGCAAAACCCCCCCATGGTTTTCACCCAGGAAATGCAGGTCTGTGAACTCCATTCATCTGAGGTGAGCTCACTGAGTTCAATGAGGTCACCTGAGGTCAGTTTACCTGCAGTCAAAATGGGGTACTGTGGGAACCTCCTAGTTGTGACCACAGATAAGGCCTAGGACACAAGGCGAGAAAACCGGTGCAAGTGGAATACGATAAAAAATCGCATTCCACTCGGACGAATATTGCTCTAAGGGAAAGCACCAATGAGCGATTATTTTCTCAACCCTAATCTGACTGAGGACTGAGAAAGCAGTCGCAGCATGCTGCGAGTGCAATGCAAGCTTGTTTCACTCGCACCCATTCAAGTCTATGGGGCGAGAGAAACCTCGCACTGCTCTCGCGTTACACCGGTGTAACGCAAGAACAGTGATTCTCGAATCAGCCGGCAACGGAGGAGATAGGGAGATAAATCCCTCTCCTGTGCAGCAACGGCCCTCACTTCTGCAGCAGTGGTCTGATCGGACTACAGTTGCATGACACTCGGCTCCCCCTGTGCTGCGAGCGTGAGCCGAGTGTCATGCGAGGACTCGCACAAATCCCTGTGTGTTCTCAGCCTAAACTGAGTGATGTCACTGCTCACAGCTGCAGCTCAGTCACTCTCTGCCTGAAGCCACAGCGTGCAGACATGTTCTGTGCCCGCCCACTGTGACTTCAGTATGTATGTATTGGAATCGGGATCGTTGTGGGACCTTGTGTGGATTACGTCAGAACTGGGTGTTTAGGGTTAATAAAGGGGTGAAAGAAGATAGGGTTTTGTGTATTTTATTTCAAATAAAGTTTTTTTTTTGTGTTAGTAATGGGGGTGGGTCTCAGACGCCTCCTATTATTAATCTAGTGCTTAGTGGCAGCTGTGAGCTGTCATTAATGCCTTGTATTACTCAGATTGCCACCACTCCAGGGCTGAGATTGTTGCATTTAATGGATGTGACAATTCTGGGCGTCTGTAGGTAATATTTTAATTTTATTTATTTTTACATCACTTAAGACACGCACACAGAGTGTGACTCCAAGTAGTTAGACACGCTGTCACACAGGGTAGGGGTGTGTCTGACTGTGACCAATCAAAGATGCTGGGACTGCTGGTGGGCGGGGGAAGCAGTGAATATCTATGAGGGTAATGAGCGGCTCTGGAAGTAGTGTTATCGCCGCGTGGGAGACTCTATAAGTATAAAGCGCCTGCTCTATTCCCCCTAGCCCTTTCTACCACCATTTTAAAGTACAATATTTGGGTCCCCATATGGGGATTGGTGTCCGGGCAGTTATATGGGATTTATTTTGGTCCCTAACCAGATTTTTTTTCTTCTTCTTTAAAATGGGGTTGGACCTGACAATCCCGAATATCTGCGGGTTTGCCCATCACAATACAGGTACTCTAAGCATTAGACAGGTCCATGATGTTAACATTATTTTGTGTTCTTGTATAGACCGATAATGCTTTACTTATTATTCTGCTTGTTTTTGGACAACATTTTTGCTTGCATCCTTCCATGTTATACATAGGACTCGAGCTGGTCATCCACATAAGATAGCTGTAGGTTAGCTGGCATCCCCTTATCTCCCCCAAGTCTATGAAGGCTAGACTGAGTATTTGTGTGCTTTCAGTGGGCAAAGGTGAGAAAGCCGCTGCCAGAAACCTTGTTCAGTGAGTTATCTCCCCGAAAATAAAAGGATCTGAATTTCAACTGCTGAATCCTTATTTCCCCCCAACCATCATCTGTCTGTGGAGAGTTAGGAAACCCCGTAGACATCAAATAGTCAACCAACTTCTATGTAATAAAAGCCATAAGACAGATTTAAGGTAAGTTAAAGGCTAAAGACACCGAAAAGATTATTTTCACACAGATTATATTGGTTCCTTTGTGTTAACAAAGTTGCACTATCTCCATTCCTGTGGTCATTATAGGTGCCCCTGATCCACAGTTTACAATTTGCTCCAACGGATTCTGGCAAAAATTGTAGAATCCCCACTCTTATATGATGTTCATCCAAGCATTTACATGATAGACAATACACAAATCACAGACATGACACAAAACAATATTTTATAGCTAAACATTCTGGCATTGTGAAACATACCTTGAAGAAATGAACGTAAATTATTCTAATGAAAGGCATATGTTTTTCCAGATGAAGTGGAAGAAAGAAAATATAAAATCACTGAGAGGTGATGGAAAACAAATTATTCAATAATGAACAAACAATAACATGACTATTAGTACTTTGTTACTCTCCCTTATTTGTGTTGGACTGAATTCTTTGAGGCTTGGGCTTCACTAACGATATTCATATTCTGTATCATGCTGGTTCCACCTTTCTGAACAATTACTTGGCCAATCTACTTTGCATGATGGAGTCTCCTCATGGTTCAGTCTTTGCTAATTTGCAAGATGCATTATCATCCATTATCAAACCTATTGTCTATTGAAGGAGTGAGAAATGTGTCCAAAGTTTCTATATACACATACCTACAGTTGAAACTAAAAGTTTACATACACTGTAAGAAGACATGCATGTTTTTCTCACTATCTTTCCTGTTTTAGGTCAATTAGGATTATCAAAAATTTTTTGCCAAATGCCAGAATAATGAGAGAGAATGTTTTAAGGCATTTTTATTACTTTCTGCAAAGTCAAAAGTTTACATACACTGTGTGCAGAATTATTAGGCAAATGAGTATTTTGATCACATGATACATTTTATACATGTTGTCCTACTCCAAGCTGTATAGGCTTGAGAGCCAACTACCAATTAAGTAAATCAGGTGATGTGCATCTCTGTAATGAGGAGGGGTGTGGTGTAATGACATCAACACCCTATATAAGGTGTGCCTAATTATTAGGCAACTTCCTTTCCCTTGATAAAATTGGTCAGAAGAGAGATTTGACGGACTCTGAAAAGTCCAAAATTGCGAGATATCTTGCAGAGGGAGGCAGCAGTCTTAAAATTGCCAAACGTTTGAAGCGTGATCACCAAACAATCAAGCGTTTCATGGCAAATAGCCAACAGGGGTACAAGAAGCGTGTTGGACAAAAAAAGGCGCAAAATAACTGCCCATGAATTGAGGAAAATCAAGCGTGAAGCTGCCAAGATGCCATTTGCCACCAGTTTGGCCATATTTCAGCGCTGCAACGTTACTGGAGTATCAAAAAGCACAAGGTGTGCCATACTCAGGGACATGGCCAAGGTAAGGAACAGTGAGAGGCTGTGGTGGCTGCTGCACGCAAAGTTGATCGTAAACAGATCAAGCAACTGACAGAGTCTATGGATGATAGGCTGTTGAGTGTCATCATAAAGAAAGATGGCTATATTGGTCACTAATTTTTGTGGGTTTTGTTTTTGCATGTCAGAAATGTTTATTTCTAAATTTTGTGCAGTTATATTGGTTTACCTGGTGAAAATAAACAAAAGTGAGATGGGAATATATTTGTTTTTTATTAAGTTGCCTAATAATTCTGCCCAGTAAGTTACCTGCACAAACAGATATCCTCCAAAGATAGCCAAATCTAAAAAAAAAAAACCACTCCAATTTCCAAAAATATTAAGCTTTGATTTTTATGAGTCTTTTGGGTTGATTGACAACATAGTTGTTGATCAATAATAAAAAAAAAAATCCTCTAAAATACAACTTGTCTAATAATTTTGCACACGGTGTACATTGCATTAGTATTTGTTACCATTGCCCCTGAACTGTATGACTTGGGTGAAATGTTTTGGATCTCCTTCCACAAGTTTACATACACTGTAAGAAGACATGCATGTTTTTCTCACTATCTTTCCTGTTTTAGGTCAATTAGAATTTTTTTGCCAAATGCCAGAATAATGAGAGAGAATGTTTTAAGGCATTTTTATTACTTTCTGCAAAGTCAAAAGTTTACATACACTGTGTGCAGAATTATTAGGCAAATGAGTATTTTGATCACATGATACTTTTTATACATGTTGCCCAAGCTGTATAGGCTTGAGAGCCAACTACCAATTAAGTAAATCAGGTGATGTGCTTCTCTGTAATGACATCAACACCCTATATAAGGTGTGCCTAATTATTAGGCAACTTCCTTTCCCATGATAAAATTGGTCAGAAGAGAGATTTGACGGGCTCTGAAAAGTCCAAAATTGCGAGATATCTTGCAGAGGGATGCAGCAGTCTTGAAATTGCCAAACGTTTGAAGCGTGATCACCAAACAATCAAGCGTTTCATGGCAAACAGCCAACAGGGGTACAGAAGCGTGTTGGGCAAAAAAGGCGCAAAAGAACTGCCCATGAATTGAGGAAAATCGCTTCTCACAATAGTTGGTAGATATTTGGGCCCATTTCTCCTGACAGAAGTGGTGTAACTGAGCCATGTTTGTAGGTTGCCTTGCTCTCACCTGCCTATTCAGAACATCCATATTATTTTCATATTGGATTTTCTTTGTCTTATGGCCAGTGTGAACATGCGCTTTTAATGTGCATGTGTCCCAACTCACACTTCGGCTCATTTTTTTGTTTTTTCATTAGTGTCTTGTACTCAAATAGGGTACAGCCCCTTTTGTCGCTCAGCTGAGCATTTCACCCATTGCTTCCTATGGCTATGTGTCCATATTCAGGTCCCAGTCACTGTCTGCTCTTATTCTGATCGAGGTCTGTTCTGATTATATATGGTAAGGTTTTAATACTAGAGACTGTTAGGTACCGTCTCAATCTGGATACACCTTGTAGCGGTGGGATGACTATGCTTTTTTGATCAAAAATAATGTTTACTAAGTACCCCATGTTTATTTATATGCACTATGCTTTTATTTAGTTACAGCAGGGTATACGTTCATATTATGCTCATCTTGGGTCTTCTTTGTCTTATGGCCAGAGTGAACATGCGCTTATAATATGCATATGCCCCAACTCACGGTCCTGATCATTTTTTCGGGTTTTTGAGGTACAGTGCAAAGCTGAGAAGGGAAGGAGCGCCATATTGGACTTCAGGATTTTCTGGAATGGTTTGGTGTGCCATGTCACAGAGGCAATGCCCCTGAGGTGCCAGCAGAAATCCCTACAAGTGACCCCATTTTACAAACTACAACCCCCAATTAATACATCTAGGGGTGCAGTGACCATTTTGGCACAACAGGTCTGTCACTAAATGTTATACTATTGGACAGTGAAGAAAAAAAATTACATTTTTACCACTAAAATGCTGGTTTAGCCCCATATTTCCAATTTTTACAAGGGGTATATCTAAAAAAGGCCACATAGTGTTTTACAAAATTTCTCCAGGACATAGCAATACCCTATTTGTGACTGTGCAGTACTGTTTGGCCACAGGGCAGGGCAAGGGAGAGAAGACATGCCATTTGATTTAGAGCACTGATTTACCTAGAATAGTTTGTGGACTCCATTAGCAGAGCACCTAAGTGCTGGAACAGCAAACACCTCGTCAAGTGACTCAATTTTTGGAGACTTCAGCCCTCTGAGCTCATCTATGGGTGTAGGGATAACTTTGTCTCTGGAAAACATCTGTGAATGTTGCAAAATGAAGAATTGCAAATAAGCCCTTGTAGTGCCCAGTACATTGTAGTGCCTGCACATTATGTCCAGCCTGTGCTTCTGGAGCCACACACCCTGGAAATTAAGTGTTCTTTCCTCACTACAACAATGCCAAACATTGATGTGAACGTTAACTGTAGTTTAGGTACATTGTGGTGCTCAGTAGGGAGCGGGGAATTTGCATTTGGTAGTGCAGATTTTGTGGTGTTTCATTTTGGCAGGAGCCATTGTGCTGTTCCAGAGCTCACATGGGTGTATAAATTGGTCGAGCGTGATCCGATTTTTATTTTTTTTTAATCAGAAAACAGTTAGACCACTGTTAGTCAATGGGACAGTCAAGTTAACTGATTTCTTTCACTGACCGAATCGGTCAGTGAAAAAAATGGTAGCATGCTGCGATTTCACTCCAAAATCAGATGGGTACGAGAAAAAAATTACATGCCATACGTAGCCACAGTATAGCATCCAATTTTTATGGATAAATTCCAATTCTGTAGCATTGGAAACTGTAAATGGTTCTGTAAATGATTACTAGCTGCTAAGTAAAAAAGAAACGGAATGCATATGGACAGCACACGGGTGACAAGTCAGAAAAAAATCATACACTTTTCTGGATGAATATCGGATGGATTTTTTTTTTTTTATATGCTCGTGTCATGCTAGCCTAAAAGTTACTTCCAGGTCACACAGTGTGCATTATGACTCGAATAGCCTGCAGAGTGGTGACATCACTAGGAAGACAAGAAAGGCAGCGATTGACACCAGGGAGAGAGAAGCTGTAGGTGAGATTATTAATACAGTCACACTACAGTACATGCATATATACATACATTTAATGAATGAAAAACTTAAAGGGGTTGTCCAGTCTAAATCCATAAGTCTGTAGTCACACTGTGCGCTGTGAGGATTCACCGGTGTCCGAGCAAGGAACAGCGCTCACGTGGCTTTGAGTATGAGTTATGCATGCTCCCACCCACATTCCAACTAGATGGGGGCGGCCTCCCTCAATGCAAATGTCCGCCATGAGGTGTCTTACATGACGTGACCACCATTCCCGGCTCTGACAACAGCACAGCGCACTGACACCGCACAGTCCGAGCAATATGAGGATTCATAAGTCTACAGTCACAGAGTGACTACAGACTTGTGGATTTAGACTGGACAGACCCTTTAATCGGAGGGCTTGATAAAATATGTTTCAACTTTCATAAATAGATCCTATGCGTTAGAAGATTCACATTGAATGTTTTCATGGTTTTTGGTTTCCATTTTTTTTTATAGTGAGATTTGAAAGAGAAAGCAAATTGATACCATTTATTATGTCCTTGTAACAGGTCCCTCTATTACATTTAGCAATTTCTGTCTACAGTCAGAGAATGGGGATGCAGGCCAATGTTAGCTGGCTTCATCGTATGAATATTATTATATGTGAATTATTTATGACTAAGTAAGCTGCAGTCTGGTTATCCAGATGTTTGCTTTTAATGTCAGCTGCTTGCTCTATAGGTTTCTGTGATGCTATGGGAATAGTTCTTAGACTTACTGCCAAGCAAGGCCTGCCATATGTGCTCATTATTAATTCTGTGATCTCTTTTTGATATTGAATATTGTAATTTGTAGCTACACATCTGTAAGGAGAAGTAAGTATGGCTGTAACAATGCACTAGGAGTAACGCAGTATACCAGTTTGACCCAGTATATTTTATTAGGGTGCATTCACTAAGTTACTACCTGGTATTCACTAGAGCCTATGATGGTAAGGATAGGCTTGGTCGCAGGTTAGTTAACAGGTACCACTCCAGGTCAGTCCCTGAATTTGCGGCAGCTGACCGGAGAGTCAGAGACATGGATACAAGGTACAGGTGGGTAAAGGCAAAGACGTGGTCAGATATCCCGAGGTCAGGGTAGGCAGTAAAGGACCAATGTATATAGCCGAGGTCTGGACGGAGAGATCCGGGCAAACTGTAGACAAGCCCAGTTAATAACTGGAGAGACAGAATGAAAGCCAAATGGGAACCAGAGACACGCTGATAGGAACCTTCGTTTAGGGGAGGTTACCAGCAGTCACAGGTGGAGGACTGTGGCAACCTCCAGCTGTGACTGCAAATAAACTGAGTGAAGTCACTGCTCATCGCTGCGGCTCAGTCATTCTCCTGAAGCCCACAGCATGCAGACATGTTCTGTGCCTGCGCGCTTTCACTTCAGTATGTAGCAGAGCTGTAATCATCGTGGAACCTTGTGTGGATTATGTCGGAACTGGGTGTTTTGAGGATTTAATAAATTGGAGAAAAAGGGTTTTTTTGTAATTTTTTTTTTTTTTCAAATAAAGGATTTTTTCAGTGTTTGTGTTTATTTCTTTTCACTTATAGATTAGTAATGGGGGGGGTCTTCTAGATAATAATAATAATAATATTTAATTTATATAGCGCTGTTAATTCCACAGCGCTTTACATACAATTGCAACACTGTCCCCATTGGGGCTCACAATCTAGGTTCCCTGTCAGTATATAGATGCCTCCTATTACTAATCTAGGGCTTAGTGGCAGCTGTGAGCAATTGGGATGAGCCGGGTAAAGTTCCAGGATTGTCTCATTTAATGGATGTGACAATCCTGGGCAGCTGAAGGCTTCTATTTTTAGCCTGATGGGGTAATAGCCATGGTTCTCACCCAACAGCACCCAGCTGTTTGTTTTATCATGCCTGGGTATCAAAATTGAGGGGACTGCACGCCATTTTTTAAAATTATTTATTTAAATAATTTTAAAAAAGCCACATAAGGTTACTCTTATTTTGATACCCAGCCAAGATAAGCGCAGGGCTGGGGCTGCAGCATGTAGCCAAATGCTTTATCTGTGCTGGGTATCATAATATGCCAATTTATTTATTTATTTTTACACCAATATACATACACAGACAGTGTGTATGATTGCAAACAGTCAGACAAGCTGTCACACAGGGTGGGGGCACTGTCTGACTGCAATCAATCAGAAAAGACAGGACTGTTGGTGGGCAGGGAAAGCAGTACATATATTTGAAGGATAATGAGCAGCCCTGGAAGTAATATGAGCGCCCCGGAAATAGTGTGACAGCCACATGGGAGACTGGTAAGTATTAACATGCCTACTATCCCCTTTTTTCCCTTTTGCTTTTCCCTTTTTTTTCTTTAATTTTTCCTTTATTTTTTTTTTTCTTAATTACCCGAGTTGCTGGATCCGGATAATTACCCGGAGTTCCCTGAGAACTCTAGGCCCAGGGTCGGTGTGCAGGTACTTTTGAACTCACGGTGATCCGGACTTTTACAGCCTTGGTCCGCCTATCATTAGTTATAACTTTTTGTGACCCTAGTCACTTGCATTATACTGTGATGTAGCATACAGTATAATGTAAGTGACTAGTGGCACTTTGCGGGCACTGCAGGATTTTAATCCATTACGGCGTAATGTGTTACCAATGGTATTCTTGGTGACAGTGGTCCCAGCTGCCTTGAGATAATTAACAAGTTCCCCTCGTGTACTTTTATGCTGATTTCTCACCTTCCTTATGATCCTGAATACTCCATGAGGTCAGATTTTGCATGGTGCCCCAGATCGATGTTGATTGATACTCATTATGTATTTCTTCCATTTTCTTACTATTGCACCAACAATTGTCTCCTCACCCAGCGTTTTACTTATGGTTTTTTAACCCATTCCAGTCGTGTGCAGGAATGTCCCTGACATCCTTAGAAAGCTTTGTTCTTGCCCATGTTGTAGAGGATAGTGTCTGTCGACAGGAGTCTTTTATACAGGTGACAATTCATTTGTCTTTAATGCAGATAATGAGTTGATTAGGAGCATCTAAGTGGTCTGTAGGAACCAGAACTATTAATGGTTGATAGGGGATCAAGTACGGTACTTATTTCTCTCTGCAAAAAGCAAAAAAATTACCGTATTTTTCGCTTTATAAGACGCACTTTTGTTCCCCCAAATTTTGGGGGAAAGTAGGGGTGCGTCTTATAAACCGAATATATAGATTATATACTGCAAGGTCCAGGGGAGGTGGAGGCCGCTCTGGAGCTGTGCTGGGGGGGCTGGGGGGGTTGGTAGAGGCTTGTGAAGCTGCGGGAGGGAGCCTTTGATCTCCTGCACCCGCTCATATAATATGCACAACCGCTGTCCACCACCATGGTGCTGAAACTGCACCGCGGTGATGGGCTGGGGGAGCTGCGCATATTATCTGCCTGTGCTTACATTTGATCGCACATGCCCCCTCCCCCTGTGTTAGCTATGGCCCCCATGCTGCTGCCCATAGTAAAATAATAAACTCTTTACTCACCTCCTCCAGCGTGTCTGCCCGGTCTCCCTCCTGCTGCTGTGATCTTGCACGCAGAGATATCTCTCTCTGCTGTCCCGATCACATGACTGGCACTAGAACCAGGAAGTAGGAAGTGCAGGAGACACTGGAGGAGCTCAACCCCGAGGAGGGTGACACCAGACAGGACACTGCTGCAGAAGGTAAAGGGTTTATTTTACTAAAAGCAGCAACATGGGGGCGATATCTAACAGTGGGCCTGTGTGCCTGCAAACAGTGGGCCTGTGTGCCTGCAAACAGTGGGCCTGTGTGCCTGCAAACAGTGGGCCTGTGTGCCTGCCACTGTGGGCCTGGCCACAGTGGGCCTGTGGGCCTGCCACAGTGGGCCTGTGGGCCTGGCCACAGTGGGCCTGTGGGCCTGGCCACAGTGGGCCTGCGGGCCTTACTGGGGGACGTGTTCAATATAAGGTGGCCATATCCAGATTAAGGTGGCTAATTTTAGGATGAGGGGGCTATGAGGGACATATACCCTATATTATTTGTTAGACGGACACTGGCATTATAAGACGGACCCCATTTATTAAAAAATTCTCTATTCCTTCACCAAATTTGGGGGTGCGTCTTATAATCAGGTGCGTCTTATAAAGCGAAAAATACGGTATATAATTTCTACAATGTAATTTTCTGGATTCTATTTTGGATATTTTATCTCTCACTGTAAAAATTAACCTACCTTTTAAAATTATAGACTGTTCATGTCTTTGTCAGTGGGCAAACTTACAAAATCAGCAAGGGATCAAATAATTATTTCCTTCACTGTATATGATGAGTATACAGATTCTCTGTCTAAACACATACCATAGTAGGGCAAACTGTGTGCGAATGGCTCTAAATTATGCAGGTAGCTGTTAGTAATCACAATGGGGTAGAACGGATTGGATCTTTTCAATCTTGTTAGCATATAACATATTATACACATAGCGATTGTTAGAGATGCCTTTTTAAATGCAGGACATCTATCATTTGCTCTACTAGGGCCCTGCCACTTCAGAATTCAATATAAATATGATATAATTGAGTTTTGTTTGACTATGACAATAGACTATTAAGTTGTATAAAATATAACACCTTCAGTATTCACATGTAGACATGTGGATTTCATTTTGATATCTACCTTCGCTTTTGGATCTCTAAAACCTGACTGATACCTTAAAGGGTAAAGGCCCCGTCACACTAAGCAACATCGCTAGCAACATCGCTGCTAAGGAACAACTTTTGTGATGTTGCTAGTGATGTTGCTGTGTGTGACATCCAGCCACAACCTGGCCCCTGCTGTGAGGTCGTTGGTTGTTGCTGAATGTCCTGGGCCATTTTTTAGTTGTTGCTGTCCCGCTCTGAAGCACAGATCGCTGTGTGTGACAGCGAGACAGCAACAACTAAATGTGCAGGCAGCAGGAGCCGGCTTCTGCGGAGGCTGGTAACCAATGTAAACATCGGGTAACCAAGAAGCCCTGTCCTTGGTTACCCGATATTTACCTTTGTTACCAGCCTCCGCAGCTCTCAGCTGTCAGTGCCGGCTCCTGCTCTGTGCACATGTAGCTGCAGCACACATCGGGTTAATTAACCCGATGTGTGCTGTAACTAGGAGAGCAAGGAGCCAGCGCTAAGCATTGTGTGCTGCTCCCTGCTCTGTGCACATGTAGCTGCAGCACACATCGGGTTAATTAACCCGATGTGTGCTGTAACTAGGAGAGCAAGGAGCCAGCGCTAAGCATTGTGCGCTGCTCCCTGCTCTGTGCACATTTAGCTGCAGCACACATCGGGTTAATTAACCCGATGTGTGCTGTAACTAGGAGAGCAAGGAGCCAGCGCTAAGCATTGTGCGCTGCTCCCTGCTCTCTGCACATTTAGCTGCAGCACACATCGGGTAATTAACCCGATGTGTGCTGTAACTAGGAGAGCAAGGAGCCAGCGCTCAGTGTGCGCTGCTCCCTGCTCTCTGCATGTGTAGCTCCGTGCGGTGGTAACCAAGGTAAATATCGGGTTGGTTACCCGATATTTACCTTAGTTACCAAGTGCAGCATCTTCCACGCGGCGCTGGGGGCTGGTCACTGGTTGCTGGTGAGCTCACCAGCAACTTGTGTAGCGACGCTCCAGCGATCCCTGCCAGGTCAGGTTGCTGGTGGGATCGCTGGAGCGTCGCAGTGTGACATCTCACCAGCAACCTCCTAGCAACTTACCAGCGATCCCTATCGTTGTTGGGATCGCTGGTAAGTTGCTTAGTGTGACTGGACCTTAACTTAAGTTTTGGATATTTGGAATGCTATAGGACTAGGTTGTATAATTCTGTGCAGATCAGTGGTGGCTGGGTCCTGAGACCTTGAGTGATTGCTCAAAAGACCTAGAAGTCCTCAGCTCAGGAGACAGAAGTGTACAGCTCCTGCCTGATAACGAGCATACAGAGGAGTACAGATTCAATAGAAAGTCATAGCCTTTCTACTGAATCCGTACTTTGTTCTTTGCAAGCACTCAGGAAGGAGCTGTATGCTCTTAGATCCTGAGCTGAGCACTTCTAAGAAGTCTCTTGAGTGATCATGGGGTTCTCGGCACCTAGACCTCCACCATCTTACAAATATTTAAAGGGTTTACAAAAGGTACAAAAAAATAAACAAAAGTTTCGTACAGTTCTAATGTGTAAGAAAAAACTTCTTGGCAAGAGTTCCAAGCCATGACTAAGCATAGTCACCAAGCATTCCCAGTTTTCCAGGCCTCTGATGTGGGAAAGCAGAATAATGTTTTATACAGAAGATCTAACTGATGAGTGACGTAAGTTCTAACAAACATTATATAGGATTTGTCCAACATGTCCCCAGATAAACTTCGCCTATGACAGGAATATCTATATGTCATCTGGATGTACTGTCTAACACAATACATTTGCTAACATTTCACTGTGTGCTTAGAAAATGTTTTTGCAGATGTGTGTCACTTTAATTTGCTGTCTTAAAGCGATTGTCATTGAATAAAATCCCTGTTTAAAATTAGCCTTGTGTGTCACCCTGGGAGCTCGGTCCCGGGCACTATATACAGTTAGGGGTGTCAATTTGGTGGCTGTTGCCCGGTTCCGTGCCCTGGGCCCCTTTTCTAAGGGGAGTATTTACAGGAGAGATAAGAGTTAATGTTCATGTGACGCCACCTGCGGCTTGCGATTATGGTTGTGGAACTGCCGCTGCTTAGATGGGTACTCCCAGGGCTGGTGGTAGTGGCAGCTGTGATGGCAGGCCCTCCACAGGTAGGGCTGAGCCTGGGAGATGTACGGTGCAATACTAAGAGAGACCAGTCCGTGGATTGTATTTAACAGTCTTTACTCACTGTGGACCCTGGACGGCTGGTTCCGGTCCCTGTATTGCCAGTGCCAGATAGTGACTTGACACCAAAGGAGGGAAAAAGGGGGGGTGAGAAAAACCAAACAAGTATCAATGATAACAACAACTTTTATTGAATATAAAAAATACAATAAAATCTAATAAGATACAAGCCATCAACTGGAATGAAATAAGGCGTCACACCATAGAAAGAATCAGTGCACAGGGAGAAGTATATAGAATCATAAGTATAATTCTCCAAAACTGTGCTGAATGAAGGGATACTTATGGCACATATATGGTTATCCAGAGGTTATCCAAAAAATAAATAATAAATATAAAGTGCTTATCAATGTAAGAGGTATATATTACGCAATACGTGGTATATATAATCAAAGGAGAAGCATAACGTAGCCATAGAGAGAGAAGGTGTTTTATAAGGTAATTGCCAGGCCATGTGAAACTGGTGCCTGACCTAGGGCCCTGTGCCCCGTAAGTGCCCAGGTTCCAGTGGTGCTCCCTCGTACCATCCCTGGGGTATTGACTCCTGCCCAGAGGTACTCGCTTGCCATATGCTGGCAACCTGACTCCCGTGCCCCCGGGTGACCGTTACACGGACCCAGCTCCAGGCACACTTCACTCCTGCACCTCACATTGTGCTCCCTCTCCTGCAACTCTCAGACTGGCTTGCCACCTCCCACCAGGTGGTCTAGTCCCTGGGTTCGCTCTGCCCACTGGGTGACCCTCCACTTATCTGACTAACACTTTGAGCCCTGGTGTGAATGGCAACTGGGAAATTTAGGCGTGTGTTGCTGTTGCTGGCACTGGTGTTACAGGTCCCAGGGGGTAGGTCCTGCATCCCCGAGAGGATGCAGTTCCCTGTAGTGCCCTGAGTGGCTCATGGGCGCTACACTTGCATTCAAATCAATTGTCAACCATGAGGCGGTTTTGACAGAATGAGAGCTGCTACACTACACATAAATAATACTTTTGTGTTTTTCAAACTTTTTCCCACTGAGTATTTCTCAACAGACTAGCTACCATATGGATCTATCAGGAGAATCTGTACTTTTTGTGAGACTGTACACATAGGATATGACACAGCCAACTGAAACCCCACTGTCATGCCTCGGATTTGATCCGATACTCTCCTGTGCTGTGGTCATTTTCCATCTCCACTGAGCCACAGTCGGGTTCAGACGCTGTCCTGGTTCTGAACACTGTGTCTCTGTGGGGACACTTTGTGTGTTCATTGTTTTTCTACCAATAAGTGTTTCCTATTATGTAATTTAGTCTGCCCTATCACCCAGAGATTGTAATTATTTAAAGCCTCCCTGGGCTTACATTTCCTGGGGGGGGGGGTCTGCTCTGCTGCTTATCAGGCCGGCTTTCTGCACTTATGGGTATGTTTATTTAACCTGCTGGGATTCTATTCATGCATTCATGTCTTTGTACTTAATCTGACTGTTCATTGGCATCTAATTAGCACCTCATGGTGGCTAAACTTGTTTATCTGTTTATAGCTTTTTTGACTGTTTATTTGACTCTGTCACCTCAGAAGTTGCTGCTTCACCAGCATCTGTATCAAGCACTGTTTATTAGTGATTAGTGAGACTTGGATCCTATTTTATATATTTTATATATCTCTGTTATTTCAGAGTATACACTTTTAGCATTGTGCTTATCCAATGCTGGTTTTTACCATCTGTCTATGTGTAACAATTGTCAAAATTTTACACCATGCTCTTTATGTGCAGGATGCCTTGTTCATGTTTTTGACCCAGTCTGTTATTCATTCATTTTTACTTGTGCCCTATATGTAATTGTCATCTAGTACATCTATATTGTATCTGCCGGCCTGTTTTTGCCGCTGATTCCTTTGTGCCAGTTGCTATTTATTAAACATATTTGCACTTTACTCCTTGTCCTCCAGTCTTTGTTTGATGTTCAGAGTGTGCTCAGACAGGTGCCATGCAGTGGCTTTCCTGCTTCTTTTTCATTGTTTGTTCCTCTTGCATATTAAATTCCAAGCACACGTTGCTTTTTTAAACACAGCATTTTGGATGCCAAATATTTGACAAAATCGATGCGTTTAAAAAAGCAGCATGTCACTTCTTTTGTGCGTTTTGGTTGCATTTTTCACCCATTGAAATGAATGAGATGTCAAAACGCAACCAAAATGTTTATCCTTGCGCTTGCACTGCATTTTTCTTGCGTTCTGCATGCTTTTTTGACAAACAAAACGCAGGTCTTTCGGTCTCTCTCTGTCGATGTCGATCAATCTCTGTCTGTCTATGTCTGTCACTCTCTCTCTGTCTGTTGGTCGGTCGGTCTCTCCCTCTTTCTTTCATACTCACCGATCACCGGCGCGGCGCTGTACAGCTGTCACAAAGCTTAAAATATCAGCCAGCAGCCGCCCAGAATTGCGGCATCCATTAGATGCGACAGTCCCGGGACTCTACCCGGCTTATCCCGAATTGCCCTGGTGCGGTGGCAATCGGGATAATAAGGAGTTAATGGCAGCCCATAGCTGCCACTAAGTCTTAAGTTAATCATGGCAGGCGTCTCCCCGACATACCTTCCATGATTACCCTGTAAGTTAAAGAAAATAAACACATACACCCAAAAAATCCATTATTTGGAATAAAAGACAAAAAAAATACTCTCTTTCACCACTTTATTAATCCCCAAATACCCATCCAGGTCCGATGTAGTCCACACGAGGTCGCACGACGCTTTCAGCTCTGCTACATCGGAAGCTGACAGGAGTGGCTACAGATCACGACTGCTTTCTGTTAGCTCCACGGAGCAACTGAAGTGAGTCGCGCTATCAGCAATGACATCACTCAGGTTACCCGCAGCCACAGCTCTCAGGTGGAGGACTACAGCTGGCTGCGGGTAACCTCAGTGATGGCACCGCTGATCGCACGGCTCACTTCAGTCCCTCAGGGGATTTGCGGTCACCGGTGAATCCTTCATCTGTGATCGCAAATCAGGCCGTAACACACTGACACAGCCGCGCGATGAAGTCGGGTGAAGTTCCTCCGAGTTCATTTTCATTGCGCGACTTTGTCTGTCTGCTGTCAGCAGGCATGTAGCAGAGCTGAATTGACATGGGACCGCACTGTCAAAAATGCATGCAAAATGCATCCAAAATGCATGCGTTTTGGATGCATTTTTTTTTTTTTTTTTACAAACGCAGTGTTTACAGTTGTCCAGTCTGCTAGAGGGTGCGTTTTTTCTGCACTTGGCAGAATGCAGCCTGCGCACATACCCTCAAGGAGGTACTGGGAACCCTCGACAGCCACTTAGGCAGCAATAGGCCCAAGTGGTCATCTGAGTCATCCAGATAGGGTTGTTTCAGTCTGTGCAACGGCCTTTAGGGACTGCAGAGCGGACCTATAGTCTGTAGAAGAATCGGGCAAGTCAGGTGTAGCAGTGTTAAGTAAAACCTTATTTTTCATTATTTACCACGTGCGCACTTTTAGTTTGCACATCACTTACTCTGTAGTGATGAGGAGCAAAAAGAGCCACAAAACAGTACTACTAATAATTCTATAGTCTTTGGACATTATAAAAGAGGTCCTATGGCATTAGATGTATATTTTTTTAAACATAGGTTTGAAAATATAGATGCACAAGTACAGCTAGTTTTCTTGCACAGGCAATTCATCTGAAATGCAATAGTGTAATTTATGTTGTATTCATTTGATGACTGCAGAACTTCTTTTAGGCTATTACCCAAAAAGAGTTATTATCATGGTGTAAAAAAGATTATTTGTAACAGATTCTACTCAGCTCCACTATTCCAAGTTGTCTGTTGACACTCTAGGGCAGTCATGGCGAACCTTTTACAGGCCGAGTGCCCAAACTGTAGCCCTAAACCCAATTTTTTTTCCGAAGTGCCAACCAATCCTATTATGTAAATAATTGATTGTAACCTTACCTTTGCTGTCTTCTCTTCTCCTCAGCAGGGGGCATCACGCTCATGCATGCTTACCACACATTGAAGCTGAGCCCTTTCCAGACACAGCAGTTGATCTTTCTGGAAAAAATTGCAGCATATTAGACAGAGATTTTATCCTGGAATGCAATCAGATTTTACGCTGTAATCCACATCTACATTTCAAAGTCTGAACATCTTGAAATCCCATAAAGACATACGAGTTGCTCCCCTCCCCTTTCATTGTGTAGTTATGTCCCCTTCCTGGGCCACTTCTTGGTAAACGTGTCCCCCATCCTGATATATATTTCCTACATTCTGGTATATTTGTCCCCATCATGGCCCCATCCTGGTAAATATACCTCATCCTGGTAAATGTCCTCCATCCTGGTAAATGTACCTTATTCTGGCATGTTCCCCCATGCTGGTAAATGTACCCCATCCTGACATATTGCCCATCCTTGTAAATGTTCCCCAATCCCAGCATGTACCCCATTCCTGGTAAATGTTCCCAATCCTGGTTAATTTACCCCCATACAGGTAAATGTACCCCTTTCTAACATGTACCCCTTCCTGGTAAATGTTCCCCTTCCTGGTAAATGTTCGCCTTCCTGGTAAATGTACCCTATCATGGCATGTTTCCTCCATCCTGGCATACATGTTTCCTCCATCTTGGCATGTATGTTTTGCCCATCCTGTCATGCATGTTTCCCCATCCTGTCATGCATGTTTCCCCATCCTGACATGTATGTTTTCTCCATCCTGCCATGCATGTTTCCTCCATCCTGGCATGCATGTTTTCCCCATCCTGGCATGCATGTTTCCAAATCCTGGCATGCATGTTTTTCCCATCCTGGCATGCATGTTTTCCTCCATCCTGCCATGCATGTTTTCCCCATCCTGGCATGTATGTTTCCTCCATCCTGGCATGCATGTTTCCTCCACCCTGGCATGTATGTTTCCTCCATCTTGGCATGTATGTTTCCTCTATCCTGGACTACAAAAGGATGGGAAGGGCACCACCCAGTGGGATCTCCAGGTATACAGACGAATAATGGGAAACAAAGAAAAAGAAGTATACCAAGCGCGGGATCACCACAGTATTAAATGATGAAAATTAAATTTTATTAGGTCATTAGATAACCAAAACACGAGACACATGTCTCCACACTGAAAAAATTACTAGAAAACACACAGTGACACAGGATAAAAACACTTAAAAAGCCATAGGCGTAAAAAACATGTCCGCCAGGAACCAATTATATAATGATGAATAAATATAACAGGGACACTCCAATCAATATTGCACAGGGCCCGTATCTGGCATGAAAGAATAAATGCGATAAGATACGCTGGTGGGTATAGATGGTAACATGTAATACGTTATTATATAGAGACGCTTGAAACTACACAAATACAACGGATCCCCAATAATGTGTAGTTAGCAACATGTAATAGGTTATAATGTGGAAACACTATACAGATACAAGGAATCTCCAATTATATATGGACGGCATGGGCTTTTATAGAGAGGCACTTAAACCTATACAGATACAAAAAATCTCCAATACTGTGTGGATGGTAACATGTAATAGGTTATAGTATAGAGACACTTAAATTGCACAGATATAAGGGATCTTCACTATGTACGTGAAGTAATATAAATCAGTAAATAGATCTAGCAACAAAGTACATGCGGGTCCCTATCAACACACAGTAACTCTATAACCACAGTATCCTTACATAAGTGTATCCTGAAAATGAGCCCATATAGTACATAACAACATTAGGTCAGTAATTCTATCTGCATAGTATATATACCCGTATTTTACCACCACGCATAGCCAGAGTCCCGGATGCTTAAGGCCACCAAAGAAATGTATGGGGCAGGTAAATGCAGCAACCAGGCTAAAAGCAGCACAGAAGCGGACCTACATCCATCGTCCCATTAAATAAATAGCAACCAAGCTAGTGGGGTGGATGAGAGGAGCGACCAAAGGGGTTCCTGGCATGGGTGTCCATGCCAGGAACCCCTTTGGTCGCTCCTCTCATCCACCCCACTAGCTTGGTTGCTATTTATTTAATGGGACGATGGATGTAGGTCCGCTTCTGTGCTGCTTTTAGCCTGGTTGCTGCATTTACCAGCCCCATACATTTCTTTGGTGGCCTTAAGCATCCGGGACTCTGGCTATGCGTGGTGGTAAAATACGGGTATATATACTATGCAGATAGAATTACTGACCTAATGTTGTTATGTACTATATGGGCTCATTTTCAGGATACACTTATGTAAGGATACTGTGGTTATAGAGTTACTGTGTGTTGATAGGGACCCGCATGTACTTTGTTGCTAGATCTATTTACTGATTTATATTACTTCACGTACATAGTGAAGATCCCTTATATCTGTGCAATTTAAGTGTCTCTATACTATAACCTATTACATGTTACCATCCACACAGTATTGGAGATTTTTTGTATCTGTATAGGTTTAAGTGCCTCTCTATAAAAGCCCATGCCGTCCATATATAATTGGAGATTCCTTGTATCTGTATAGTGTTTCCACATTATAACCTATTACATGTTGCTAACTACACATTATTGGGGATCCGTTGTATTTGTGTAGTTTCAAGCGTCTCTATATAATAACGTATTACATGTTACCATCTATACCCACCAGCGTATCTTATCGCATTTATTCTTTCATGCCAGATACGGGCCCTGTGCAATATTGATTGGAGTGTCCCTGTTATATTTATTCATCATTATATAATTGGTTCCTGGCGGACATGTTTTTTACGCCTATGGCTTTTTAAGTGTTTTTATCCTGTGTCACTGTGTGTTTTCTAGTAATTTTTTCAGTGTGGAGACATGTGTCTCGTGTTTTGGTTATCTAATGACCTAATAAAATTTAATTTTCATCATTTAATACTGTGGTGATCCCGCGCTTGGTATACTTCTTTTTCTTTGTTTCCCTTTCCTCTATCCTGGCATGCATGTTTCCTCCATCCTGCCATGCATGTTTCCTCCATCCTGGCATGTATGTTTCCTCCATCCTGGCATGCATGTTTCCTCTATCCTGGCATGCATGTTTCCTCCATCCTGCCATGCATGTTTCCTCCATCCTGGCATGTATGTTTCCTCCATCCTGGCATGCATGTTTCCCCATCTTGGCATGCATGTTTCCTCCATCCTGGCATGTATGTTTCCTCCATCCTGGCATGCATGTTTCCTCCATCCTGGCATGCATGTTTCCTCCATCCTGGCATGCATGTTTCCTCCATCCTGGCATGCATGTTTCCCCATCCTGGCATGCATGTTTCCTCCATCCTGGCATGCATGTTTTTCCATCCTGGCATGCAAGTCCGCAGCTACAGCAGCAACGAGGGGGCCCATAAGCAGGATTAAGCCAGGAGCCATCTTACCTTGGTCCACGCTGCCCGCAAACGGGCCAGAAAGGGGAGAACGGCAGTTGCGACTTCCCTGGGTGATTCCAGTAAGGCTGCTTTCACACATCAGTTTTTTGCAATCAGGCACAATCCGGCGCTTTGCAGAAAAAACGCATCTGTTTTTTTTTGCCGCCGGATACGTTTTTTCCTCATAGACTTGCATTAGCGCCGGATTGTGCCGCATGGCCTTGCGTTGCGTCCGTTTTTTGCCGGATGCAGCATATTTAGCCAATGCAACGGCCGCATGGAACGTTGCTTGCAGCGTTTTTTGTCTGCGGCGATTTACAATGCAAGCCTATGGACGCCGGATGCGGTGTCCTGCGGCAAAAAACGCATCCGGTGGCTGGATGCGTTTTTTTGAACTGCGCATGCTCAGTATCATACCGGATCCGTCAAAAAACGGCCAAGCCGCATGGAAAAACTTATGCAACGGATCCGTTTTTTTCGCCGCATCCGTTGCATAGATTTTTGAGCCGGATTGAGCCTGATGCAAAAAAACTGATGTGTGAAAGCAGCCTAATACTACAAGTAGGAGTCACCTCAAAACAAGAAGGGCAGGGAAGGCAAGTCAGCAGTCACCCCTATATCAGCCGAAAAGATACTTGGTTCCACCTGGTTCATCATAGCATCGTCCGGGTTGACTCACAGCTACCATCTGAAAGTAAGTAAAAACCCTGAAAGACATTGCTGCTTATGTGTGAGTTCTTCTGCGACCTGTGGTACTACACACTTACACTGGGCCCTGGGGCCAGCCTCACTCTCGTGAGGCTACAACATCTGACTGCATGTACCATCAACCCCAGGCGCTCCCTAAACTGCAGTGGCGGTCACCCCCTGTCCGTAATTAACGAGAGTGGCGTCACGATTCCCATAGAAGGTAACCTGACCTACCTGCGGCCAGAAGATCCCCAACACATGGAGTCCCTGAAGACCCTGAAGCGATCTGAAGGTAATGCGGGGCTCCACACATACTTCACTCTGCTGTTCCAAGATGGCTGTTCATACACTTGACTCTGCTGCTTATAAGTGTTCACCTGCATACCTAACTATGCTGTTCCATAACTAAATTGTCATCCAGCATATCCAGATCTACTATCCTAAGCTGTTCTACGTGATGCCCAGCATATTCAGCTGCCCTAATCCATTTGCCATCTACCATGTGTCCATGTCTATCTCTACTGCATTACCAGCTAAGCTGTTCTGTGTTCGGCCAGGCTTATCCAAATGAGCTGGATCTTGCTTCACCAACTCCTCTGGTCCATGCCTGTTTATTCAGATCTATGGCTTTGCAAATCCACCTCAACAAGTGAGCTATAACAAATTGGCTATGGTACAAGTATAAGGGCTCTTTTCCATCTCATATTTTCATGGGTGAGTGCAATCCGATAAAAAATCGGATTGCACTCGCACCAGTGTTAATCAATGGGACAGTTTCCTTTGTCCTGTTTTTTTCTCCACACGAACCGTGCTCTCGGTGCAATCAAAGCATGCTGCGTTTTGCCCGCGTGTGTAAAATCGCACTGCACTCGCATGTTATGCGACTGCAGTGCGGTGCACGCAGAGACAGACAGCAGAGGAGATGGGGAGAAAGTGCTCCCTCCATCTTCTCTGCTCCTGTGATGTGATCGCAAGATCGCATCACAGTCGCATGACCCTCAGCTAACACCGCAGCAGACGGCCATTAGCATATCGCTTCCGATGCTCCCGCATCAGAAGCGGTACACAAGTGGAAAAGAGCCCTAAAGCTGCAAATGGTCTGTTCAGAGAGGAAGGAGACAAACTCTAGTGCCACCTATTGGAAGTAGCAATCTTAAAAGTCAAAAGTGGCTCTCCGAGCCATGACTTAGGATTTATGCCAGATCAGAACCTCAATTTGCTGACACAGTGTTTCGGGGTGATTGCCCCTCATCAGTGCAAAGTATGAGATCTGATCTGGCTGTATGAGAAGCTATCATGGGATCTAAGGGGAAAACTTTTCTCCTTGTGGAAACTGACAAACCAATCTGGCTGCCAGTGAGTAGTCTTATAGCTGCAAAGCTCCTCTGGGAAATGTGCAAATTGTCTCTTCAGGGAGGAAGGAGACAAACTCTAGTGCCACCTATTGAAAGTAGCAATCCTAAAAGTCAAAAGTGGCTCTCCAAGGAGCCTTGTCATATGACTTAGGATTTATGCCAGATCAGAACCTCAAACCTCAGATTGGTGTGTCAGTCACCACAAGGAGAAAAGTTTTCCCCTTAGACCCCATTATAGCTTCTCATATGACCAGATCAGATCTAATACTCTGCACTGATGAGGGGCAATCACCCTGAAACACCGTGTCTGCAAATTGAGGTTCTGAAGATGGTGAAACACAAAGAACTCATACAGAAAAAACTATTGTAACAAATAAATGTGGACTGAACCCATGCAGCTAGCTAGTTATCATACAACACTTTGGAATATAACCTTTTTTTTTTTTTACTATAATTTTTCTTGTGACACAACATTTTCCTTTACAGTAAAAATAACAAAAGTAAGCAAGCCAGGAGGTCATTTAGCTTGGTCAAAAACATTAGTGTAAGAAAGTGGTATAACTTTTTATTAGAAGATGATTAAGCTGTATTTCCATATTTCTGAACAATCCCTTTAAATTTTTGCAAATTATTGGCAGGATTAAAGGGACATAATGTATCAGATTTTATGTAGCTATAATGGAGTATAGATGACTCCATCAAAGAGGACAGCTTTACTCCAATGTACAACTGCAAGTAACTAAAGCTAATTATGAGCTTTTGTATTTAAAGAATGAGACAATAAAATCTTACAATATTTAATTAACTCAGATTATAATATGTTTCACATGAATAAATAAATGTTCCCATATACCATGTTGTATTTATTTCTCTCCTCTTCAGTATTTGACAATGAAATGGAATTTTGTCAGAGCTGATTATTTTGGAAGCTGTGCATGAAAACACAGCTCTGGCGTTCCGAACCTACATCTAGAGCCAGATGCCGGAGGTTGAATTGCAGCCACTGCTACAACTCATGTCCCCAGTTCACTTATGCTGGCAGCTAGTAACCCCCATACTCAAGCCAACCTTTCCCCAGGGTCTATAGATCCAGACATTACAATTCCAGGAATCCAAAGGCAGCCACGTGTGGCGCTGGCACTAAATAATACAAGGGAATAACATCCAACAGCAAATCCTACATCCTTGGACGGCCCATTTTCAATTCTATTTCATCTAGGCCTCCTCGCTGCATTGTATGATAAACAAGGTGAAGGTACTAAACGTGTATGTTTGGATTAGTCGCGTTGTTGAATACGTTTCATTCTGTATTCAAACTCATAATCCACCACTTTATGGCATACACAATGGGAAAGGATATTTCCACCCAATTTTGAACCTTATAAATGTTACCAAAATTAGTTAAGCTAGAAGAATATATGGTATGTTTACTGCCAAGTCTTCTTTGCACTGAGCTCAGTACCTATACAGCTCTTTCTAAAAGGGAACATTACAGCTGATCAGTAGTGTAGCTACTGGGGGGGGGCAGGGGGTGCGGCTGCCCAGGGGGGCCCACCCGCCCACCACCTGAAGCAGCGCTACGATTAACTATATCAGCGTGCACAGCGCACTGAGATAATTAACCTCTGCGGCAGTGCTGAGGAGGCACAATCTCCCTGCACTGCTTCTGATGACAGTGCACACTTTAGCGCCCCAGCGTAGTGACGTCATCGCTAAGCGCTGAGACTCTGATGTCTTGTGTACGCGATGTCCTGCCCGCGCTGCGCCATGAAAGACCTGCTGGAGCAGGTGAGTATATGATTTATTTTTTTTCAATGCAGAACGGGGGACATATATACCAAGGCTGGGGGCCCATATATACCAGCGTGAGGGACTAGGGTGCGGGCCCATATATACTAGCATGGGTCCCAGGCTGGGTTTGCATATACACCAGAATGGGGTCCATTTTGGGAGCCCATATACACCAGGCTGGGGACATGCTATATATACCAGGATGGGGGACATTACTACATAATGAAGGTGGTGCAACACATGTCTTTATAGGATTTAGGTAGCTACAAGGGCCTGTATAAGTGATATAAACATGTTAATGTTGCATCGGGGTCCATCAGACTCTAGTTATGCCACTGGTGTGGGGGGCACTTATACAGTGTGAGGAGCCTTTATACAGTGTGAGAGCTAATGTAGGGGTCATTATACAGTGTGGGAGCTAATGGGGGGCCTTTGTACAGTGTGGGAGCTAATATGGGGGCTGTTATATACTGTGGGGACTACTTTGGGGGCCCTCATACAGTGTGGGGGGGCTACTATTGAAGCCATTATACAATGTGGGGGCTGCTGTGGGAACAATTAATCTGTGTGTTGGCTACTGTGGTGGCCATTATACAGTGTGTGGACCCTTGTTTTGGGGGAGCTGTAGGCCCATTATACTGTGTAAAGGGTTGGTGTAGAGGTATCATACTGTGTATAGGAGGCACTATGGGAACATCATACTGTGTATAGGGCAGGTATAGGGGCTTGATGCTGTGTATAAACATGCTGTACATGGGGGGAAATTATTATCTGTTAAGTGGACACTTAAGAACCATTATTGTTATAGGGGCACTCAGGGTATTGTGACCGTCACAGTCACACAGAGGGCATTATTACTTTCTAGGAGTAAAATATGGGCACTTTTCTAGGGCACTTATACCGGGCATTCATATTTTCTAGGGGCAATTCTACTATCTAGAGGGCACAAAGAAGGCATTTTACCATGTAAAGGGCACAATGGTGGCATTAATATGTGGGGGCCACAGTGGTGGCATTATTACCATGTGGGGGTACAGCAGTGGCATAATTATGTGGGCCAGTAAGAGGAGCACAGTTTTTGTGCCACACAGCAGGTGCAGTAATAGGAACACATATAACAGCAGCAGCTCAGTATTCGGGTGATGGCAGGATGAGGAGTTTGTGCAGGTTAGGATTAGATGGGGCAGGTGCCAGAAATGTGAGAAGTCAAATGTGTCTTTGTTGTAATCTCTGTAGACGAGTTGTGGCTGGTAGAAGTTGTCATGTCGGTCTGAGCCAGATGAAAAAGACGGAAAAGGTGAACAATTGCATTTGAAAGAACGTCAGCTGTAAAGGCTGCTTTAGGCCTGCGACACACATCCGTGCTGCCGGCACGTGTTTGTCATTTTTTACACGTACCGGCGGCACGGAGACACGTTAACCAATGCTACCCTATTGTAGCAGGCACACACACGTAAAACCACACGGAACGTGTGTCCGTGTGCGTTTGTACGTGTGTGCGTTTTTCAAAGCGCTGACATGTCAGTGATTTCTCCCGCAGCACGGGTGTCACACGACCCGCACCCGTACCACACGGGTGTAGTGTGGATGCGGTCCCGTGTGACACGCGCCGGAGAAAACACACATGTCAGTGAAAAAAAAACAAAACATTAACTCACCTTCTCCAGCCCTCCTGTCTCTGCCGCTGCTGCCTCTTGCTGCCGACCGCCGCTCATTATTCTCATTGAATATTCACTTCAATGCCTGGCAGCAGCAGCAGCGGGGAGACGGGAGGGCTGGAGACTGAGGATCAGCACCATGGACAGCACCGCGGACATCAGGAAGGACCAGGTGAGTATGTTAATTACCGGTTCTACGTGTGCTATCGCGGATAGCACACGTAGAACACACGTGTCACGCACATACCAGAGACACGTACTTACCTGCACGCAACACGCAGGGAAAATACGTGTCTCTCGGCACGTGCGTGAATTTCACGTGAGTGTGGCAGAGGCCTTACATGGTACGACCGATTGTGCGATTTCACAATCGATCGTACCCGCCCCCGTCCTTTTTGCGTCACTGGCAAATCGCTGCCCGTGGCGCACAAAGTCGGTAACCCCCGTCACACATACTTACCTCTCGTGCGACCTCGCTGTGGGCGGCGAATGTCCACTTCCTAGAGTGGGAGGGACGTTCGGCGTCACAGCGACGTCACACGGCCGCCGGCCAATAGAAGTGGAGGGGCGGAGATGAGCAGGATGTAAACATCCCGGCCACCTCCTTCCTTCCACATAGAGCCGGCGGCTGACGCGGGAGGCAGGTACGCGATGTTAATCGCTCCCGTGGTGTCACACGGAGCGACGTGTGATGCCACGGGAACGATGAACAACCGTCGCCCGATTTCAGGACCGATATTATGGAACCTAGCGACCAGTACACGACTCACGATTTGTGAGCGATACTGCGTCGATAGGAGGTGTCACACAGGCCGGCATCGCCAGCGATGCCGGATGTGCATCACAAAAACTGTGACCCCGACGATCTATCGCACGATAGATTGTCTGGTGTAAAGCAACCTTAAGTCACCATCTATAACTGCACTGTGATCTCTTGTATGTGCTATAGGACCGATATCTACCACTATATATTCACCATATAGCGGTAATATCAGTGTCATCTGCTGAGGTTCCCTATACCCATGATTAGTCTGTGCCAGTGTAGCACTGTAAACGTGGTTACCTGGTTAGGGGCCCTCTCAGATGTTTCGCCCCCCTGAGCTGAACCCTTAGCTACGCCTCTGCAGATGAGTTGCTATGTATGTTTTTCTTGGAAGTCTCTGGCTCTTCACAGAAAACATAGTTACAAGATCTGATTGGGCATCATACCCAGAGATGCGACTAGTCCTACAGCACCCAAGCTTGTTTCTCTCCACACTGCTTCAGGTGATTCACATGTTTTCCTATA
The DNA here is from genome assembly GCF_048569485.1 of Anomaloglossus baeobatrachus. Classification (NCBI taxonomy): domain Eukaryota; kingdom Metazoa; phylum Chordata; class Amphibia; order Anura; family Aromobatidae; genus Anomaloglossus; species Anomaloglossus baeobatrachus. The sequence goes on from NC_134354.1 coordinate 455,049,047, forward strand.
TTGAGATCAGTTAATCACATGAAGCGACACTGGTAAAGGCTGACTCGGGAGGGGGGTGGGGTGCCGTATTTGTCTCATCTCTGGCTATGGTCACTGGGAGGATCTAACTATATTTTCTCTGTAATGCTGGAGGGCTTTCAAGGAAGATACAGTGCTGGCCAAAAGTATTGGCACCCCTGCAATTCTGTCAGATAATACTCAGTTTCTTCTTGAAAATGATTACAATCACAAATTCTTTGGTATTATTATCTTCATTTATTTTGCTTGCAATGAAAAAACACAAAAGAGAATGAAACAAAAATCAAATCATTGATCATTTCACACAAAACTCCAAAAATGGGCCAGACAAAAGTATTGGCACCCTTAGCCTAATACTGGTTGCACAACCTTTAGGGGCACTTTGCACACAACGACATCGCAAGCCGATGCTTGCGATGCCGAGCACAATAGTCCCTGCCCCCGTCGCAGCAGTGATATCTTGTGATAGCAGCCGTAGCGAACATTATCGCTACGGCAGCTTCACATGGACTCAACTGCCTTGCGACGTCGATCTGGCCGGCGACCCGCCTCCTTATTAAGGGGGCGGGTTGTGCGGCGTCACACGGCAGGCGGCCAATAGAAGCGGAGGGGTGGAGATGAGCGGGATGTAAACATCCCGCCCACCTTCTTCCTTCCGCATAGCCAGCGTGAGCTGCAGGACGCAGGTAGGAGATGTTCCTCGCTTCTGCGGCTTCACACACAGCGATGTGTGCTGCCGCAGGAACGAGGAACAACATCGTACCTGTCGCAGTCGCGTAATTATGGAATTCCCAGGCACTACACCGATGATACGATTACGACGATTTTGCGCTCGTTAATCGTATTATCTAGGATTTACACACTACGATGTCGAGTGCGACGCCGGAAGTGCGTCACTTTCGACATGACCCCTCCGACATCGCACCTGCGATATCGTACTGTGCAAAGTGCCCCTTAGCCAAAATAACTGCGATTAACCGATTCCGGTAACCATCAATGAGTTTCTTACAATGCTCTGCTGGAATTTTAGACCATTCTTCTTTGGCAAACTGCTCCAGGTCCCTGAGATTTGAAGGGTGCCTTCTCCAAACTGTCATTTTGGGATCTCTCCACAGGTGTTCTATGGGATTCAGGTCTGGACTCATTGCTGGCCACTTTAGTAGTCTCCAGTGCTTCCTATCAAACCATTTTCTAGTGCTTTTTGAAGTATGTTTTGGGTCATTGTCCTGCTGGGAGACCCATGACCTCTGAGGGAGACCCAGCTTTCTCACACTGGGCCCTACATTATGCTGCAAAATTTGTTGGTAGTCTTCAGACTTCATAATGCCATGCACACGGTCAAACAGTCCAGTGCCAGAGGCAGCAAAGCAACCCCAAAACATCTGGGAACATCCGCCATGTTTGGCTGTTTGACTTCTTTTCTATGAATGCCTCTTTTTTTTTTCCTGTAAACTCTATGTTGATGGCTTTTCCCAAAAAGCTCTACTTTTGTCTCATCTGACCAGAGAACATTCTTCCAAAACGTTTTAGGCTTTCTCAGGTAAGTTTTGGCAAACTCCAGCCTGGCTTTTTTATGTCTCGGGGTAAGAAGTGGGGTCTTCCTGGGTATCCTACCATACAGTCCCTTTTCATTCAGATGCTTACGGATAGTATGGGTTGACACTGTTGTACCCTCGGACTGCAGGGCAGCTTGAACTTGTTTGGATGTTAGTCAAGGTTCTTTATCCACCATCCGCACAATCTTGCGTTGAAATCTCTCGTCAATTTTTCTTTTCCTTCCACATCTAGGGAGGTTTGCCACAGTGCCATGGGCTTTAAACTTCTTGATGACACTGCGCACCGTAGACACAGGAACTTTCAGGTCTTTGGAGATAGACTTGTAGCCTTGAGATTGCTCATGCTTCCTCACAATTTGGATTCTCAAGTCCTCAGACAGTTCTTTGGTCTTCTTTCTTTTCTCCATGCTCAATGTGGTACACAGAAGGACACAGGACAGAGGTTGAGTCAACTTTAATCCATGTCAAATGGCTGCGTGATTTAGTTATTGCCAACACCTGTTAAGTGCCACAGGCAAGTTACAGGTGCTGTTAATTACACAAATTAGAGAAGCATCACATGATTTTTCAAACAGTGCCAATACTTTTGTCCACCCCCTTTTTTATGTTTGGTGTGAAATTATATTCAATTTGGCTTTATGACATTTTTTTTTTTTTTCATTGAAGACAAATTAAATGACGATAATAATACCAAAGAATTTGTAATTGCAATCATTTTCAAGAAGAAACTGAGTATTCTCTGACAGAATTGCATGGGTGCCAATACTTTTGGCCAGCACTGTATATTTGGTTTGAATTTGAGTCACTTCTCACAGATAAGATAGTCAAGTGAACCGGGGCCAAATACCAAGAGAGCATGTAAAAGGCAAAAGAATGGTCAGAGCACAAAGTCCGGCGTCAGGCAGAAAAGGTCAAAATACATCAAAGGGGCAATACAAACAAATAACAAAAATCAGAATAGCAGAACACGGAGCACTAGGCACACACACCACTGACCCAGGCTACAACTGGCAATGATCTGACCATTATCAGCCAGCTAAATAGCCAGGTAATCACCCTGAATGGGTGACACCAAGAGGAAACCTAGCAGACCGGGTTATATTTTCCTTATATTGACTAGTTTTCTTGTCTTGCACCTGTTCACACTTGTCTTATTCTTGGAGGTGCTGGTCAGTTTTTTGATACTTGTAGTATAGTCCTTTCTGACTGAGCATACCTCCCATCAGCCTAGGGTGTTGTTAGAGTTGGCTCTACCTGCCCTTAATATTTTAGGCTTTCAGTCCGAGAGTGGCATTTAAGGTTAGGGTCCCAACAAAGGAGCGCATCTTTCCTTTAGGTGTTGGGCTCTCATGAATTGGGCAATTTGTGCACTAATTACCTCATTTTTTAACAAAGATTCTATAGCAGTAATGCTATTCCAATTTGATATATTGATTATTTACATAGTGTAGCATTTCTGAGTGCAGCTGTATTTTTTGGGGGTATATTAACTTAACTAGTTGTTTCAGTTTATATCTGTTCACACTTGTCTTATTCGTGGTGGTGCTGGTCAGTTTTTGGATATTTGTAGTATACCCCTTTCTGACTGAGCACTCCTCCCATCAGCCTAGGGCATTTTTAATTAGAGCTGGATCCTGTCTGCCCTTAAAATTGTAGGCTTTCAGCCCGACAGAGGCATGTAAGGTTAGGGTCCCAACCCACTGTCTGTTGGACATAAATTGGCCAATTTGTGTTCTAAGTACCTCATTTTTAACATAGTTTCTATATCAGTCATGTAATTCCAATTTCATATATTCAATATTTACATATTATAGCATTTCATAGTATAGCATTTCAGCTGTATTGTTTTTGTTATAATTTGTAATTGTCTTGGCTTGCACCTGTTCACCAAGGACGACGTTTTCTTTGAGGACCTTGATTGATGGACCTCTATAACCAGATGAGTGATAATTTAATATTTATGGCAAATTAGTGCTTATTTATACTAGTCTGGTATTTTAACATTTTTTCATTTTGTGTTGGTGATGTAGGGTGAGTTAGGGATTGTTAGGGTCACCCGTCGGCATATGGGGGTGCCACAACCCTAGGGTGTCATACCCTCTAGAGGTAGGGACAGACCTAGAGCCCATTAGGGTCAGTCCTTTTCCTCCCTCTTGTGTCAATATTGACCTTTGTATTTACAAACATCTCCCCTACATTATATGAGCTTGTTTTGGGTGTTATTTTTACATTTGAACTAAATTATTAAAGCTTATATTTTATGAGGGTTTTTTTCACTTTGGTTTATAACTATTACTGTACCCCTCATTCTTTATTAGCTGCGGCTTTTGGTTCTCTTGCACCTGTTCACACCTGTCTTATTCTTGGAGGTGCTGATCATTTTTTGTGATATTTACAGATTGTGCTGCAGCATGTCCCTGCCTCTGATTGGGTGGCAGAGCTGTCATTAACAATACTGATAGCCCAGCATGCCCCTGATGCTATAGGGTGGATGGCTCAGCTGTCACTCACTGCATCCCTTAGACACCGTGAGTAGTGAAATCATAATGTGACACCCTGGCCTATCAGGTCGTCACAGGGTATTCTGCAATCTTCCCTTTTGCATGATATCCACCTCCTCCTTGGTTACGGGTCCCTGACCTTTGGTGTTGCTAAGAACAAGCTAATCAAAATCCTAGAGACACTCTGCACCACACCTACCAGACACACCATTGGACAGCCTGAAGGGAATAGGGCCGGCTACTTGGAGGGTTGGTTAAGGGGAGGTCAGGAGTGCTAGGAGATAGTTAGTTGAGTGGTGACTCTCAAGTGGAGAGGTCAGGAGCTGGGCTCTTCGTTTACCAGGTGGCAGACGTTGGTCTGGGCCTTGTAGGAGCTGGACCCCAATCGCAGGGGATCGTGACAAGGGGCATGGACTGTCGAGGAGGACAGCCGGCGGCCTTGTGCCATCACCGGGCAGGAGCCAGAGCACGACAGGGTACGTGGACCCCAGGCCAGGAAGTAGCTTCAGGCGTCCTGGTAATTCAACCGACGAGGACAGAGCCTTCAAGATCCGTTCTCCACCCGCTCCAAAATCGGGGTACTAGCGCAACGAGGGGGATAGGACTTTCCCACTGCCTAGCCCAGAAAATCCAAGTGTGAACCCTGAGAGCAAGCTCACTCCGTTAGCCATACGGGTGAGCAGGACCCGTTTTAGTTTCATGCTGAAAGGGACCAACTGTAGAAAAAGGTGCCAAGGTCAAGGTCACAGGCTAAGAAGCAACACCAACGGGCACGGGATCCAGGCGTGCTCCCTCCCTGCTGCAGTGGCATCAAGAACTTTGGTTTACCACGGTGGTCAGCGTCAGTGTTATTGGACTGAGTGAGTACGCAATTAACCTCTACCGGCCCGACGGCACCTTCCCATCACCAAGTCCCGGGGAATTCCCCCTACACGTGGAGGGGTAAAACACCTGGCTGCCCACACCATCGCCACCGGGTACTCCAGCTGCAGCGGTGGTACTTCACCCTTACTACACACCACAGGTGGCGTCATGAACTTTACACACCATCCCCTGTACATAGCCCCCTTCAATTCAAATGGCCGCACGACCCCCGGGTCCGGACGTCCCTCGAGCAACCATGGATCCGGATCCGAGCAGCCCGGCTGCTGACGCGGGGGGGAGGGCACAGCTTGAATTTCCTGGCGTTACAAACATGATACGAGCAGGACCCACTTACCTGGGTGACGTGTGCCTTGAAGCCGAAAACCGCGAGTCAAAATTCCTCTTCCCACCAATTCTGCCATTTTCAGCCATCTTTTCGCGCCAAAACGCCATCTTCCCCGTGAAAGCGCGCAAAGCAGAAGCCCCGCCATTCATCCGGTGAGGCCGGAACCGGAAGTTCCCAGAGGGCCACAGCGCATGAAAGAGTGCTGAGTGAAAACTGAGGGGGAGTGCCGGAATGTAACAACAGCAGAAGGGACACCAGGACTCTGCCATAACGTTCCTGGACAACGCAGAGGAAAGATGGCGGAGCGAGACTGGTCACCGAAACGTGCTGTTCCTGGGACTGCGACATGGATAGAGGAAGAGACAGAGCAGCTGTGTAGAAGAATGTGTACGCAGTTCTTGTTTATCCTAAACCACTGGAGGGAAGAGATGAGGAACCTGGCGATGGCGGTGCGAGCCCGTGAGGTTGAGATCCCACGTGAAGAGAGGGTAAGTGTGGCACCCTGGACAAGCCAGGACGTCACAGATACTACACCAACACACCCCACACCCCGGTCAGGCACACCTAAGTCAAACAAAAATCCTTGTTGCCTCCCTCCAGGGGCTGATGTTCACACCAGGGGGTGGGCCAGGCGGTTGGTCCCGCCCACCGAGGAGTACACAGTCCTGGAGGCGGGAAAAGCAGAGCAGATTAGTTTGGAAGTGGAGAAGTGAGGTGGTAAAAGAGCAGTCTGAAGTTGGTCCGGGTGTGTGGCCCGGACGGAACAGCAAGGTTGGCAGACAGTGGTGACCGTCTGCAGGAGAGGCCTATTGGAGCTAGCCGTAAGGACCGTGGATGGGCGGTGGCCCGGCGGTACCGGACCGGTACGCAAAGAGAAGCCAGCACCAACCGGCAGGGCTTACGGACCCCGACAAGGCTAGGAGTCGCCGCTGAAATTGTCAAATCCGTTAGCGAAGGGAACCTCCGGGGTTTCCCAGCAGCCAAGTTTCGATAGAAGGCAACAGTCCAACCATTAGAGGGAAACACAGTCACCGCCAAGGCTACAGTTCCCAGGGCCAAAGCCTGCGGGCAAAAGGGGCTCCCTCAGCGCATATCCAAGCTGGGGAGCGGGTTACCGGTGGGAACCCATTGGAACCGTCTACACTACACAGGTGCAGGGAAAGGCAGTCACCATCAACCTGCCGGGAGGAGAAACACCGCAGCCGTCTGTGGGACCCGTCCATCCAGCCGTTTGTTTTACCGGAGACTTTGTGTTCATGATTGGCTGAGTGAGTACCACCGTGCTGTGCGGCACAGCGCTGCCCCCGCGACCCTGCACCTCACCAAGCCCCGTAACCCGCCTGCCATCCATCCCTACCTCACTCACCGGGCCCCGGGACAATCAACCCCCTACCCACGGAGGGGAGAACCAACATCCAAGCTCCTCCCCGTCATCGCTCCCGGGATCCCCGTCCAGAGCAGCTGTGGTGTCACCAATCTCACCACAACCGTGGGTGGCGTCACGGACAATATCCCTAAACTCAAACCACCCCCTTTCCCTCACGGGTGAGGAACGCTGCTCGAGTCCCCGGGATCCGGCCCACCGCTCGAGCCACCACCGAGCAGCAGCAGCAGCCGGACCCGAGCAGTGGGTGAGCGCAGCGTCCCCTCCTCCGCCCGCGACATAATCGGTTACCCAGTCCCTATTGATTGCCCAAATCTGGCCACAGCGGCTGAGGGATCCGGACCGCCCGCGCTCGTGGTGAGCTCTACACCGTCACCTACCCCGTCCTCAGCGTACGCCGAGCTGCCCACACCAATCCCGGCAGCGGAACCTTCAGTGTCTTCAAAGGAAGCTCCAGCTGCAGAAACCACGGTACTGTCCCTCATCCCTGTCATGACAGCGGTGATCCGGACCTCGGCCAGACCAGACCCAGCCGCATCACTGGGCCAGTCCTCCGAGGCAGAGCACCCAGACCCTGCAACCCCGGCTGCGGAGCAGTCGGTCTTTCTACCTGCAGAAGCGGGAGTGGAGCCGAGAGATCCACCAATTCCACTGCCGCGCGGCATCCCGATGGCTGTTGGGGCCACAAGAGTCCACATCAAACCAGAGCCAGCTAAGGAGCCGAGGTCGGATGCTGACGCCCCCTACTGGGAACGACATCACCAACGATTAGAAGCTGAGATCACCACGCGAAACCGGCGACGGCGGGAGCTTGCCACTCACAACAGAGCAGAAAAGGAGCAGGTGAGGAGCGCTGCTTCACGAGTAAGAGGGCCACGGTGCCGTGGTCTCGTGGATCGGTTTGATCCCGAGCAAGGGTGGGGTTTCATCCGGGAAGCAGGCCTCACAGCTGGGGTGTTTGTGTCCCGGCGGGACGTAGCACCGCAGCTCCCCTGGGGGCACCACGAGCGCAACCTCCAACCCGAGGAGATGGTCACCTACACCCGGCATTGCGGAGAGCGGGGCTGCTATGGTGGAGGTGACCAAGCATGCGATGCCTGAGGAAGAATTTGTACCGGTGTCAGTGGTGCGTAGTCGCAAGGAACCGTGGCTACGGGACCCGGTAGTTTGAAAATTTAAATGCCAGTAGTTTAACGATGCCAAAGAACTGTTAGGTATCGGTGTTTTCGTTTGTTATTTTCCACAGTTTGATATTTTTCATATAGATGTTAGTAAATAAGTGCCTAATTAACCAGTTTTAATGAACAGAGTGAAAATAACCAGATTTGCTAGAAAATTGCTACACCTGGTACATTGACTCTGTTAAGTTTTATATATAAGTAAACATGGACCACGGTCACCGGACTGGCGTGACCAACAAGAACTCGTGTATTATATATAGTTGCACCTCCTGTTCCCACCAGAGTCATCTAAAACAACACCCGGGACCTTAACCTGGCCACGGACCCACCATAGGTTTGCAGGGGTTCAGGTTGTTTGGATAGCGGATTAACGGGATCCGGGACATTGGGACTGGACTTTCGTGGGTAGAGGCTGCAACGGAGCAGGTTGATTCTCCGCTACCATTGAAACCGGTAGCATCCCATCGTTGAGGAGATGAACTCATTAAAAGGTTTAGTAACGTTAAAGAAAAGTGCATCCCCTGCGTGGGATGAAAATGTTAATAAAAATGTTAACCCCTTTTTCTACCTTTTCTACAGTTTTGAACAAAAATAATAAACCTCTTTTGTCCTGTAGCTCGGGGACGAGCTACATTTAACCAAAGGGGAACCTGACACCCTGGCCTATCAGGTCATCACAGGGTATTGTGCAATCTGCCCTTCTGCATGATATCCACCTCCTCCTTGGTTACGGGTCCCTGACCTTTGGTGTTGCTAAGAACAAGCTAATCAAAACCCTAGAGACACTCTGCACCACACCCACCAGACACACCATTGGACAGCCTGAAGGGAATAGGGCCGGCTACTTGGGGGGTTTGTTAAGGGGAGGTCAGGAGTACACCGGTCACAGGGGATCGTGACAAGGGGCACGGACTGTCGAGGAGGACAGCCGGCGGCCTTGTGCCATCACCGGGCTGGGGCCAGGGCACGATGGGGTACGTGGACCCCAGGCCAGGAAGTAGCTTCAGGCGTCCTGGTAATTCCCCCGACGAGGACAGAGCCTTCAAGATCCGTTCTCTACCCACTTCAAAATCGGGGTAGTAGTGCAACGAGGGGGATAGGACTTTCCCACTGCGTAGTCCAGAAAAAAGAGTGAACACTGAGAGCAAGCTCACTCCGTTAGCCATACGGTTGAGCGGGACCCGTTTTATTTTCATGCTGAAAGGGACCAACTGTAGAACGAGGTGCCAAGGTCAAGGTCACAGACTAACAAGCAACACCAATGGGCATTGGATCCAGGCGTGCTCCCTCCCTCCTGCAGTGACAGCAAGAACTTTGGTTTACCACGGTTGTCAGCATCAGCGTTATTGGACTGAGTGAGTACGCAATTAACCCCTACCAGCCCGACGGCAGCTCCCTGACACCATCACCGAGTCCCGGGGCATTCACCCTACCCGTGGAGGGGTTAAACACCTGGCTGCCCACACCATCGCCACCGGGTACTCTCAGCTGCAGCAGTGGTACTTCACCCTTACCACACACCACGGGTGGCATCACGAACTTTCCACACCATCCCCTGTACATAGCCCCCTTCAATTCGAGTGGCCACACGACCCCCGGGTCTGGACGTCCCTCGAGCCACCGCGGATCCAGATCCGAGCGGGAGCGGCACAATGACAGTACCCCCTGTTATTGGGGGGGGGGAGCCACTGGACTGCAGATTTCCTAGGAAATCTAGAATAAAAGGCCCTGACTAACCGGAACCCAGGATCTCTCCTCTGTGCCGTATCTCTTCCAATGGATAAGGTACTGGAGGGAATTTCAGATCCTCCTAGAATCTACAATCTGCTGTACCTCGTACTCCAAACCTCCATCGACAGACATAGAAGCAGGTGGGGATGAGGGAGATAATATTGAAGTAGCAAACTCCTTTATTAGGGGTCTATGAAAAATATTAGGAATATGAAGAGACAGAGGAGTTTCAATATAAAACCAACCGTATTTACAAATGTGTCGCCCAGGGAAGGGGGTACTCTGTCACGGGCAGAAAATTCAGTCAGGGATGTCACTTCTGTGGCCGTTGCCCGGTTCCGTGCCATGGGCCCCTTTTGTAAGGAGTGATATTTACAGGGGTGATAAGAGTTATTGTCATATGACGCCACCTGCGGGTTGCGGTTAAGGATAGGGAACCGCCTGTGCTGAATGTGGGTACTCCCAGGGCTGGTGGTGATTGCAGCAATAGTATAAGGCCAGACGCAGGTAGGGCCGTGCCTGGGAGATGTAAGGGTAAATAACGGAGACCACACCAGGTTGTCTTTAACAGTCTCTACTCACTTGGACCCAGGGGTTGCTGGTTCAGGTCCCAGGAGTAACAGTGCCAATGTAGTGACCTAGGTTGCTCTGTCCCCAGCACTCTCTGTTGGTTGGGTCCCCGTAGCATGGAGCGTTTGGGGCCCAACTGTCCCTTTTGGGGCCCAACTGTCCCTTTTGGGGTACAGTCTCCTTAGCCATCCGGCGGCAGTGTGGACCTTGTGGAGAGGTAAGTGTCCAAACCCCGATCCTAGTTTACTGCTGATGCCCCCGGATTATTTGGTTCAGTGAAGTCCGTAAAGGTGTTCTCACCGGGCAGGTATTTACCAAGCCGTTTGAAACTGGCGCCTGATATAGGGCCCTGTGCCCCGTTCATGCTCCGGTCCCAGCGGTATCTCCAGTACCTGTCCTGGAGACCTCTCTCCCGTGCCCCCGGGGTCACCGTTACACGGACCCAGCTCAGGCACGTCCGCACACCTCTTCTGTGTGCCACACTCTCTCACTGACTGACTCCTGACTCCTCCCACCAGACTGGCTATACCCAGGGATTCGTTCCCATGGCGACCATCCCCTTACATGGTTAACCTTCTATGCCCAGTGTGGAGTGGAGAACTAAGATTTTGGGTGTGCTTTGGTGGTATCAGCACTGCTACTCCAGGTCCCAATGGGTAGGTCCTGCATCCCCAAGAGGATGCAGTTCCCTGTAGTGCCCTGATTTGTCTCAGGGGCATTACACAAACTTCCAAAATTAATCAGTTTTACAAGTTGATTATCTTTGTAAGTACACTGCTTTACTTTTCTTGCACTGATCCTGTTTTACAGTGTTTGCAAGGCCAAAGATGTCCTTACAATTCTGCATACTTCAGAGCTGTACTCGCAGCATCCGCTTTGTATCAAGAATACGGTATGCAAATTTAAAATACTACTAGAAACGATGAAACTCATTTAAGAAAGTAAGTTGTTCCTAACTAGAAAAGAATGGGTCTGACATAACTCAACCAGGCAGATTTGCTCGACTTTGGCCTGTAACCAAATTGCTAATCAAAACTTTTTTCATGCTCTGAAGTCTCTCACGACCCCAGAGAATAACAAATGGAGGGGTTAAAAACAAAAACATACTCCCCTGGCCTTAAAACTATCCTGGATCCTAAGCTTCCCACCTGGTCTTCCACTGGCTCGGTTCTTTCCTATGGCTGTAGTCTTCTCTGCCATCTTTAGTCGTCTTCACTCTTCATGATGTCACATAGGGCTAGTTTGTGCCAGATTGAAGAAAACCGAAACTGGAAGGAGAAAGTGAGCCAATTGAGAATCAGGAAACGACTCCATGACAAGTGAGGGGCCAGGTAAATATACATTTTTTTAACCATTTCCTGGCCCCAAAAAGATACCAACAAAATGGTGACTGGTAGGCTGTCATTTTGCTTGATTTGATCATCACAAAAAAATTCTGGCTCTGGCAAAAGTTATTTTTTTGTTAAATTTAAAGTGAATTCTACTCTCCTTGAGTCACTTCGCTGATCTCTATCCACAACAGATTATATACTAATCTAATATATGTTTTTTATTTTTTCTTAAATGGATTATTTACGAGTTTGTTTTTTTCCTATGAGGTTAAGAACTGATTGGCAGGTAGTTGTTAACTAAATACTTGCATATTATGTCCTGCAACAATTTGTTCTGGCTCAGAGTGGTCCTGAAAGCTTCTGCCGGCAATTCTTCAGGTGACGTCATGCAGCTTCTTCTCTTCCACTCTATCTCACTGCCAATGTCATACTGATTGACAGACGGTTCTCCGTTGCCTAACTCCTTGGAGTCGGCTGTTTTTTAACATGACATCAACAGTGACGCCTCATCAAAAGAAGAGACAAGATGCACTGCTTTGTTGACGTAAGGGTTAAAGGCACCAGGAAAATCGATGCCTGAGTCAGGAGAGAATGTTGCAGGGCAGGATAGGAAAGTACACCATGTGCAGAATTATTAGGCAAGTTGTATTTTAGAGGATCTTTTTTATTATTGATCAACAACTATGTTTTCAATCAACCCAAAAGACTCATAAATATCAAAGCTTAATATTTTTGGAAGTTGGAGTGGTTTTTTTTTTTAGATTTGGCTATCTTAGGAGGATATCTGTTTGTGCAGGTAACTATTACTGTGCAGAATTATTAGGCAACGTAATGAAAACCAAATATATTCCCATCGCACTTGTTTATTTTCACCAGGTAAACTAATATAACTGCACAAAATTTAGAAATAAACATTTCTGACATGCAAAAACAAAACCCCAAAAAATTACTGACCAATATAGCCACCTTTCTTTATGATGACACTCAACAGCCTACCATCCATAGATTCTGTCAGTTGCTTGATCAGTTTACGATCAACATTGCATGCAGCAGCCACCATAGCTTCCCAGACACTGTTGCGAGAGGTGTACTGTTTTCCCTCCCTGTAGATCTCACATTTTATGAGGGACCACAGGTTCTCTATGGGGTTCAGATCAGGTGAACAAGGGGGTCATGTCATTATTTTTTAATCTTTTAGACCTTTACTGGCCAGCCATGCTGTGGAGTAGTTGGATGCTGTCACGCTTCCGATGCCTTGGCACCGCTCCTTACCCGCTGATCCGGTCGCACCATCCTGGCACCACTCCGTACCCACTGATCCGGCCTCACCGTCATTGCACTGCTCCTTAACCACTGATCCAGTCCACGTGTCCACCGGTCATGGCTGCCGCTCCCGCTCGTGCTCTCCTGTGTCCTGCTCCTGGTCTTATGAGTCTGACTCTGAGTCTTAGCCACATGGTTCTGTATAGGACCAGGCCGCGCCCACTCTCCTGGTCTTATAGGCCCAGCACACGTGCAGCAGGAAATGACATGAGGCTGTGCTGGGTATATAAGACTGGCCTTTCCATGTGAGCGTTGCCTGATCAACGTGTCTTGAAGCCTTGTCTTGTGAGCTAGGTGCTCAGGTCCCCTTGTGCTGTGTCCTGGACTACTGTTTGTCTTTTCTACCCGGCACCTGTACCAGTATACCGTACAATCTTAGGAACTCCGTGTCCCCAGTGACTTTGTTCTTCCTGTCCCCTGTGGGACGCGGCTCCCGTCCCGGCCACGCCAGTGCTCCGGCTGCCGTGTACCCTACCCCCCGGTGGGGTGCTCGGTCCAGCGGATCCACCTCCTGGGTCTACCAGTCCTCCCGGTCCTGACAGATTGATCAGGCCATGGATCCCGCTGGAGCACAAACGTCTGAGCTGGCTGAACTACGCCAGGAACTGGTGCAACAGCGTGACACCTTACACCGCATACTGAAGTTCCTGACGTCTGTGGACCACCGGTTGTACACGTTACAGACCGCCGCCTCGTCTCCGTTGACGCAGCAGACAGCGTCTAAGTCCGAAGCTGTTGTCCCCTCGGCTTCGCAACTCCGCCTCGCTGCTCCGCCTCGCTATGCGGGGGATCCCAAGACCTGCAGAGGCTTCTTAAACCAGTGCTCCCTGCATTTCAAGTTGCTTCCCCATTTGTTTGTTTCAGACCAAGCTAAGGTGGCCTTTCTAATGTCCCATCTGGAAGGCGAAGCATTGGCCTGGATGAATCCTTTGTGGGAGAATGAGGACCCAGTGACCACCGACCTCCTGGAATTCCTGCAGGCCTTCCGTGATACCTTTGATGAACCGGGATGCACCACCGTGGTTACCTTCTCGCTCCTCCGGCTACGCCAAGGAACCCTGACGGTGGGCCAGTACGCCATCCAGTTCCGCACACTTGCCTCCAAACTAGGCTGGAACAACGAGGCATTGACAGCAGCCTTTTGGGAGGGCATGTCGGGCCGCATTAAGGACGAATTAGCCGGTCGTGACGTTCCCTGTACTTTGGACGCTCTGATATCCCTAGCCACCCGGATTGACCTCCGTTTCCAAGAGCGAACCAAGGAAGTATCCCGGGAGAAGCGACCAATCCGTCACATCTCCATTCCGCAGAGGTCTACCATTCCCCCGCCACTGCCGTTCTGCGATTCTACTCCTGAACCAATGCAAATTGACCGACTGAGCCAAGCTGAGCAACGCCGTGCAGAGCGACTCGCCCAGGGCCTGTGTTTCTATTGTGGAAGCGGTTCACATCTGCTCCGCTCATGCCCTGAGAGACCAGGAAGACCCCGAGTCCAAGGGATGGTGGGAACCGCCACCCTTGGTACCGGAATCCCCTCAGTCCCAGTTACTCAGACTGTCCAGATAACGACTGAGAAGACCCGGTTCACGGCAGAGGCTCACATTGATTCGGGGGCAGCGGGTAATTTCATCCTACAAGCTACCGTGGACCGTTATCGGATACCGGTCATCCCGCTTGCAAAACCCCTCTGGTTCGCCTCTGTGGACGGAAAACCGTTATACGAACCCGTCGTATATACAACCGAACCCGTGAGACTCCGTGTTGGTGCTCTGCACACTGAGACTATTGCTTTATATGTCATCCCGAGAATGGCTCCCGCGCTCCTGCTGGGTCTGCCCTGGCTACAACTCCATGACCCTGACATCAGTTGGCGCTCTGGCGCAATCACTCGCTGGAGTCCCTCGTGCCATGATAACTGTCTACAGCCCGTTACTCAGCCCCTGGCACCTGACCCTGTCATATCGCAAGAAGAGGAAACGACGCAGTCCAGCGTTGTACCACAGCTCCTGGCACTTGTGTCTGTGGTACCACCGGAACCAGAAGAAGAGACGACGCAGTCCAGCGTCGTTCCACCGTCCCTGGCAATTGAGACTTTGATACCACCGACTTCTGATGATGTGACAATATCCTGTACCCAGTCCGAGGCACCCGAGCCGGTCGTTCTTGATACCTTCTCTTCTACCGCCTGTACTACCGATCCGGTCGTCCACGATTCCCGTCCTGCTTCTGCCCGTCCGCCTCTTCTTTCTGTTGCCACTGCTAAGGGTTCTTCGGCTAAGCGTGGTGCGGTCAAGAAGGTGGCACGGGGTCAGCAGTCCTTCCTTACCTTTGCATTGGGTTATGGTCCGGAAGCTCGGTCCGGTGTGCCCCAGGGGTACTTTGCACGGAGGGGGGGGCATAAAGGGGGGTACTGTCACGCTCCCGATGCCTCGGCACCGCTCCTTACCCGCTGATCCGGTCACACCATCCCGGCACCGCTCCGTACCCACTGATCTGGCCTCACCGTCATTGCACTGCTCCTTAACCACTGATCCAGTCCACGTGTCCACCGGTCATGGCTGCCGCTCCCGCTCGTGCTCTCCTGTGTCCTGCTCCTGGTCTTATGAGTCTGACTCGGAGTCTTAGCCACATGGTTCTGTATAGGACCAGGCCGCGCCCACTCTCCTGGTCTTATAGGCCCAGCACACCTGCAGCAGGAAATGACATGAGGCTGTGCTGGGTATATAAGACTGGCCTTTCCATGTGGGCGGCGCCTGATCAACGTGTCTTGAAGCCTTGTCTTGTGAGCTAGGTGCTCAGGTCCCCTTGTGCTGTGTCCTGGACTACTGTTTGTCTTTCCTACCCGGCACCTGTACCAGTATACCGTACAGTCTTAGGAACTCCGTGTCCCCAGTGACTTTGTTCTTCCTGTCCCCTGTGGGACGTGGCTCCCGTCCTGGCCACGCGAGTGCTCCGGCTGCCGTGTACCCTACCCCCCGGTGGGGTGCTCGGTCCAGCGGATCCACCTCTTGGGTCTACCAGTCCTCCCGGTCCTGACAGATGCATGTGATGGAGCATTGTCCTGCATGACAATCATGTTTTTCTTGAACGATACCGACTTCTTCCTGTACCACTGCTTAAAGAAGTTGTCTTCCAGAAACTGGCAGTAGGTCTGAGAGTTGAGCTTCACTCCATCCTCAACTCGAAAAGGCCACACAAGTTCATCTTTGATGATACCAGCCCATACCAGTATCCCACCTCCCCCTTGCTGGCATCTGAGTAGGAGTGGAGCTCTCTGCCCTTCACTGATCCAGCCTCTGGCCCATCCATCTGGCCCATCAAGAGTCATTCTCATTTCATCAGTCCATAAAATCTTTGAAAAATCAGTCTTAAGATATTTCTTGGCCCTGACTTGACGTTTTATCTTATGTTTCTTGTTCAAAGGTGGTCGTTTTTTCAGCCTTCCTTACCTTGGTCATGTCCCTGAGTATGGCACACCTTGTGCCTTTTGCTACTCCAGTAATGTTGTAGCTCTGAAATATGGCCAAACTGATGGCAAATGGCATCTTGGCAGCTTCTGTGACGCCCTGGACTAGTCAGGTCGTCCCAGGTAATCACACACACTCACACCCCCCTTCCGATTAGGTGACAGCAGCCAACCAAGAAACCCTTGTCACCACCCTCCAGGTTTGATGCCCACACCAGGGGGGGTGGAGCCAGGTGGTTGGCTCCGCCCACCGAGGAGTTCACAGGCCTGGAGGCGGGAAAAGACACAAGTGGTAGTGCAGAGTAGAGAGAAGTCAAGTTCAAGGGCAGTCCTGTGCCCAGGCCTGCCAACAGACTACCCCGGTGGCTGGGTCAGAGCCTAGTCACCTTTGGCAAGGAGGCAGACGGTGGTGGCCGCCTGCAGGAGCTGGGATTACAGCCGGTGGAACCGTAGGGACCGGGGTCGGGCGGTGGCCCACCGATACTGAACCGGGGAACCGATTGGAAACCGGAGCACCAGGAGGGGTACTCAGACCCAGTACAAAGCCCTGAACCGACAGGGCCAAGTCAAATCAAGTGATTGCGGACTGGACTTTAGGACCTATCCCACACAAGACCCGTTAGAAGACAACAGCCCAACCATACAGGGTAAAGCCACCACCAAGGCATAGAGACCCAAAGGGCCAGTGTCTGCGGGCAAACGGGCTCCTACGGCATATACAAGTCGGGGAGCGGACTACCGTTGCTTAGGCATAGGAGTCAAAACATTCATACAAGGAGGTGCAGGAGAAAGGTGGAAACCACCAACCTATTCTGGAAGAAGCTGCAGCCAGCTGCGGGCCCCGTTCATCACCCCGTTTGGTTTACCAGAGACTCCAGTGTGTTGTGTCGTAGTGAGTACACCAGTGCCTTCGGGCAGCGCACCGCGCCGCACAGCATCAGCACCCAGCACGTACCCGCTCCCCTGCCTCAGCACCTCCCTTGGGCCCCCGGGACCATTGCTCCCCTACCCACGGAGGGGTCAACACCAAGCTGCGCAACACCGTCCCCGGGAGGCCTAGTTAACGGCAGCAGTGGTGTCCATCTATTCACCACAACCCGTGGGTGGCGTCACGAACTTACATCCCAAACCAAACCACTGCGGCCCCGGCCGTGGAACCACCCCGTCAAGTCCCTGCGTGTAGCGCCAACTCCCTGGCAGAGCGACGTGACCCCCGGGTCCGTGAGAGGCTCGAGCCACCACCCACCGTACGAGCACGGATCCGAGCGGCTCGGCGGTCTCAGCCAAGCCCGCGGGGCGGTACACTTCACGCTTGATTTCCCTCAATTCATGGGCAGTTATTTTGCGCCTTTTTTGCACAACATGCTTCTTGCGACCCTGCTGGCTATTTGCCTTGATTGTTCAGTGATCACGCTTCAAACGTTTGGCAATTTCAAGACTGCTGCATCCCTCTGAAAGACATCTCACAATTTTGGACTTTTCAGAGCCCGTCAAATCTTCTGACCCATTTTGCCAAAGGAAAGGACGTTGCCTAATAATTAAGCACACTTTATATAGGGTGTTGATGTCATTACACCACACTCCTCCTCATTACAGAGATGCACATCACCTGATTTACTTAATTGGTAGTTGGCTCTCAAGCCTATACAGCTTGGAGTAGGACAACATGTATAAAAATTATCATGTGATCAAAATACTCACTTGCCTAATAATTCTGCACACAGTGTATTGTAGTTAGCAACTATCTAAGTTCTTAGCACCATAGAAAAGTCACACACAACCAAAAGACATTTTCTTGGATACATAAAACAAATAGACCAAGTTGACACACCATAGGTGTAATTTTCACAACATGTACTTGGCTGATGTCTTCCTCCTTAATATATTAAGATGAAGTACTCAGGGGACATATGTGACAGAACACCCAGCAGACACGAGTAACATTAAACAGCCTTGTATGACATCATTTTTCAAGTAAATAGTTCTCACGTTCTCTTTGGCAGGCTGTAATTCAACACAGAATACAAGGGGGGAGGGGGTTATATGAGTAATCTACTTCAAGCCATGGAAATGTATGCAAAGACAGAAACATAACATCAAGAAAGTATTTCTTTGCCAAGATGTATAAACCAGAGCCAAAGATGAGAGTAATGTTTTAGGATCCTGATCCGTAAAAGAGACCAGTCTGTAATAAGAAACAGTTTTAAGTTCAGGTGTTCAAACAGTTAAAATCTCAAGAGATAATGATCGTATTGGTATTAACAACTAAGGATTGGCCACTACTTTCATAATGATAATCTATGCTAAGGTGAAGGTATTACTATCATGTGACCCACCAGCAATACCATCAACCCAGTATTTAATATTTGCTGCCGAGAGCTGCTGCTCAGTTCCTATCCCATTAAACCCATCAGAAATTACAAGGCTTTTAATAAAAGCCAACATATTATTTAATTTCCTTATTAGTAATCAATAAGTAATATGAAACATTATGTTCAGGAGATGACACAAACAGAGCCTGCAAAATTGGAATCCATATACAGGATACCCTATGACACATTGGACTACAACCACCGATGTGCTGCGCAAGTATTAGAAACAACCGAACAACAACCGTTCAAAAAACTGATGGAAAATGTTTTATCTTATTCTTCTTTTAGAGAAAATTGATGCTAACCGTGTACATGGCGTATGCAAAAAAAAAAAAATAATGGCAGAATATGTATATGTAGCTCACCATAAAGTACATGAAGACAAAATATCACAATTGTACAAACCATGGGACTATCTTTTGCACAAAAATTAGCTAGGACTTTTGTTGTAAAGAGTCTCAAAATCTATTATCTAAGGCACATTTGTGCCGCCCCTGCAGGCTGCAGCGGATCGAACCGCTCGGATCCGGGGATGTTGATTACTCGTGGCTCGAGGGGGCTAGAGGCCACACTCAAATGTAAAAGTGGGGTTATTTACAGGGGAAAGGTATAGTACGTGACGCCACCCGTGGTGCGCGGTAATTGGGGGTACCGCCGCTGGGAGTACCCGTGGTGATGGAGTGGGGCAGCAAGATGACGTTACCCTCCACGGGTAGGGGTAGGCCCCGGGACTTCTGGCAGGTGATGCGGGGGATGCAGTGCAGGGGTCAGTCGGGTTCTCACTCAGCAATGAAGCAGACGCTGACAACAGGGTAAACCAAGTCTCTGACTGCCGTTGCCTCTCGAGGGGAGCTCATCCGGGTCCCGTCCCCTGCAGCACTGTCTGGTGGTTCATAACCTGCCTCCTGGCACCAATTTAGATTGTCCGTTGTGGCTCCGTAGCTTTGAGCTTTCCGGGCCCTGCTCCCCACTATGACTAAGTGAAGGAGTCTGCTCTCAGGAGCTCACGCTTGGGATTTCAGTGGGCCGCTTATTAGGAAATCCCTATCCCCCTCGTTGCGCTAGTTCGCCCAATCTCTGAGCTTGGTGGGAACAGTCCATATAGGCCCTGTCCTCCGCAGGTTAAATGCCGGATCGCCTGAAGCTTCTCCCCGACCTAGGGTCCGTGTACCCCGACATGCCTTTGGTTCCGGACCGGTGATTAGGCCCAGGCTGCTGACCGTTCTCCAAGACAGGTCCCATGCACCTAGCCTCAATCCCCTGCGACCGGGGGTCTGACTCTTCTAGGTCCAGACCACCATCTGCGACCTAGTCTGCTTCTCCCCTGGGAGCTACAACTCCCAGCTTCCTCAAAGCTCCTCCCAGCTCCAGGGCTACCACTCAACTTTGGGGAACTGCTACTCCCAGCTCCTCACTCACTGGGAGCTACTTCTGTTCTTCAGGGAGCTGCTACTCCCAGCTCCTCACTCTCTGAGAGCTCTCACTGTTCTGCCTGTCAGCTATGCTCTGCACTTCCTCCCTCGCTGACTTCCCCCTTCCTACCACTCTGTCTGACCCCTAGGTGGACTGCCCTATTCCAGCTTAAGCAGCCCCCTGGTGTGCCTGACAGGTGTGGTGCAAGGTGTATCTAGGATTTGTGAATGTTGATGGAGGCAGTACTGCAGGATGGAGACCCAGAACCATGCGGGGTTTGAGTCCTGCACGGGTAGGGCAGATTGTGCAGAACCCTGTGACGATCCGAATAGTCCAGGGCGTCACACATTCTAATATATGAAAGGTTATGTGATGCCCATTATACTATATGGCATGCTATGTGGAGGCCATTATAGTATTTGGAGAGCTATATACGAGGGGGAACAAAGATACAAGCATTGGATGGGAAAGTTTTGTGCTGAGGGAAAGAGGCTCTTTTCTTCAGGACCCAGCTTTCCCATGCTCTGCTATACATCTTTCCTCCAGCACCCAGCTTTCCCATGCTACAGGACTGCCAGGTGCAAGAGGACTTGGGTCCTGATAGTGCTACTGCTGCCATATCTTCATCCTCATCAGATGAGGAGTTTAACTTTGACAAGTATTTGGATGACATGGAGCAGGCAAAGCATTGCCGCAAGGAAAAAGATTTCACTCTGTCTCGGATTCGGATCCGGGGTGGCTCGAGGGGTCTCCGGACCCGAGGGTCGGGGTCGCGCGGCCACTCGAAATAAAGGGGGGTATTTACAGGGGATGGTGTGGAGAGTTTGTGACGCCACCCGTGGTGTGTGGTAAGATGGAGTACCACAGCTGCGATTGGGAGTACCCGGGGGCGATCGTGTGGGCAGCCAGGTGTTTAACCCCTCCACGGGTAGGGAGAATGCCCCGGGACTCGGTAATGGTGATGGGGAGGTGCCGTTGTGAAGGTAAGGGTCACTGACATACTCACTCAGTCCAATAACGTTGACATCGACAACTGAGGTAAACCAAAGTTCTGGACACTGCTGCCGCATGGGGGCGCACGCCTGGATCCCGTGCCCGTTGGTGTTGCCTGTTAGTCTGTGACCTTTTCCTTGGCACCTTTTCTTCTAACTGGTCCCTTTAGCATAAAACTAGTCGGGTTCGGCTCACCAGTGTGGCTAATTGGGTGAGCTTGCTCTCAGGGTTCACGCTTGAGATTTTCTGGACTATGTAGTGGGAAAGTCCTATCCCCCTCGTTGCACTAGTACCCCGATTTCAGAGCGGATGGAGAATGGATCTTGAAGGCTCCTTCCTCGTCGGGTAAATTGTCAGGGCGCCTGAAGCTTCTTCCTGACTTAGGGTCCACATACCCTGTCGTGCCCTGGCCCCTGCCCGGTGATGGCACAAGGCCGCCAGCTGTCCTCCTCGACAGTCCGTGCCCCTTGTCACGATCCCCTGAGACCGGGGTCCAGCTCCTACCAGGCCCAGACTAACGTCTGCCACCTAGTAGTCTCAAGCAGCCCAGCTCCTGACCTCTCCTCTCGAGAGTCACCACTCAACTCACTGTCTCCTGCCACTCCTGACCTCCCCTTAACCAACCCCCCAAGGAGGCAACCCTATTCCCTTCAGGCTAACCACTGGTGTGTTTGGTGGGTGTGGTGCAGAGTGTTTCTAGGATTTTGATTAGCTTGTTCTTGGCAACACCAAAGGTCAGGGACCCTGTAACCAAGGAGGAGTTGGATACTGTACAGAAGGACAGATTGCACAATACCCTGTGACGACCTGACCAGGGCGTCACATATCCATATTATCTTTTCAGCAGATTTTAAAACATTTGCCTCTTAGTGTATTTATCCATGGAGACCGGACACATAGCTATTCCCAAGTTTATATTTTGCTTTAAAGGAGTTGTTCATGCCATGAAAAACCTCTTCCTTTTTCAATGCTGGTGCTGGGTCTCCCAATGCTTGCATAACATTGTTATTCGAGATGAGAGAACTTGAGGTTCGGGTTTAGAAACCGATGTTCAAAAAACAAAATTAGGGTTTGAAGTTCGAGTGAGTTACGAGTGCAAACCAGTGAAGTGAGCAGCGCTGTGCTTGAGTATGAGGGATGCTCAGGCCTGTGCGAGCCACATGTAGTTTTTGAAATCAGCATGATCAGATGCAGTGTGCACATACACACAAAAAAAAAAAATAAATCCAGCCCATCCTCCCCTGGAAGTGTTCTGCTTATGGCTGGCAGCATGTGGGTGGAGCCACGATCTGCCCAATTACTGACTTCCATCGAGGTTCGGATCAAGTCAGGGTCAACGGGGGGGATGACGGGGGCCGGTGTGTGCGGGGATGACGGGGGCGTTGTGTGTGAGGATGATGGAGGCCGGTGTGTGCGGGGATGACGGTGGCGTTGTGTGCGGGGATGATGGGGGCCGGTGTGTGCGGGGATGATGGAGGCCGGTGTGTGCGGGGATGATGGAGGCTGGTGTGTGCGGGGATGACGGAGGCCGGTGTGTGTGGGGGGATGACGGAGGCTGGTAACTGCAGTGACGGCACCGCTGATCGCAGCTCACTTCAGTCACTCAGGGGATTTGCGGTAACTGGTGCATCATTCACCGGTGACTGCAAATCAGGCTGCGACACAGACAGAGCCGCAGGATGACAATGAAGTCGGGTGAAGTTTATCCGAGTTCATTCTCATCGCGCGACTGTCTGTGTCTGCTGTCATCGGGCATGGAGCTGAGCTGAATGGCAGAGCAAGCATCCAGCGCGCATACATTCTGCATCAATTCTGCAGTCACAATACATTCACATGTGCTGCCAAATCTCTGCAGAATTATACACATGGACACTACACAATGTTAATAATAATATCCAAATTCAGTGTATAGTGTGCGGGAGTGGAGGGGGGCGGGGGTTCCTGAAATAATGGCAATCTCCTTTTTTTTTCCTAACCGCGCGTACAGTCTGGCGGTGCAGGCTGTCAGCCAATCACACACACACAGCAAAGTGCATTTTTTGCACACAAGCAAGGGCATGTGTCATTGGCTGTGTATGTCACATGTCCTTGCCCTATAAGGACTTCTGAGTAGTTTCACTTTTGGACACCTTAGAAGGAGTTTACTCTGTGTATACGTACTTCATACCAGAACTGGCTCATCTGGATCGATCCGTGCACCTTCTGATTTGTCTTCTGGCTTCTACGCTGGTAAGCTGAACCTTTTGTGTTTTCTATGTGTTTGTATGTGTTTGTGTTTGCCTGCCATTGTTTTCAATGGGGTTCGAAGGTTTTCGTCGAACGTTCGACGAACACACCCGCCATTCAACGAACCGAACCGAACTCGAACACTAGGGGGGTGGCTCATCTCTAGCAATAATTTTAGTAGAGGAGACAGGATCTCTTTCCTTTTGACTTGCAGCAAGGTATGCTAGAGTGTAACAGCGTGGATCCTATCCAAGGCAGAAAGACATTCCCTCCAGGACCTGCACTTTAGTTGTTTGTCAGTGGGCAGTGGTGCATCCCAGTCATAAATAGACTCTGAAAGGTGTCTTAGCAGTAGATTGTCTTGTATAATCATTACTGCAACAAATCCAAGTGGATAATATAGACTGTTCACCCCTGACAAAACCTGAAAGCCGAAGGAGTCTTTCAACAAGTTCTATCTCAAGCCCTGACTTGTCTGTACTGGTGGATTCATGTCTGAGCCTGGATTTAAGTCCCTAAATTCAGCAACATGATTGTAAAGCCCGCTTTACACGCTGCAATGTATCTTACAATGTGTCGGCGGGGTCACGTCGTAAGTGACGCACATCCGGCATCGTAAGGTACATTGCAATGTGTGACAGGTACGTGCGATTGTGATTAAACAGTAAAACGTTCATCGCACGCACATCGTTCATTTCTCTAGAATTGAACGTCAGATTGTTCATCGTACCCGTGGTAGCACACATCGCAGTGTGTGACACCCCGGGAACGATGAACAGATCTTACCTGTGTCCTGCGGCTCCCGGCCAGCAATGCGGAAGGAAGGAGGTGGGCGGGATGTTTACGTCCCGCTCAGCTTCGCCCCTCTGCTTCTATTGGCCGGCTGCCGCGTGACTTCGCTGTGACGCTGAACGCCCCTCCCACTCCAGGAAGTGGACGTTCGGCGCCCACAGCAAGGTCGTATGGACGGGTAAGTACGTGTGACGGGGGTTAATCGTTTGTGCGGCACATGAAACAAATTGAACGTGCCGCACATACGATGGGGGCGGTTACGATAGCATACGATATCGTATGCTGGATCGTAAGGTGTAAAGCAGGCTTTAGAGTGAAAAGTGTTTGTGATGGCAGCAATGTTGGAGGAGATTTTATGCAATCTCAGATGAGCTGTGGAAAGCATACAAGGTAACGAAATTCAGCGGATCACAGGCAGATGAATTAAAAACTTTCCTTTATTTTCATCACTTTAAAAATAGATAGACAGCATCCACAAGGCACAGTTCATCCAACACGTTTCGACATAACGCAGTGTCGTTAGTTCTTATTTATGGATTCGTGGAAAGCATATCCTGCGTCCGTTTGAGCAGATCTATGGCTTCGTCCGTTGTGGTCAAGGATTTAAGTCCGTCGTCTACATAGAATTCCTTTTCAACATACTGTTGCTGTCCCTATCATTCTCACCATCTAAGGCTTTCACAATTCCGTTGTTTATGATCAGTCACAATCCGCCACTCTGATAAACAACGCAATCCGTTTGGCGGATTCCGTTGTTTCCGATAGACTTGTATGAGCGGCGGATTGTGACTGATGCCCTTGCATTGCATCCGCTGCCCAACTGATCAGTTGTAGAACGACTGACCGTCGGGCGGCAGGAACGCAGCATGTAACGTTTTTTGAGCAGCGGAATCCTTATGTTTTCACTGTGCATGCTCAAATCTTGTGTTTAATCATTCAAATGAATGTCTCTCTCTCTCGGCGGCCAAACGATCAGCTGATCGCCCGGCGGCCGGCTTCTGTGAGCGATCAGCTGATCTCCCGGCCGCCGGCGTTTGAGAGCGATCAGCTGATCGTTCACAATAGCCGGCGGCCGGGTGATCATCTGATCGCTCTCAAAAACCGGCGGCCGGGAGATCAGCTGATCGCTCTCAAAAGCCGGCGGCGGGGAGATCAGCTGATCGCTCTCATTAGCCGGCCGCCGGGAGATCATCTGATCGCTCTCAAAAGCCGGCCGCTGAGCGATCTGCTGATCGCTCTCAAAAGCTGGCGGCCGGCTATTGTGAACGATCAGCTGATCGTTCTCTCTCTCGTTTTACAACGGAATCAGCTTTCTCATGACAATGAATTCCAATTCTTGTCACCCGTTGTACAATGCATCAGTCTCCAGCATCAAGCAACACATGTGACTGATGCAAAACAATGGAAATGTGAACATAGCCTAAAGGCTACTTTACACACTGCGATATCGGTCCCGATATCGCTAGTGTGGGTACCCGCCCCCATCTGTTGCGCGACACGGGCATATCGCTGCCCGTGCCGCACAACATCGCTCAGAGCCGTCACACATACTTACCTGTCCGGCGACGTCGCTGTGACGGGCGAACCGCCTCCTTTCTAAGGGGGCGGTCCATGCGGCGTCACAGCGACGTCACTGAACCGTCACTGAACCGCCGCCCAATCGCAGCGGAGGGGCGGAGATGAGCGGGACGTAACATCCCGCCCACCTCCTTCCTTCCGCATAGCGGCCGGGAGGCAGGTAGGGAGAGCTTCCTCGCTCCTGCGGCGTCACACGCAGCGATGTGTGCTGCCGCAGGAACGAGGAACAACCTCGTTACTGCTGAAGTAACGATAATTGGGAATGGACCCCCGTGTCGCCGATTAGCGATTTTTCACTGTTTTGCAACGATGCAAAATCGCTAATCGATGTCACACGCAAAGGCATCGCTAATGCGGCCGGATGTGCGTCACGAATTCCGTGACCCCAACGACTCTGCATTAGCGATGTCGTAGCGTGTAAAGCCCGCTTAAGGCAGTACAATGTAAGCCATATGTAGCGACTGCAGGAAAAGGACTGTTTCCAAACACGTGCACCTCCATGTGGTATTCAGCCATTTCCTTGATGGTGTCATTACCTCAGTGCCATTTAAACCTGAAATAATTTTTGTGATCTTGTCGCACAATGAAACAATGGAGGATCTGTTCAATGTCTGCAGTGATAGCAACTGGCTCTTAGTATAGCAGTGGTCTCAAACATGGGGGCCGCATGCGGCCCCTGAGGCTGCTTCTTGCGGCCCACGGTCCCCTTGATGATCGCGGCTAGTGGAGAGGCTGCAGCTGTCAGCGCTTTATTTCAGATGATTTGCCACGCTCTGTGCACAGCTATCGCAGCCGCCAGTTAATCAAGAGCGCAGTAGCTGAAGCGTATGACGTCACCTGCTACCTCTGATCGGCCGGCGGCTGCCCGTACTTGTGCACATAGCTTAACTCTGCGCAGCGCATCTGAAGTAAAGTGCTAAGTGACTGCTGTACCAGGGCCATGATCACCACGGGGGGCTGCAGCCCGCAAAAAGAGGACACAAGGGAACGGAGGACAGCCAGGTGAGAAGGGCGGTGATGTATCTTGCGGCCCCGGGGCCGAGATCCGTCGACTGCAGTGCTCGGGCTGGCAGCCGCACTTCCTGGCTGCTGGCAGTTAATTCCACACCTGCACATAGCTTTCTCTTCTGAGCGTTGCGTCCAGGGCAAGTTCATCTGTGGGCGGCATGCAAATGTGCTGAACTCCCGTCCCACAGATGAAGAGAAGAGCTGAAGCACCAACATCCCATCAAGCTATCTGTATACCTCCCTAGAACTCTGTCCCCCAACCCCAGCACTGCCTGTATACCCCCCAGAACTGTCTGGACCCCCCAACCACAGCACTGCTTGTATGCCCCCCAGAACTGTCTTTCCCCCCAACCCTAGTGGTGCTTGTATACCCCTCAGAACTGTCTGTACCCCCCAACCCCAGTGCTGTCTGTATACCCCTTAGAACTGTCGGTAATCCCCAACCCCAGTGCTGCCTGTATACCTCCCCAGAACTTTGTCCTCCAACCCCAGCACTGCCTGTATACCCCTCAGAGCTGTCTGTACCCCCCAACCCCAGTGCTGTCTGTATACCCCTTAGAACTGTCGGTAATCCCCAATCCCAGTGCTGCCTGTATACCCCCCAGGACTATCTGTCCACCCAAACCCCAATGCTGCCTGTATACCCACCAGAACTGTCTGTCGCCCCCAACCCCAGCTCTGCCTGTATACCCCCAGAACTCTCTCTCCCCCAACCCCAGTGCTGCCTGTATACCCCGCAGAACTGTCTGTCACCCCCAACCCTAGCTCTGCCTGTATACCCCCAGAACTGTCTCTCCCCCAACCCCAGTGCTGTCTGTATACCTCCCCAGAACTGTCTGTCCTTGCAAACCCAGTGCTGCCTGTATACCCCGCAGAACTGTCTGTCCCCACCAACCCCAGCACTGCCTATATACCTCCCAGCACTGTCTGTCCCTCTCAACCCCAGTGCCTGTATACCTCTCCAGAACTGTCTGTCTGTGCAACCCCAGTGCTGTCTCTATACCTCCCCAGAGCTGTCTGCCCCCCAACCCCAGCCCTACCTATATACTCTCAGAACTGTGTGTTTTCGGACCTTAGTGTTGAA
This sequence comes from Anomaloglossus baeobatrachus, assembly GCF_048569485.1. Classification (NCBI taxonomy): domain Eukaryota; kingdom Metazoa; phylum Chordata; class Amphibia; order Anura; family Aromobatidae; genus Anomaloglossus; species Anomaloglossus baeobatrachus. The sequence continues at coordinate 455,076,784 of NC_134354.1, forward strand.
TACACCCCCAGAACTGTCTGTCCCCCCAATTGCAGTGCTGTATACGTTCCCAGAACCCTGTTGCCTGACTTCAGTGCTGTATACCCCTCCAGAACTGTCTGTCGTCCCCCTCACCCCAGTGCTGTATACTCCCAGAGCTGTATCTCCCCCACCCCAGTGCTGTGTACCCCCCAGTGCTGTATATCCCCTCACCCCAGTGCTGTATACCCCCAGAGCTGTATGAGTGGCGTGTGTGTGTGTCTGTGTGTGTCTGTGTGTGTGTGTGTGTATGTGTATGTGTAAAGAATGGCACAATAGGCGAGTCTACTACAGGGCATTGCTACAAGAAGAGGACCAGAAAGGGGACACTAATACAAGAAGAGCACCAGTGTTGGCACATTTGTAAAAGGGGACAAGGATGGGCACATTACTACAGGATGGGGACAAGAATGGGGCACATTACTACAAGGAGACCAGGAAGGGCACTTTACAACAGGATGGGGCACATTACTACAGGATGGGGATCAGGATGGGGCACATTACTATAGGATGGGAACATTACTTCAGGATGAAGATCATTTTCCCCCCTCCTTTGTTGGACGTGGTGTTGGTGTCTCTCCCCATTAATCCTTGGTGTTGAAGAGAGTTGGTAACTCTGCCGTCAATATTGTCTGAGGGTGACGTTTTCAGTAACCGATCTACAACAACCCGCTTGAAGGCTTCCATTGTGCAACCCTTTGGTGATTCCAAAAGGAGAGAAGAAAATATCTCCTTGTACCGTGGGTCCAGAAAGGTGGCCAACCAGTATAGGTTGTTGGATAAAATGTGTATCACGTGAGGGTCTTGCCACAGACAATTACACATGAACTGTACCATGTGGGCCAAGCTGCAAACAGGCAAAGGTTTTGTGTCCCCACCAGTAGGAACAATACCCATCCACTACACACACATTCACTTGCCTCCTCCTTCTTCACCTACTCCTCTCCAGTGCATCCATGCTGGACAGACCAGGTGTCAGAACGTACCTGCAGTCACATTGTGTTCGCACCCACACTGACACTGCAGTCACCTGGTATGTGCACCCACACTCACACTGCAGTCACATTGTGTGCGCACCCACACTCACACTGCAGTCACATTGTGTGCGCACCCACACTCACACTGCAGTCACATTCTGTGTGCAACCACACTCACACTGCACCCACACTCACACTGCAGTCACATTGTGTGCGCACCCACACTTACAGTGGTCCAGTCAGCCAGGGAGCAGTGAGAAATCCCTTCTCTGCCAGGTACGTTGGAGGCCTTCCTTAGTGCGCTCTCAATGTGGGTCGCTGTTGCCTGGAGCAGCACAGCATCCCTCTTCCTAGGTGCAATTTGACTTGTCCTTTGTGGCGGGCAGTGCAAGCCAGATGTGGGGCCCGCCTGTACTTCTGTGGCTGCGGGCTCTATTATGCTACTGTGCCTTGGGAGTCTCTGTTGGGCCAGGCGGTGTGGAACCTCTTGCCCTCCGGGTTTACTGTTGGGCCGTTAGTACCCAACAGTCTAGGACCCAGTGTCCTGATTCAGCGCTTGGTCCTGGAAAGCTTGAGACAGCTCTCAAACAGCGACCATTCTCTTTCACTGCTACTAGAGTTCTGAGTGTTCTCTTCCTGTTCCTCTCTCTCTAACCCCTCCCCAGCCCAGAATGCACAGGGACGCTCACCCCAACCAGGACTTGAGCTCTCCCTTCTGGCCTGGATTAGGAAGTGTTGTGTGTGTGACTGTACCTGGCATAGAGGTCTCCCCGCTGCTTCCAGGCATAGCATTGCCCTCCAGTGAGGAGAACAACACCACTGTGGCTCCCATGACCACTGCGGTGCCACATTCACTCTTAGTTAAATTCAGTACTGAGGAAACATTTAAAAGAGAAAAACAAAGTACAAGACATTACAATTAATACAGTTTTCATACACAAAATATTTACATCCATTAGCTGTACTGTTGTGATCCAGTGACCGAGGAGGATCAGAAAAAGAGCAATAACTCGGAAACCCAGAAAATAACCAGAGTGGCTGGAACCTTAACGGACTGCAGACCTAATACTAACACACAACTAGTCGTCTCGACACAGCCGGAGAACTAAATACTCTAACAGAGAAAATGTAGGAAAGCTAATCTGCCTCGGAGTAGTCCCCAAAGATAATAGCCCCCCTACATGTAAAGATTACGGTGATATAGGAAAAAACAATACGTAGCTAGAGAACAGAGTCAGCAAAGATGAGGCCCAAAACTATCTGCATAGGAAAGAATAGGAAAGAGCACTGACTGCAGCTGTAAAAACCCTAATAAATGCCAGCACACCTGACATGGAAAAATTCTGAGCCTGCACAGGCTCTCCCCCATTAGATCAGTGCTCTGGTGTTACTGGGATCCAAGAAAAACATTGATATAGAGATCGGACTGAATATTGTACCAAGCATGACAAAACACAATACATAACAGAACATGGAGCAAGATACACAGATACTCCCAGCAGGGAATAATCCAATTCCACCAGGAACTCCGCAGAGGCAAAATCACAAGAAAGTGAAAAACCATAAGCAAAGGTACAAGACCAACTTATCTGAGAGGAGTTCTGGTAGACACAGAGAACAGGGTTGGGCGCTGGACAGCAGCTCCTCGATGAACTGCTCAGTCAGCAGTCGGTCCCCATCACACACACTCCCAGGATCCACTTGTTTCACAGCCATCAGAGCCTCTTGAAACTTAAAAGTATATTCCCGTACACTGTCCGGCACCCTCTGCTTACACCCAAAGAATTGCACTTTTAGCTCTGCTGCCGTGCGGGTGTCAAAGCCAGAGCTTGCTCCACAGTCCCTTTTTCGGCATCCGTCCAGGACTTGGCCTCTCGCTGGGCTGCACCGGTTAACTGACCAATTAGTATGCTTACTTTCTGGCTTTTTGTCAGGTGGTACACATCAAACAAACTGCTCAGTCTCTCTTAGACGTCGCTCAAGGTATGCGACTCTCTGGAATATTGCGGCAGCTACGTCGCTCCCGGTACGTAAGGCATAAATATTGGCATTACCGATGCTGTGGCTACCGTGGCAGCCAGGTCCCATTCCTGGATGGACATCTTTTCCCCCTTGGTGAACCTCAGCCAGGTTCCACGTCTCACTTGGGGATCGAGGGTTAACTCTCAGGTGCTCTAACGGTGGGGTCTCTCTTCACGCCTTTTCTTCCAGCGCACACTGTTAGTGGCGACCGCCGCCTTTGAAGAATACGTTATACACAGTTCTGTAAGGCGCACAGTACCTGATTAGCCTGGGCACGTTATCCTGTTCGTGATGCCAAGTTGTAGCACCCACGGGTCAAGGGGTTGAATATTCGTTACCGGGCCAGTGATGTTGAGTCAGGGGGAAGTCATGGGTGGCCCTTGCCCGGTTTTGTGGCCCCAAAGTGTACAATAAAAAATGGGGGAAGGGTAATGATGGTGGAGGATGTTTTGTCTCGTGACGCCACCTGCGGTACGCGGCAAGGGATTAGCCGCCGCTTCTGTAGCTGTTCTCTGGGGCAGATGGTTGTAGCAGCAAAGGTGGTTCTGCTCCCCACAGGTACAGTCCCTGACAAAAGTTCTGTCACTTATCCATGTTATGTAAATAAAAGCTTATAACCTGACTTTAAATTCATCCATTGGTTTCATATAGTACTCTTTTGAAAGCTGAAACCCTCCCAAATTTAGTTTAGGTTATGCAAATAAAGTTGCTGCAAAGCTGAAATATTGATCACTTAATGGACACAGAAAGGTCAGATTTTGGCAAGACAAAAGTTTTGTCGCCCACAGAAAGTAATGTGAAATTCAAACAAATAATTAACTTCTAACACAAAGATATGTTGCATAACATTGGTGAAAGAAGTTGTGGTGCTATTATAGCCATATTTAATATTTTGTGTGACTCCCATGAGCTTGAAGGACTGCATCCATGCGGTTCAACAATGATTCATACACTTTATTGATGAAGTCATCAGGAATAGCAAAGAATACATTCTTACATGCCTCCCAGAGCTCATCTTGATTTTTTGGTTTTGTCTGCCAAGCTTCCTCTTTCATCCTACCCCAAACATGCTCAATGATGTTCATGTCTGGTGACTGGGCTGGCCAGTCCTTGAGCACCTTGATCTTCTTTGCCAGGAGGAACTTTGTTGTAGAGATGGATGTATGAAATGGAGTACCATCCTGCTGCAGAATTTGACCCCTTTTATGATTGGGAATGTAAGAGGTAGCTAATACTTCTTGATATTTAAGGCTATTGATATTGCCTTCCACCTTGATCTTTTCACCATCAAACTTAAATGTTTTCTGGATCCATACGGGCTCTAGTAGGTCTCTTGCAGTATTTGTGGCGGCTGTGGTGTAATTCAACTGAAGATTCATCAGAGAAATCCACCTTCTGTCACTTTTCCATCATCCATCTGTTTAGCAGGCTGTGGGACTTGGCAAATGCCACATGGTTTTTTAATTGCCTTTTATTTAGTGCTGGCGTCTGAAACTGTTCTAGTTGACACAGGGACTTGAGGTGACCAGGCCTCTTGGAGCTCTGCTGCAGTGGAAGAGGGGCTCGCTTTGGATTTTCTAATCAACAAACGTTCCTCCTGAGCAGTTGTCTTGCAGGGTCTGCCGGACCTGGCCTTGTCAAAAACATCTCCAGTCGCTTCAAATCTTTTTTTTAATTCTTTGTACTTGATGCTAAGACACATTAAAAATGCCAGCCAGCTCTGCAGTGGATCTGGTCTTCAGCCTCTTGATAATCAAGGCTTTGGTCGCAGTGTGGATTTTTGGCATATTCTTAGAGGTCAAGTTGCAGTTCAACTGAAGATCTGTGGCGCTGGGTTTCTTTTGATACACACCCACTAATTAACCGATCATTTAGTGAGCACAGGTGAGGATGTAAACTAGGTTTGGGTGCATTATATGGCAAGGCGACAAAACTTTTGTCTTGCCAAAATCTGACCTTTCTGTGTTCATAAAATGATCAATATTTCAGCTTTGCAGCAACTTAATTTTCATAACCTAAACTTAGGAGGGTTTCAGCTTTCAAAAGAGTAATTTATGAAACCAATGGATGAATTTAAAGTCAGGTTATAAGCTTTTATTTACATAACATGGATAAGCGGCAGAACGTTTGTCAGGGACTGTAGAGTGGGCCCTGGGGAGAATAATAGGGTGGTAGTCTATGGTGTTGTACACTGGGGAGCGGGACTGAGGACGCCAACAGTAACTCGATGACACAGGCTGGTAGTTTCCTTTACCTTTTACTGGTCAGTTGTTATAGTCCCAGGTTACAATTGTCCAGTCAGCCAGGGAGCAGTGAGAAGTCACTTCTCTGCCAAGTACGATGGAGGCCTTCCTTAGTGCGCTCTCAATGTGGCTCTCTGTGGCCTGGAGAAGCATAGCGTCCCTCTTCCTAGGTGCAATTTGCCTTGTCCCTTGTGGCGGGCAGCGCGCGCCGGATGTGAGGCCCGCCGGTACTTCTGTGGCCCCGGGCTGTATTATGCTACTGCCCCTTGGGAGTCTCTGTTGGGCCAGGCGGTGTGGAACCTCCTGCCCTCTGGGTGTACTGCTGGGCCGTTAGTACCCGACAGTCATGGACCCCGGTGTACTGATTCTGCGCTTGGTCCTGGAAACCTTGAGACAGCTCTCAAACAATGACCGTTCTCTTTCACTGCTGCTAGAGTTCTGAGTGTTCTCTTCCTGTTCCTCTCTCTCTAACCTCTCCTCAGTCCAGAATACACAGGGAAGCTCTCCCCAACCAGGACTTGAGCTCCCCCTTCTAGCCTGGATTAGGAAGTGCTGTGTGTGTGATTGTACCTGGCATAGAGGTCTTCCCGCTGCTTCCAGGCATAGCATTGCCCTCCGATGAGAAGAACAATGCTACTGTGGCTCCCATGACCACTGCGGTGCCACACTATCTTTGGCTGTAAAGCGCTTACCTGCTTCAGGCTGCACGCTCCGGCGGCTGCATCTCCTGTACCGCCCCGTGGGCTCAGCTGCGACCGCTGAGCCACTCGGATCCGTGCTCGTACTGCGGGTGGTGGCTTGAGCCTCTCACGGACCCGGGGGTCACGTCGCTCTGCAAGGGAGTTGGCGCTACACGCGGGGATTTGGGTGTTTGGTTTGAAGTGATAGTTCATGACGCCACCCACGGGTTGTGGTGATTGTAGACACCACCGCTGCAGTGAAGGTGCGGGGGCCCCCAGGAGAGGTGTAGTAGCGCAGCTAGGTGTTGACCCCTCCGTGGGTAGGGGATGTTAGTCCCGGGGTCCGGTGGGCCGGGGCCCGGGTGCAGGGTGTAGTGTTGCGGTGCAGCGTGGCGCGGTGCCGGATGGCACTGGTGTACACACTCTGACACAAGACACTGGAGTCGCTGGTAAACCAAACGGAGTGATGAACGGGGCCCGCAGCCGGCTGCAGCTTTTCCCAGATTAGGTTGGTTATGTCCGCCTTTCTCCTGCACCTCTGTATGTGAATCTTGACTCCTGTGCCTAGGCACCGGTAGTCCGCTCCCCGGCGTGTATCTGTCGTAGGAGCCCGTTTGCCCACTGGCTCTTTGGATCTCTGGCCCTTGGCGGTGGCACTTATCCGGTATGGTTGGGCTGTTGCCTTCAATCGGGACTTAGGGGGGAATGAACCCCTGAGGTCCAGACCGCAATCAGTTAATTCGACTATAGTGGTGGCTTCTAGCCTAGTTCGGGGTCTGAGTACCTTGCCTGGTGCTCTGGTATCCAGTTGGCTCCCCGGTTCGGTTCCGGCGGGCCACTACCCTGTCCCGGTCCCTTACGGTTCCACTGGTCATCTTCCCGGTTTCCTGCAGGCGGCCACTACCGTCTGCCTCCTTGCCAATGGTGACTGGGCTCCAACCCAGCCACCGGAGTAGTCTTTGGCAGGCCTGAGCACAGGTCTGCGTCTGGACTTGAACTTGACTCTTCCAGAGCCTGAGCTAGACTTCCCTCGACTACAACTAGACTACAACTTGTGTCTTTTCCCGTCTCCAGGTCTGTGAACTCCTCGGTGGGCGGAGCCAACCGCCTGGCTCCACCCCCCCTGGTGTGGACATCAAACCTGGAGGGTGGTGACAAAGCTTTTCGTTTGACTGCTGTTACCCAACTGGGAAGGGGGTGTGTAGTGTTGTTGTGTCTACCTGGGACGACCTGGATAGTCCAGGGTGTCACATTTCCCTTTGGTTTAATGCAGACCGTCTGTGGGCTGCCCATCCATCAACGGTTTATTTTTGTTGTAAACTGCAAAAAGATAAGAAACACGTATACATTTATAATAACATATTTACATAGTCAAGAATATGTAGGCTTTCTTTTTCTTCCCTTACGGGAGGCACATCACTTTTAACGTTGCAAACCACTTTAATAATAACAGGTCCATGTCCTTCCACTTTCCCACCCAAGCAACCTAGCCTTGATGCTGCCCCTAAGAAGTGGGCAGCACCCGTTTTCCCCAGTCCGGATCAGGAACTTGGCCAGGCAACCCAAGCGGGAATCGGTACGGTGTTTTTCACCCTGCAGTCACTCAGAGGCCCCACGTCCAGGAGACCCCTGACCCGGAGGATGGTCACCGGTTCCTGTGGTGACCGGACCCCAGCCTGCTCTGCTGCGGGTCCTCCCTCCAACCAGCCTCTCCGGAGACCGGCAGTTACGGGAAGGGCAATAAGGGCACTATTTACAAGCCTAAAAGTTTTTTGGTGGCTTGCAAGTTCTCAGCTATGTTCATGATTTCTCATGTGGGACAAACAGGGGGCAACAAGAGTCCCAACGGGGACGAGCATTTCAGTAGCTGGTCCGCTACCATAAACATAGGTCCCAACGGGGACTGTCCTTGTGGCAACGGGGATCCGCTACCTTACTCTTCATCCTCCACTCCGTACTCTTCCTCCACGGTGACTCTGGGGCTATACGGTGGGGAAGGGGTCTGGGAGCGCCTCGGGCCTTCATGCCGTGCCCTTCTTTGCACGCTCAGGGCAAATTAGCCCCTCTCCCCACAGTGGCGGGTGTAGGTGACCAACTCTCCAGGGATCAGGTCATGGTCCGGGTGGCCCATAGGCAAGAGGGGGTACACGTCCCGACGGGACACAAACACCTCTTTCTCCAAACCCGGCTCCAACAGGAATCCCCACCCCCTGTCGGGGTCAAAGCGTCAGACCTGGCCCTCGTACCTCGGGCCTCGCACAAGGAAGGTGGCACACCGCAGGTTCTCTTTTTCTTTGATCATGCGGGCTAGGACCTTGGCCCTCCTCTTCTCCCGGGCCTCAATTTCCCGGCCTAGCTGGCTCTGCTGCCGCACCCAATGCGGGGCGTCTACGTGCCCCTCGGGTGCGTGAGTCGGGCCCAGCCGGAGTTCCCCCGTACCAACTACGATCGGCACCTTCTTTTGGGAACCCCGCTGTGTCGTGGCCTGGGGTGCTGCCCTGCAGTGACAACCCTGCACCACCTCAGCCGAGCTTTGGGTGTGGGGAGCGGCCAGCTTTACCTGCCGGGCGGGCCGCTGGGTATCTGGCACCTCTGTCTTGGCCGGGCGGACTGCCGGAGCTGGGACCTCTTCGGGTGCGGTTGCTTCCGGGAGCAGTAGGGCCTCCTTGGGAACTGACTTCCTTCGGGAACCCTCCTTCCACGGAAGCGGGACGGGTGCGGGCCGTGCATACGGTCGCTCGCGGGCTGCTTCTACGGGCGGGTCCTTCTGAGCAACTGGTATGGGCTCCGCCGCTGGTGTCGGGGGCGGCAGACCAAGCGGGGAAACGTCAGCGACCGATACGGGCAGCGGAGGGGGTGACAGGAGAATTGGGGGCAGACCGGGTCCCTCAGCCGCAGCGGCCGGTCCCCTAAGGAAATAGGGGCGTGGGTCGCTTGCCCTCTCCTCCAAATTCCCCCCCATCTCGCGTGCCCGCACGACAGCGGCTATCTCCCCCATCTCAGCTGCCCGTTGCTTCATCAGGTACCTCACCTGGACCTACAACCGGCAGCACATGAGGGTCGTCCGGGCCTCCACCCACGCCGATGTTCCGGGCGCGGGCTCCGGGAATTTGGGCCTCTCGGACGGGGCAGACATGTTGTATGCTCGGGTTCCAGGAACAAGATGAGTGGCGGAGTCCTGGAGTCCCTGCCCTTTATCTAGGCGGTCATATGGCAAACATTGTTCACCCGCCCCCCTTGGTCTTTTCCGAGCACTTCACTTGCTTTTTGCTCCGCTCCGCTCTCGGGGGGCGGGGCCTCGCTTTCGCGCCTTTTCTGCTCAGGGAAGACGGCTCTGGCGGGAACTCTTCGCGCCAAAGATGGCGGATTCTCAACTTTTTCAGCGGGACGCCGCTGACGGGGGCTTCAAGGCGCACTTCCACTGGTAAGTGGACTGGTTCAATCCTGTTCACAGATGCCAGAAGAGTTGATGTGTAATGCCCCGCAGGCTCGGCTGCGACCGCCGAGTCGCTCGGATCCATGCTCGTACTGCGGGTGGTGGCTCGAGCCTCTCACGGACCCGGGAGTCACGTCGCTCTGCAAGGGAGTTGGCACTACACGCGGGGATTTGGGTGTTTGGTTTGAAGTGATAGTTCGTGACGCCACCCACGGGTTGTGGTGATTGTAGACACCAACGCTGGGGTGAAGGTGCGGGGGCCCCCGGGAGCGGTGTAGTAGCGCAGCTAGGTGTTGACCCCTCCATGGGTAGGGGATATTGGTCCTGGGGTCCGGTGGGTCGGGGCCCGGGTGCAGGGTGTAGTGTTGTGGTGCGGCGCGACGCGGTTCCGGATGGCACTGGTGTACTCACTCTAACACAAGACACTGGAGTCACTGGTAAACCAAACGGAGTGATGAACGGGGCCCGCAGCCGGCTGCCGCTTTTCCCAGATTAGGTTGGTAATGTCCGCCTTTCTCCTGCACCGCTGTATGTGAATCTTGGCTCCTGTGCCTAGGCACCGGTAGTCCGCTCCCCGACGTGTATCTGTCGTAGGAGCCCGTTTGCCCGCAGACGCTGGCCCTTTGGATCTCTGGCCCTTGGCAGTGGCACTTATCCGGTATGGTTGGCTGTTGCCTTCAATCGGGACTTAGGTGGGAATGAACCCCTGAGGTCCAGACCGCAATCAGTTAATTCGACTATGGTGGTGGCTTCTAGCCTAGTTCGGGGTCTGAGTACCCTGCCTGGTGCTCCAGTATCCAGTTGGCTCCCCGGTTCGGTTCCGGCGGGCAACTACCCTGTCCCGGTCCCTTACGGTTCCACTGGTCATCTTCCCGGTCTCCTGCAGGCGCCCACTACCGTCTGCCTCCTTGCCAATGGTGACTGGGCTCCAGCCAAGCCACCGGAGTAGTCTTTGGCAGGCCTGAGCACAGGTCTGCGTCTGGACTTGAACTTGACTCTTCCAGAGCCTTAGCTAGACTTCCCTTGACTACAAGTTGACTACAACTCCTCTGTTTT